>NC_136003.1:23060839-23380839 GCF_048128805.1 Centroberyx gerrardi
CTCTCACACTCAGGGATAAGAAAGAGGATGGAGGGAGCAGGATATCGGGGCATTGTTTAGGATCAGCCTGGACATGCTCATTAAAATCACCAGCAAAGCCTTGCTGAATACCAAGTCTGCCAATGTGACAGAAGAGGACAAAAAATAAAGAAGTGTCTGGATTTGTGAGGTGGGACCCTGTCTGAAAGCTAAAGAGGGTTTTTGCTGCAAACATACAAAGACACAAATTCTTATTTGACAACAACTGAAAGAACCACCTGTAAGAAATATGACACCGTTCATGAAATATAGATGGGTGGGATTGTGGATAATATTACTGCTCACCGCTCACACATGTCTCAATATAGGGAACATAACAGTTGATTAAAAGTTAAACCCAATCAAACACACTATGCCCTTATGTGTTCTCTTACGACACAAATGAGGTGTAAAATTCCTCTTCTTACATAACCTTCCACATGTATACCATGACACCATCTAAAAGTGAACCTTTATCGTGAGGATCGAGTGGCCGATGACAGTAAGCCTCATTCAAAATGAATAGCCTGGAGAGCCTCTCCTGAGCTCAGGTTCGTCGCCGGCACTGTCAGGATCATCCAGACAACTGGCAAGTACAGGCCCTTCATAGCACTGTGCTGCAGCACGCTGTGGGGCCTGTAATCCTCAGAGGAAGCCAGGGAAATGGAGGACTAAATAATGGAAAGGTCCCAGCTGTGCTGTTTGGGTCATTTCGGGGTTAACAAAATAAATTAGGTCAAATGGACAGGGGCGGTGTGAAGATTATGAATATTTCAATTTGAAGAGTCTAGAATTCATTGTGTGAGATGGAGTTTCTACCAGTTGGCTTCTGCATAGACTGCTGTGCTATTAATAATTCAACCAGTCTAGCCTACTGTATAAAAGCAAGAAAACTTTGACTTCTTAACAGCAAGTTATCCTGTCCTGAGTTTGCCTTCATGCGTCAGTGGTTAATGGACAGGATGTGTTATGCTACATCATTATTTACAGGTGGAGGCTGTTGGCGCTCCACTCAAAATACAAGAAGGGTGAAGGTGAAGGGTTCAACAACTTTCCATCTTACCAAACTGTTGTTCTCAAACACATCCTCTTTACTGAGTGAGTCATAGTCTCTGGGAAGACAAAGAAACACAACAGACATTAGAGAGAATAAGTCATATATATATATATTTATAGGTGAAAATTGAATCCCCAAACTGTGTAGATCAGAACTCTTCTGGTGATTCCAACTATCTAGAAAAAGGTTCAGCTGGCATTAACCAAAACCAGCTACATTTCCTTAGGCATCATTTTTTTTTTTTTTTTACATATTTTGCATAAGAAGATGGCAATTAATTTTTTAATTAACTACAGATGCTTGCCACCCTACTACACAGAAATAACTACAGTAGGTAATCCTGAAATTGAATTAGAAGGATACTAACTACACACATAACAGTAAAACTTTAAAATATCATGCTGCTTTTATACGTCAAAAACGATACCACAGAAACACGTATAGTAATACTATAGGAGATTAGAAAACACAACACAACAAAAATACGATGAGATCACTATTGTGCATCACTATAAATCCGAGTAGCCTATTATAGGAATATTATAGTCATTTTTCGTTCGGGACAGCCTGCTGCAACACATTTCACTGTTCATCCGCGATGCCAATCACGTACTAAATCCCAGCAGAACCCCCCAGACAGCTACACTGTAACCAGTCCTCTACGGTTAAATGCTCACATCAGGTCCGGTCTGTACTTGTGGATCAGCGCGCAGAAAGCCAGTCCGCTCCTGAATGAAGTAGTCATGTTGGTGACGGCGACGTCTCGGTAGCCCTCGCACTGCAGTTTGCACCACTGCTCCAAAGCCTTGATGGCAGCCATGCTCCTTCTTCCCGGTGCGACAAATACACACAGCGACCGCCAGCAGACCTACAGTGTGGACGAGCCGGAGGAAAGAGTGATAAAAAAATAAAAAAAAACCGTCCGTCTGTCTTCTGGGTTTGACCGTGAACTGCGGCGCTGCCTGCAGCTGCGTCCTGTTTCCTCCTTCCACCTGAAAATGACCAGTGGGCTGCAGGACGCGTTAGCTGCTGGTGTCGTGTGGGTTTCTCGGCTCATTAGACTAATTGACAGTGAGTGCCGATTCGTCATTCACAACAGTTGATTAAAAGTCACCGAGCAGCGAGGCGAATGATGTTGGCGGTGTTCAAAGTTCAGTGTTTAATCCCATAAAGTGAATCCTGCAAAGTTACATCAGCCCAGTCCAGAGTTTCAGTGGGGATGGATAGGGTCAAATAATACTCCATGGTGTTGAGTTTACTGTTACAGTTTGTCTGTGGGAAATAGGCAGCAGGGGTGTAATCCACCTCAACTCAGTTTAAACTCAGTTTGTAGATTGATATGAACCTTTATGATGTGAAATTCAGAGTATGCATGATAGTAGCCTAACTGGTATCAGACTGGTGTAATTTATAAGAGTATACAGTCCTGAAAAGAAAGAAAAAATGCTTTTCTGAAAATATAATTGATTTCTGTGGTTGGTGGTTGTTTGCCTTATAATGATCAGGGACTGGAGGTCATATAGTTTACCCGCCTTTTTATTCACCACATCACTGGAAAGAGGCCTATGCTTTAAGCTTACAGCTTTTAGATCTCATCATCTTGAAGTATAAGCATACTCTATTGTACAAATATGTGAAATTGGGATGAACACCCTTCCAAGGATCATAGGCTATGCGAATGCTCATCTTGCATTTTAGATCTTATTTGAATTTTTGATCCGTTTCTGTTTGCATTCCGTTAGCAAACATGAAAGATCTATGGAGCAGAAATGACACGACTGGAGTAAAGTAGACTTTAATTGGTCAGAGTTTGGGATTGAAGCTCTGGTCATATATAAATGAGACTAATGTGACCATTATTCTGTATCAAAAACAAAAACCCATGGCAAAACCCTTCACAGGCCTCAAACTGCACACAGTGCCACAAGTGTGTGGGTTTCTCACTCAACAGCCCCACTATGAAATGTTAATGTCTCTTTAAAGTCTCCCTGATTGATTTGATTGATTGATTTGATTGCTCCTTAATTTTTGCTTCTGATTATTAATCACCCCCTCCCACACACACACACACACACCCCTCCATGCACACCGCTTTAACCTAGAGCCATCTGGATTTCCTGAAAATGAAATGTAAGTGACTTGTGGCATCCATATGGCCACAGTCAATCAATTTGAGAGTGAAAAATGTCTCTATAATCCTATGTTTTGTTTGGGTTTTTTTTTTTTACCTCTTTGTTCATGTTGGGATTCCAGACTAGGGCTTATTTGATAGAATAGATAGGCTATAGGCCGCTAATGAGCCGCTGTATTGTATTCTGACAAAGGATGCTGCTGTCCTTTTTTTCTCTCATTTGCATTCTGTGTTGGAATCTCATCTCAGGACAAAAGCTCCAACCACCATTTCCATCGGTTATGGAACATTTACAATAATGTTTCATTAAAAGCCTCATGTAGCTCATCTGCTTGGGGTACACAGCAACCAAACTGAAGATGTTCTCACTAAAGATGGAAGACACTTAAGTTGTCTGATAGTTTATTGGTAGCTTAGTCTGTTTATTGATGTAACTAAACACCAAAGTTGTCGTCCCAGCCACTGTATCAAGGTCAGTGTGCTCCAGGAAGGATATGCGAACATATGACAGAATCTATGACATCCGTTTTCACCTCACTCTTCTTTGTGTGGGGCCTAATTGAGGCCTAATTGAGGCCAACTATTGTGAAATAAAGTCTTTGACCTAATTAGCCCCAATTAGGCTGTCCCGCAAAATTTTTTGAAGAAACTTGTACCACTGTTTTTGTCAGCAACTTTTATAGTAACCTGATCATGAAGAATTAGACAACTTTGCTAAATTAGTTCAAGAAATCCGTCAGAAAACTTAGAGTCCCTTCCACCTTAACAGGAAACACCGCTAATCTTCAAAAGTGCTTCAATGACCCATTTCGAAAAGCAGTTTCAAATTTGACCCACAGACCCAATCAGCGAGCTTTCAAACCCCTGACATGGGGAATGTAATTAGTGCGAGACTGGAGTTGAACTTGATCGTCTCTCTGAAATGTGAGTGTGACCCGCGCTGACCTCATTCACTGAAATGG
Organism: Centroberyx gerrardi; assembly: GCF_048128805.1. NCBI lineage: Eukaryota > Metazoa > Chordata > Actinopteri > Beryciformes > Berycidae > Centroberyx > Centroberyx gerrardi. The sequence continues at coordinate 23,065,008 of NC_136003.1, forward strand.
GGCACAAATAAGACATGAATTGTTTATTTGTCACCGCCAGTGGGCCTGAGAGAAATGACACAAAGCAACATCATTCTGAAAGTTTCACACAACAAATGAGTGATGTGTGTTCATACATTGGAATAAGAAATGAAACGTGCATTAGAAAACTCATATATTGTCCTCTCTGAACTTTGGGAGGGCGTCTTCATGTCCAGAGGGGGGCACTGTCAGACTGCACTGCTAAAAGTCTGTCTCACCACTCCATGTCTGGGGTCAAATTCATAAACAATGCAAGCACACAAGCAATATTAGTATATCCTTATTTTCCATGCAGAACGTCAGGGAAAAAAAACTTGATTTAGAACTTTACAACTAAATGAAATCAGTCATTTTGTATGGAATTTGGACAAAGTAGAGATTGAAGATGTTGTCCTGGAAATAAGCAATTTTCATGAGAATTTTCATCAGAAAACTGATTTGTTGCCATTATTTCTATTTCCTTATGATGAGATGATTTGTATTGTTTGTTGTTATATTTGTATATGAATAAAGATTTCAGTGAATTGTTGGCGATTCCCTTTTCTACTCTGATTTTCTTTTCACTATTTTCAGAGACACAAAAACTGAAAACTGCTTTTGTTTTTTTGTAAAACACCAATTTGCAGCTAAGAGTTCTGTGTGTTGAATTATGTTAATGGGGTAAAACTCTTAAAAACTAAATATTGTAAAATACTGTGTACAGTATTTTGAGACACAAACATGGGGTTTTGAAACGCTTCCACAATCCAAGTTTAAAGTTTAAACTCGATTAACCTCTAGACCTGAAGTATGTTTTTGAGACCAATTTTCACCTGTCAGGGAGCACTGACTGTGCGTTCTGAATGATAAAAGTAAACTTTAACACTTGAAAATCACTAAGCATTTACTTCCAAATTAGTTCTTATTCATGGTGTCTGGTGTTTCAAGACCTAGAGGATAAAGTAGAGTATTTTAAAGAGTTTTCATACCCCAAATTCAGTATAGTTACTGTGATTGATGGGCTTCGGTGCGCTACCTTTGTTTTTTCAGAATCAGATAAAGGGTGTTTCGAAACACTTTACTGTATATCTAAGTAACATTTCCTTTCCTCCCCATTTATATACCCAGGTATACAACAGTACCATGGCTAATTTGCTGTATTTGCAGATAATTTAAGTCACTTCAGCCATAAAAATCACAACTCAAAATTTCTTGTCTTTAGCTTTACAACTTTCTTTATGGAATCCACGTCAATATCAATTGGGCAAATTTATTCTTTTTCAATAAGTAATATGGTTTCTTTGATTATGCACACAGTATTAAGTTGTGCAGTATTGGGGAAAAAAATCAGCAAGACATATTTATCATGTAATCTTTATAGACTCACTGTTTGTGATTTCATTTTTCAGCTATTTCCATTGTTTCCTGTGAGGACTTGTTGCTGCATGCCGACATCCTGCTTCTGTCTGTGGAGGTAACAGGATAGGTCAGGGATGAACCTGTCATCAGTGAAATCATTGGGAAATGAGCTGAGTGTATCTCATTTCCCATCCCAGTTCTGCCCTGATGTAATAGTTAAGCGGACCGCATTTGTTACAAGAAGAACATGAGGATGCTGACTATTAAAGACCAGCATTATATACCATCCAGTCAGAGTGGAAAAACTAAATCGCATTACATTGTGTTAAAAATGTATTCAAAATATATACATATCAGATTATCAACCAGTTGTTGAAGGAAAGAAAGTAGGCTACAGAGATGTTTTTACACTGTGACATATTTGTATTGAAACAAAATATGAAAAAAAATAGTGATACACATTTTGACCACTTCATAATCTTCGGCAAGAAATTCCATTTAAATCAAAATGTCTCCCAGAAACTGTCATGAAAGAAACTAATTGAAATGTACGACAGAATATTTTAAAACACTGTGACTATAGATAACCCCTCGTTTTTCATTTGATAGAAAACTGTACAGGAAATGAAAGGCATCTCAACACACTCTGCTTATTATAACATATTACAAAAAATGTTAAAATAATGATAGCTACATAATTCAGTATGATAATGAAGCTCCTCTTAGTTCCCCAAAGAACATTCAAAAAGTATGTTGTTCCATATTGATAATGCTTCTGCTATTTTTTCGTGTTATTCTCTGTATAAACAGGAAGAAGGAAACCTATCAGTCATTCTGTGTGGCATCGGCTTCCTGTGTTTGCGTCTGTGTGTCCCCTCCTGACTTGTTTACGGTGCTGTGGATCTCGGCCTCGTGCTCCCTGGCTTTGGCCCGCAGCTTGGCGATGCTGCAGGAGCGGAGTTCCTCTGAGCTCGGCCCCTCTGGCCCCTCTGGCCCCTCCCACTTCCCCGACCCCTGGATCACAGGCTGCGGATGCTGGGTCAACGTGGCGCTCAGAGCTTTTGTCCACGGATAGTTTTCTCCTTCCTGTCGCCTCTCCCAGTGTTCGCTGTCGGAGCCGTCTGCCTGCTGTAAACTCCTGTTTGCTTTCTCCGCTGTTTCGTCACTGTCCTTTTTCACATAAGGCCCCGCCAGCTGGCCTTGGAGCTTCAGCTGTCGCCGCATCTTGGCACGCCGGTTTTGAAACCACACCTGGCAAAAAAACAAAACAATAAAAAAATGTTGACAAAAAAAAGATAGAAGACAGCAATATACCTTAATTTGTACAATCAATATTAGTTGCGTGAGTGAAAGGTGAATATTTCCAGAAGGAGTAGGTGTGTAAATGACCTGTACTCGGGCCTCGATGAGGTCCAGTCTGAGGGCCAGGGCCTCCCTCATGAAGATGTCTGGGTAGTGTGTGGTCTCGAAGGCCTTCTCCAGCTCCTCCAGCTGCCAGCTGCTGTAGTTGGCCCGGGCACGACGCTGCTTCACTGGCCTCTGTTCATCTGGAAAGCACAGCACAAGCACCAATTACACAATCGCCAACGGGTGACAAGGAACTAATGGCTCTAGATTGGATAATTAGCGCCGCGTTCATTAGGCCCACTTTAACATTGCTTGGTAATTGATTGTTAGTTACGAGCTGTTAGCCAATCTTTTGTAAACATTTGCACTGCAATCAGATGGCACTCACCGACTGTCTTAGAGACTGTTGGTCCAGCAGTATCAGTCTGGTTGTTACACACGCACTATCTGCACTAGACGCTAGTTTTCTGTTGTAGGAACTGACCCTCCTAGGCTACAGTAGCTGTGGTTTGAACTCGACTCACCTATGCCCTCCGTGAGCTGCCCCATCCCTGCTGCCTGTGTGGCGAGGAGCAAAGCCTCCTTGCATGGTTCTGGCTGCAGATAATTCCTCAAGGATTCATAGCTGATAAAAGGCCCTGGGATCAGAATCTGTTGGAGAGTTGGAGAGCCCAGTCTTGTTGGGAATGCAGGGAAAAAGTGAGCTGCAGGTGAGTGGAAAACCGCTGGCAAGAGAGTAGATACCAGTTGCCCGGGGCCAAACATGTCCAAGCTATTAGAGTCCAGTCTTAAGCTTCAGTCCTCTGAAAAAGGGCCAGGTGGAGCCCTACAGGGATGATGAGGGAATGGCGAAATGCATCACAACGTCCGAAGGGAAAAAAATAAAAATGAAAAGCATTATAATAAAACCACTCGTCCAATAGATATACACAGGGGGAGCAGTTATCAGCCCCGACGCCAATCAATCCAGCTGGTTGCCTGAAGAGTTATAGCTGCTGTATGCGGCGGAGGAGCTCAGCTGAGGTGCAAGGTGTTGGCTGGAGAGTCAAGGTAAGACTTCAGTGGTGGAGGTGGTCTCACCTTAGCCTGCTGTGGCTCTCCTCCCATCCCCCTCGACCCCCCCTCCCTCCCTTCCCAGTCACATGACTTCCAAGCCTTTCAGACACACAGCAGGGCTTGGCTTATAGGACGAAGGTGAAAATCCAACCTGTGATTCATCCTCTCGGTGGTGTATCGATCCGTGCTGTTATTCCATCAGTGTTCGCTGAATACATCATTATTTTCCCAAACACATATATATCGGAAATGTCCTACAATCGAATTTTCAGTTGGCCTACATTATAGTGACATGGTATATTTCCTCTCAATTTCTCTCTCTGCTTACCTTGGACAAGTTAAGACACCTTTGGCTCCTGAAATTTCAATCAGTGAGATGGATGTGTGGAAACTGAATTGCGAAGATGTGAATGTTCAGTTAGACACGTACACCTTCAAAAGGTTAAAGACTCCTGTCTGACTTTTTTTTAAACAGTTGTCAAGTATGATAACAACAAATTATTCCAATAGAGACATAATGGAAACAGAGGTTGTTCAGTCCTGTGGGAGTGAGAGGAGGGAGGAAAACAGACGCTGAGCCACTGGTTCCAGGATAAACACATTCTTCTTGATAACAAAGTGACAAACTTGAAAGCTCATTTGCTGAATGTTTTCTTTCTTCTCATTCCCTATAACCCTGTACGGTTACCCTGTTTAATTTACTCCACTGTTGATTTAATTTTATTGTTTTTCTAAAACGGGGATGTTTTATTTTCTATTTCACCAAGACAGGGTGTGTATAAAGTATGATGGAAATGCTGTCAAAACTTAAAGCAATCAGTTTGACAAGTAGAGGCAGAATAAGTACACAAATCTTTTCCTTAAGTAAAAATAGAAATACCCTAATAGAATATTAATCTGTTAGAAGCCCTGCAATCAAAACTCTATACCAGTAAAATAATGAAGCAACTGCAGTTAAATGTACTGTAAGTAATGTTAGTATCAAAAGTTAAAATATGCCATCTACATGCCATACTTCTATTTCAGACTTTGGGAGCATTCAGTCCTTGATGTATTATTTTCTTAGGCTCATGTTAAGTTTTGAAGGTGGTATTGATTGATATTGATTTCCGTGGCGTGGGTCTATTGTCATGAAACTGAATTATAATTACTACGATGTGACTCGCGGTTTACAGGTGTGATCACCTACATGTGTGCTACCGGATGTGATTTAAAGTTGAACGGTCACTATCATAACACCCTGAAGAAGGCATATTGTCAAAAACATGTGGGTGAGATAATAAACATTCTTTATTTGTATGGTGAGAAAACTGTATTTTTCATTATTTCTTTTATGTTTTATGAATGGAAAAATGCACCGTTTTTGGGCCGTGTGTGCTGTTTTGAGAGATTATCAAACTTTGAAACAGCATAACATTCAAAATGTCAAATACTTTCTACTAAGTAACCTGTAACTGTAGTTGTCAGATGTAATTCAGTTAAAAGGACATTTTCCAAGAATCAACTACCATAAACAGAAATGGAACCACAAAAGTACATGCGTAAATGTTCTTACACTGCAGAAAAGTACCATCTAAATGAAACTTTCATTACATTTAAATACTGAAGTAATATAAAATTCAGTAAATTTAAATGTATTGAACTTAGGGAAGTTATTTAAATTTAGATTATTTTGGCTATGAGTGGCGTATGATTTATAGTATATTTTGGTGCAGACAAATTGTCCAAGGTACCACTTTGTGAAGGCTAGCTAACATGCTAACTAGTGAGGTTGTCACACAAACTTAATCTCAGTGGGACAAGGTGTAGTTTATGACTAGATAACTAGTCATAAACATTCATACTGTAAGATGCTTCTACTTATAATTCATTGTCAGTTATATAATTTATGTTTTATGAGTGCTGACAGAATACATCAGTTAGCATTATGCATTCTTATGGTCATGAGGTATTTTGAGTGCATTCAAATTCCTTATAATGCACTATAGATACGGTAGTCATAGAAAGTGTTACCAAACCTTCTGCACAGGACTCAGTGTCTCAAAGTGTAGCCTACACCTCAACACATTAAGATCCGAGACAGGAAGATTATTAACACTTTTTTTTTTTTTTTGAACAAGGCAGCTGTAGCTTAGTGTTGACGGATCACTGATGAGATGATCATGAGCAGTGTCTCCGTGAATGAAGCCCAGGTGTGTCAATTAATCCGAAGATACATATCACCTAACAACACTTTTCGCTAACTGCTCGTCAGTTCAGACGGCAGCAAAAACAAGCCGCTGTCAGTGGTGTCACCGCTGAACCGGCGGGCTGAGGCGGCTTTGATCAGCCCAGGACCGCAGCAGGAGCCAGCTGGTCAGAGATGTTGCTCAGACCTGAGTGAATCACAGGCTGGTCATTCCGCCGCTGCAGCGAGGACAGCAACCGCCTCACCTGTGGCCCTTTCATCTGCACCTGTTCAAACACTAAATTAATGCCCTCGTCGAGGTAATAAAGAGGTCAGGTTTAGGGTTCGACCGATATGGGCTTTTGAAAGCCGATGCCGGGACTGATACCTCTGGAATGAAACTGCTGATGGCCGACATTTTGTGACGATATTCAGTATACAATGTTTGTAAATTTGACCATTTTCATGCCAAAAATTACAAGGATTCAGTGTTTCCGCCAGAATTTGATTATTGGCAGTGTAAAGCCTCTGAAACAGCATTTAGACCATGTGACACTAAAACTCCATTGAAACTCATACTTTTAGGGTTAGCAGCTCTTAAGGCAGGGTGACCCACCCCACCCATTCAGTGGTAAGTGAACTTGAAATGAAGAATTAATTTACAAAAAAAAATTATGCTCCATTAATTGAATAAATGAAATGTGCAAAGACAATAAAATGTAATTGCAGCTTTTACAAACTGTTTTTCTATAGCTGTGTCGTATCAGAGGTGAACGACATGACTGACCGATAACTGATATTTAATAAAAGGCCAATATCAGCCTGATTGCAAATCCATATATTGGTCTAATCCCAGTCAGGATGCAATCATGTTTGTGTGTATGCATGTGTGTGTGATAGAGACAAAAAGAGAGAGAGAGAGAGAGAGACAGAGAGAGAGAGAGAAATCATTTCTTGGCTTTGGTAGCTCTGCGGGAAACAGGGAAATAGATTAAAAGTGTCTCGTTTGAGCGGTGGCTAAATAAACACTGTGTGTGGTGGGACTGACGACTGAATAGCCATCTCCGTTTGTCCCTGGCACACAGGTAGACACAGGGATTTCTGGCATGTCTGATAGTAGACACCCCCCCCACACACACACACACACACACCCTGCTGTGTTTGTCTGTGCCTGGGTCCTTTAATGCCCATTGATCCAGATAATCAGGGCCGAAATTGGTGAAAAACCGGTGGGGGCGGTTCTGACATTAGTTGCAGACCCTTGTTCAAAAGAGCTGCTTGTGGATAATTGAAGGGGGCATTAAGACAACAATAGTAATGGATAATGCCAGGCCTTATTGGCCTCTCAGGTATTTCTAGCTCCCTGGATGACAAGGCAACATTTGAGATCCTCAGCTTAAATGACAATCATAGTATCATTAGCAGACCTTAAACTGGAGGGACAAAATGCACATTATCCTCGGGTTTAACAAGCCACCAGTGGGCTGCCCTTTATCCATTACTGGCTTTAGCTTGAAATGGACTTGTTTGAGCTTGTATTCGTTCATTAAGAACTAGAGGGAAAGGGACATCTGAAATCCCCCTGGAATAGGATGTGACATGTTGTCGGATCTCAGGTAACATAATGATTCTCAAGTTTGAAAACACCTAACAGGAAAAAAAAAAAGGTAATTACTTCTCATAAGAGTTAAAGCTAGATCTAACCTCATTTGTACAGGATAAACTATTAGAAGATTATAGTGCCACATTTCTGCACTAAAACATAGTTGGTGATGCCCTGATGATTTCCCAAACTGTTACCAAGTTTCATGTAATTATGTAGAAATCATTTGCTCTTGTAAAATTCTTGCAGGACAAACACTTTGAATGAGTTGAAATTTGAATTATATTCTAATGTATATGTATGATGAGAGATATTTTACCCCCTTTTCTCCTTGAAGCACATGGCTGAAGTGTCTTAACTATCACATTCTACCTTGGCTTTGTTCAGATACGACCTGACATAATACAGATGGTGAACAGTGCGCAGTATCGTTCTTACTCATCCACTAGACTGGCACTTGAGCTCATAAAACAAGAGTTCTGCCAAATGTCACGCGAAGATGGATGATTATCGTTAGTTCCACTGTCATGGGAATATATCTATCTGGTGTAATTTGCAGGCTGCAACAGCAATGAGCACAGATAAGATCAATATTTAATGAAAGTATAAGTGAAGCTTAAGGGTTGTCACTTGTGCCTCTGCTGTTAATGACATGTCACATTATCATACTTATCAGATTGGGTCAATCTCAACTGCAATTACTAGCCTCATTTCTTTTTAATTCATTACAAATGTTGAGCACTTTCAGTCTTCCACCTCTGTGCAAACACACCGGGAATACTCTCTGGCTGCTTGCACATGTATTTTAGTGTCAATGGCCAGCACAAACTTCACACTAAAATCTATTAATGGTTTCATGAATCGGTATAATTCAATCATCACATCTGAAATGTGTTTGTAACTCGGGTAAGACAAAGAATAGTGTATTTCATGGCTGAGGAAGCCCCTATGCTCGGTGCCTCACTCTCCCTGGTAATAGTATCCCACAGTGAGCAGGCTGATTGTTTTAGTCCTGGATCACTGGCCATGGGATAAACCTGAGAGCCCAGCCTGCTTTTCATGTCAAAACCTTCAAGGGAAAGCGGCCACAATCCAAGAGCAATCACACTTCAGACATCAAAGTGCCAGGGAGAAGAGAGGCGAGAGACGGTCCACATTTTTTCCACGCAAGCCAAGTGCAACTCAAGCGTGGAGGAAGAGGAGATGATCTAAGGCGAGGGTGCCATTGAGAGGAAGACGGAGAGCAGACAGATGTGCGCGGGCAGGTAGCAGCACATCGGGGCCCCTCCTATAGCTGAGCGAGACACCAGGAACCCTCCGCTGGTCGCATTCCTACTCACTCCGCATTCATTGTCCACTTTTACATGAGCAGGAAGACCAGGATAAAGCAGTGGGAACCGTGCACCGGCCCTTCAAGTATTTGAGAAAGAGGATTTTACAAACCAACAAACCCATGGCTGCCTCAAAAAGTTGTACCATGAAGATAACTGATAGAAAGCGTACATGACGGAAAAAATGGCCGATCGAGGTGGAGGCTCTTGGCAGCTGCCTTTGTGGGCATCCAAACTGGTATGATGAATCAAGGCAGAGGTTGTTAACTTGTCAGTGGTCCATCAGACCGCTCAGCGACAGCCTGCCCCCCTCCCACCACTTCCTCGTTAGCTGTCACTCATCTCTGTTCCGCCTCACTGCTGCCCAGCCAATGGGATGCTGGCGCCTGACCAAGAGCCCAGGCTGCTAGGACTTGTGTAGTAAGTTGATGGATAACCATAAACAGAGCTTTCAGCTAGTTATAGGACACCTTACAGGTGCAATTAACACATCGCCCAGAAACAGCAGTTGGAGGCTGTTGACGGTTAGGGCAGGATGTATCATATTGAATTTACACATGACAAAATTAAACATACAAATGAATGTATGAATAAATATTTATTAAAGGAGATTTGGGGTCATCATGGGATATCATGGTTTTGAATCCCTCTCATGACCGTTGTCACGTCATTCCTCCTCTCTCCCATCATTCTTCCTGACAAACTAATAGAGCAGAAACACCTGAAACTAATGTTATTCGTACTTTCTGTTGCTTAAATAGGTGAAAGGCGGTTTTCATTTTGCATTCTTATACTTCACAAAGAAGCAGGCAGCGAACAGGCAGTTTTTCAAAGTTTTGAAGCATTTCCCACTTCTAGCCTCAGTTACTGTATGGCATTTTAAAAGGAAGGAGAGCTGCAGAGAGGCAGCGCTGCCCTCGCTGAGACAGACTGCTCTCAACGGTCCAGTCAGCGCAGCTTATTGAGTGCCTGTTAGTCCTGAATGACAGATTCCACTGACCCACCAGTGTGGGCATGTCTCACCCTCACTGAGGATCCAACCTTCACCATACAGCGGCTTCATCTCCACATTCTCTCATGTAACAAAACACCACCAACAGTCTCTGTGCTGTAAAATGGCCTGCCCACATCACGTCTTCAAAGGGCCCTTTGGTCTGTGTGATTGAACAATTACCGCCATGGTTAATTTACCATAAATAGGAATGTCCACTTTCCTGGTTTACCGGCATGCCTGCACATTGTTTAACTTATCCCTTTGACTCCATCAAGAGGTTTTCAGATGAAGTCAGTGGCACTGGGCAAAACAACTCACACTTTCATGGCAAAATGGTTTCCATCACAGCATGCGCATCATGCCTTTAATTTGTCTGCTACACCCCAGTGAAAAGCAAGCGCACCTATGACAGCTGTTTCCAGTTTTATCAGGATCCAAGAATTATTGGAATGAAATGAAAGGGCACAAGGCCTTGCTCCATTTATTTTTTCCCCATCCGTCTTGTTTGAGGTGCTGAAATATTAATATGAAGGGTAATAATTGGTTCTTGTGAAATTTCCGTGCTTTTACTATACAATTTCAACACTAAACTGCTTTCGAAATTAAGCAGTGATAAAACTTCCACAGTGAATCATTGAGCCACAGTGGTAATTATCGGAATTTGTAACATCATTCACTTATCAATAATGAACACAAAATAAAAAAAAACTTCCAAAAGCTTTTTTTTATTCAATGCATATCACAGTTGTTTACAGGCGGTATTCAGGTTACGGTGAACAATATGACTGTATTGCACAAGGCTCAAGTAACTTCCATTTCAGCCGTTGAAGGAATTCACAAATACATACAGTGAGTTTCATACGTATTAGCACAGCAACACATATTTTTGTTTTGGCTTCAGACTCTTAATTATTTGAATGTTAAATAAAACACTGACTCAACTTTAAATGCCAATTGTCCAATTTCAATTTGAGGGAATTCACGGCCATATAGGATGAACAGTTAAAAAATTACAGCCCTTTGTTTATAGTACACCATTTAGGTGTGCCAATGGTATTATTTTTTGTATTTAGGTGAATTCTTACAGTGTATGGACTTCTGAAAGTCATAAACATTAGAGACAATTATTGGAGAACAAAAGTGCTACACTACTGATGCCAGAACCACTACCATGAGATGGGATGATCAAAAACATTTAGATGTTCCAATTAAGCTAAAAATGAATTGCACAATTTGCCCTTTAGTCCTATAATGATGTCATTTCACATCCAAAATATGAAGCCAAACTAAAAAGTGTGCCACTGTCCAAATACACATGGAGCTCTGTAGCAACTGATAATGTAATTACTTCCAAGTAATGTAATAACTTGTACAAATGTAATTAAAATTTCCCTCTAAAAAGGTTGAAAATGTATTAAAAGTCAATTAGTTTTAGATTGTGCATTCCCCCTTTTTTTTTGTTGATACATGTGTATGTAAGTGGATATGTATGCATATAGATGTGTGTCTAAATGCACGTATATGTGCATTAAACTGAATGTTGTACTCGTGTTTCTTTTTATATGCTGTTGCTTTTGTTTGCTTTGTTTTGTACATCTGCTAACTTTTTGTTGTGGGTCTTTGGTTTATTTGGACTTTTATCTTTATAAGCATATAAATATATACTCAAAAAGGAGAAAAAGTCACACTGAAGGGAAAATACATGGCTGAAAATGAATGACTGTCCTCTAGCTGTGGGTGCCTCAATGTGACAATAAAGTATATAAAAAAAGTTTATGTAATAAATTACATGATCACATTACATTAACCAGCAACTATTACTCCAAAAGGGGTGTAACATTTTTAACTGGTGATGTTATGTATAATAATTATGTGTAATAATGTTGACTAATGTACCAACTCCAGTTATTACATTCGTCTTATATTTCTTATTTCATTATTTGTCAATATTATTATTATTATATGATCAGTTAAAAATATGTTACACCCCTTATGAAGTAATAAATGCTGTAATAATGTGATGTTACTGCATTATCCAGGTTTTTATTTGATTTTCAACTCATTTAGAGGGACATTTTATTACATTCTTACAAGTTATTAAATTATCCAGCAGTTATTACACCATCAGTTGCTACAGGCTCAGTGGAGGGTCCTTCAATCAATACAACTTAAGAGCCACAGTTTCCATCAATCTGCCATGATAAAATTACAGAACAGGTTGAGCTAAAGGCATTAAAAAAAATAAGTCTATCTCTGGAATGCAAAAAATGTAATGACACCGCTTCTAGTCAGATGTGGAGTTGTACTCTTCTTGTTTATGTTGTTGCTTCCATATGAAGGACCTTCATCGACTCTGAGATCATTGAACTGGTGTCAATTTGTCCATAGATGCCCACTAAAAACGCCTTGTGGAGCAAGATGTCTGCATGTTCTGGAGAAAAAAACAAAAAACACAATTACAACATACAGGTATGGATGTGTAACCTACTTTGATCATGGTTACTCAATATACTTCAACAAAACACACATACACTCACAGTTAGGTTGCATGTTTTGCTAAAACGCATTTACCTGCTGAACAATAAGGGGTTGTTGTCTGACTATAATGTAGGACAAGCATAGCAGCTGCTTGCTACCAGTGTCTGTTTCCTACCAAACCACTGTCCCCCAGTATGTGATTAAAGAGTCTATTCTTACCTTGACAGAGAAGCACATATTCTGGAAGATTCCTGAGAGCAGTCTGCACCACGTCAAAGTTACCGCTGCCCATACAGTACATGAAAGTGGGCAGGAAGTCTGTTGCCAGGCTGCGCCAGAGAAAACACACAGTATTACTTACCGACAATACAGTGAAAGGTAGCAAACGAAAGTAGTGCGGTGGCTTCTGGTCAGACAGCCGGAGATCTGTTCCAACCAGCAACTTTTTCCAAACATGCCTCTTTTTGAAAAACAGAATTTGACTATTTCTGGCGCATTACTCTAATGTGGAAATTACCTAGACCAGATGCACAAAATCTGAAAAAAACATAATATTTTCATTCATTTCCTATGCCAGTTCTGGCCGGTTAGTTTGGAAAGCTTAGAGTCTCCTTTTTTTTCTTTGGCATTTCACATTACAACATATCACTGAAGCATTAATACCAAAAAACAAAAAACACCAGCAAGATGAAAATCTGTCTTTTTCTCTCTCTTTTCTCTCCGCACATGCCGTCGTAGTTCCACCATGCCTTCCATAGGTGGCGTGTCTCAAATTGAGAACAGCGTTAGAGTGCTGTGAACTTACCAGGGATTGTTCTGGATACAGCGCAGCGCCAGGCTGAAGGCCATGTTCCGACACAGCTCCTCAGAGGAAGCCATTAGTCTCTGGAGATCGTTCTACAAACAGTAACAAAGGGTGGTGTTAGACATGTTACACAACACAGAGGTAATTGACCTTTTTGTTTTTTTTGCTGTTGTTCATGACTCACAATGAAGTACTGGATGATCTCTGGACTCCTCCTAGACTTCTCATCCACCTCCGTCAACACCTCCAGCACATCTATAGCAGATGGCAGATAAAAATCAGCATAGTGCTCATCGTCATTCTGGATTTGTACATGTGAAATTGCTGAGGCGGTGTGTTAGTTACCCTCGACTGCCTCTCCTCTGGACATCTTTTTCAGGTACAAAGTCATGTCAGCTGCAGTCAGTGACACAGACGCCGATATGTTGACGAGGGGCAGGGAGCCAGCGGACGAGTCGTCTGACAAAAAGGAAAAAACATAAAGAATCACTGAGCAAAATATATGCTTCTGTAGAAATTGTAGAGTTTGTGGAGCCCACAAAGGACAGTACAGCAGACGGTCTGTGGGTTTAATGTTTACATACCCAAAATGTGACCATGTAACACGCTTTAAATGTTCTGATGTTTCAGCTATACATGTGCGCACAAGCTTTCAACGCGCTGATATGGGAGTGGCGCTGCTTACCATCTCTGTCTTCAGCAGTAATCTCCGCAGAAGAGCTCTTCACTGGTAAAGTGAGTCCAGCCAGCAGAGACTTCAGCTGGACCAGGTCTGGGTTTTCCGAGCACAGAGCCCTGGTAGCAGAAACAGCAAAACAAAAAGCTCATGTCACCTCTTGAAATTTGTTGCAGTAAGTAATATAAAAAGTAACTCATTCATGGATTCATTTTTTACTTTCGCAAAAGGTATCAGTCAAAACATACATATTGCTGCACTGATAAACTTACTGCAAGATGTCAGAGTGCTTCTGTAGATAGGGAATGGCGGCAGCTGCATCATGGGTAATGTACTTTTGCGTGAACTGGAGAAACTTATTGATGAAGACCAGTGGAGAACGACTCCTCTGAAAGTTCTGCAAGACGCATGTGGCACAAACATCAATCAACGTTACTGTAGACCTCTGATTTGAAAAACTCATAGAAACAGATATCTATGTCTAAACTCGACCCTAAATCCTCCGGAGTCGGTTTGAAATTAGGTGTGAGCCACCCACCTGAAGGACCTTCATGAAGGAGAGAAGGCAGTCTTGCAGTGCCCTCTGGTGGTCGCTGTGGAAAACAAGCGGCTGCAGCAGCTCCAGGATGGCCAGAGCGTTGGTGAAGAACGTCAGGTGGTTTTGCTGCCGAAACTCCCGCAGGTTGAGGTGAATGCGACCGTGTAGGAGACCCGCAATCATGGGCAGGTGTCTGAAAGAACAGAAAGGCAAAAGAGTCAGCAGGTTGAACCCCGCCACTAAGGCAAAAAACATGAGTAAGTTTGTAGATTGAGCCACAAAAACTGAAAAAATAGGAACATAAATGCCTACTACCTAGTTTTCATTCCTATCTAATTCACCTGAGCAGAAGGACAGGGTGGGACACAGCCAGCTTCCTGCAGGCGAGGTTGGCGTCAGACATTCGGCTCTCAGCAGACTTTGAGTCTCCTGTATCAGCAAGCAATGTGACCAGGCGATGGACCAGGACGTCAAGCTGAGAAAACAAACATAAAGCAAGTAAAGACTCTGTAAAGCCCCACGGCGCATTCATGGTCTTAAGTAATGCATTTCCAATAGTATAAAAAAAAGTATAAAACACACAAGGGAGATTGTGTTTTCTTTGTGTAGTCAGAGATACGGCAGACGGAATAGTTCTTTCTGAATACGAGAAGCGGATTGTGACAGTTGTGTGAAAATTCAAAGCCAAGGTGTGAAGAATCATAGTTGAGGTTAAATTTCCACTAGAACAAAACATTTACTTTCTTATATTAAGTTGATGCGGCACAATAAACATCACACATGATTTGTAGTAAATGATTTTCTCCAGTGCTGTAAATCGTGAACTTCGACACAGCCCAGGTACAGAGGAGTGACGTGTTTGACAACTGATGGACTGAGCTGGATTTGCATCTTGATGCCCATGGCGCCATAGCGACAGTACTGAGGTAAAAAAGACAGTAATTTACCACCACCATTAAAGCCACTGGAAAGATGATGAGTAATGGCCTGTTTTAATATCAGCTGAGTATCTTGTTAACATTCCACCAAGGTAAGAATGACAAAAAGGCCAATTAAAAACGTATATAAAAACGTGATTTCTGAAGTATACCGATTTTTTTTTTTTTATCTGTCTAACCTTTTCATTGGTTTGAGCTTGTTCCTGATCTGACATGGCAAACCCTCATGGTTGCAGTTGCTGGAGACTTAATCTAACAAAAGACTCAACAGTGTGGGGTCAGAAGTGATTTTAAGCATTCTGTGATTCAGTTGCTGCACTATCTTCGCTGCCAAGCAATATTAGCCAAAACTTTGCTTTATTGCAGGAGCTCTACTGTTCACCAGCAGAGTTCGGCAACACCAGCTTAATGAATATTCTATCAGGAAGTAGAACTGCACAGTATCTACAAATAAATATCACTTTGAGATCATAAAAAATTATATATCAGTCTATCAACTAGGCTATAGCCTATTTTTAAAGGTTCCCGCACTGGCTGAAGCATTTAAACTAATACAACTAAACAATACAGAATTAGACATACCATTTATTTAGCTGGAAATATACACCAACTTTTGTGCCAATATGACTGACAGTGTGGATGATATGGCCTTTTAAATGCTTATTTTACCCTCATTAATACCTCCTTCAGGATGAGTGACGTACTGAACAAGAACCTGGGAGGTAGGCTACTATCCTCTATTGTCTCTAGCATGTTGTGTCTCACAGGAAATTGATATAGATTTAAAAAAAAAAAACACACACACTTAAATCAATTTGAACAAACTTAATGTACTGATTAATACTTGCTCCAATAGCATACTTTCTAGAAACTTAGCACACCATGTTCTTCCACATTGGTTCTTATTCTTCTTCCACCCAAGTTTTATCCTCTATCTACTTCTGCATACTTAAAGCTAGAAACATTCAAACAAAAGAATCTAAGCAAATCTAAGCCATATCTTTTATACTTTTTAAGATATTTAACTTTTATTTCAAATTATTTTGCAATACACACTAATGGTGGAATGTTCAGAGCAGGTGATGTCGTTAACAGCCACAGAACACTGGCCCCAGTGTGCTGCTCTCACACACACACACACACACACACACACACACACACACACACACACACACACACACAAACACTAGGTCTCCCTCTCCCTTCACCTCCTACAACTCCTCCTACTAATGCTACTGCTACTATTACAACTGCTATTTTACTGCTACTACAACTACTACCACTGCAATTACTACTTCAAATACTTCAATTAATATTGCAACTACAACAGCTACTTGAAAACTTCTACTACTGCAACTACGACTACAAGTAGTACTGCAACTATCACTCCTGCGGCAACTACTTCAACCACTACTGTACTACTACTACCATAAACTACTACCACCTACTTCCACCACTAAACACTTAGCAACCATCTAGCAACACCTCAACAACCATCTAGTAACACCTAGCAACCAAGTTGTAACACCCTAGCAAATACCTAGCAACACCCTAGCAACCACTAGAATTTGTTTAACCAACCGCCTACTCAAAGAGGTCATGGCTTTGTCAGCAAGCACACATGTTTTCTTCACACAACTAATCTAATTTTAGATGGACATTTTCTAATATTAAACCAAATTCAGAATTATATTATATTATTTTTTTCTTTTCTCTGTGTCAAAGTAATATCGGTAATTTGGCAATTTTAGTAATTTGTAATTATCCAGTATATCATGGCAGTAAAATTAGGGGGAAAAAAAATCAGTTCCAGTTATGGATAAGAATTCCTGGGGCAGCTGGATATAGACTGTCCATAAACTCACTGAGGTATGCATGTTTAAACAAGAGGCACTTGAGCTGCCTAATGTCTTGCCATAATTACCATGATATATTAAACATAACTACTTATGCTAATTAGGTAATTAATTAAGCTAATTAAAGCATTAATTATCAAATATTTCTATGTCAACATACTTGTCCTCACATAACACACAGGCGGTATTATTATAGTACCTTCAAGAAAATCAGTTTTTCCTCATTAATATGCAAATTTATGCATCAAGGAGCTCCAATATCAGATCATCTACTCTATAGGGGGAACCTGTGGTGTGAGTGTGAAGTTTCGTTCATGTATTGTTCTTGAATTATTGTGTTCACAAGAATGAGTCTACACACAGACAGACGGACAGACAGATGCCATCGTACCGTGGTGGAGGGACATAAAAATGCAGATGTCACTTTCATTCTGGAGTTGGCAAGAACTATGTAGTCTGTGAAACATGCAAGAAAGCTTTACCTTGCAGCTGCTGCCGTCTGCAGCCCCCCCGCTACTGAAGGTGGTGTCAGGCAGGGTCACATGCTGGATGACCTCAGGGAAGTGCAGGTAGATCTGGAGCAGCAGGTTCTGGCACCGCTTACTCATTGCACTGAAAAAAACAAAAGTAGATGCTATAGTTTAGAGAGAAGCCACCAACTACAGGAATTTGCCAGTCACTACAACACACAACAATTTACATGTTATTAGCTTAGGACTGTTCAATTGTTGTTTGTGAATATGACCTATTCCCTCGTAAAGCTAGCAGCTTAGTAACAAAATAATCAAGACTCTAATCCCTGATGTCATTGAGTTGTGTAGCCTGGAGCCGTTTTATTGACAGTGACTGGTTGGCTGATTTTGTGGACCTACAGAAAGTTTGTTAGAGCTTTTACACCCAAGTGAGCTTTACTGCATAGCGGTACTAATGTTGTAAAGCAGATAATGTTCCCACGTTCCCAGAAAATTACCCTGGGTATTGTCACAATCACTTCCTCCATCTCTTCCAACTGATTATCAATAGAGCAGTATATTGATATGAGATCACAGATTAGGGAGCATGACAAAGCATTTCACTATCGTCTATAAAGGGACAGTAGTTGATGTTCATTAATCCAAACTGGGCACATTGAATAACGTATTTGAATAATGAAATTCAGAGGTATCAAGGTTTCAAGTCACTGCGGTTTCATAAAATCCTCTTACTAGCTAAGGCTCTTGTCAGGCTCAAATGATGCACTCTCTACAAACTAAAGAGTTTATTACAGCAATGCCTTAAGCAAATCACAACGACCTTGACCAAGAGTAAAGATTCCACTCCTTGTTCAATAGTTGATGTGTAATTGGAATAAACACCAGCTTATCTGGCAGTGAGCTTTTGCAAGAAGAATGCTTAACATACAATCAAGTGTTTATTCAGCACAAGGCCAAACCCTTTACTTTCAACATGTTTTTTATCCAACCATGTTTTCAGTAGCAACCATTTTACCAGACAGCTTAGCTGTACTTAAAATATTGTAATTCGGAAGCTAATTTTGCTTGACCTTGGCCAAAGTTTCCTCATTAAAGTGGTTTAATAACCAGAGACATATTCATGAAAGGAGGTTTTGCCTCCACAAAGAGTTGCACCCTGATCTCTGACAGCTAAGTCAGAGCAGGAATTCACAACACAGGCAAGTTTAGAGCTTCAGCCTTAATCCTCTTGGCTTCATTATAATACACTGAGCTTTTAAAGAGATCACAGTACAGACGACTTCTGCTGGTTTTAATTTCACACCAATAGACCTAATTATCGAGTTTTCCCTGGTCCACAGCATTGTGGCTGACAGAGGAAGTCTGAAAAGTTCATCTGCACTGAGAAGGAAAATCTAGTGTGATTTACCCCAAGTTTATCAGCGCACCATAACAGGAAAAAAAGACATTCAGTATTCGGGCTAATTAGAAAGAACAAAACAATGTGTCGGACTGGATGGCCTGTGGGCATTTTGGTGAACCTTGGAGGATAAGATATGTTGAGCGTATGTGTCTTTAACTATGGAGGGACAGGACAGAGGAGAGAGAAGTGGAAAAAAAAAGAGACAGCAATACAAAGGTGTCTGTCTAGGATTAGTTAAAACGATGAATTTATGTATTGTTATACTAGCTGACAACTAGTATACAGCTTACCTGTCCTCCCATTTCTTTGTGCAATTGATGAGGTACTCTGAGAGTTTCTTGATGTTTTCCAGATCTCCGTTGCAGCAGGAGTGAAGCAGGGGCAGCCTGGACTGGATGAGGGAGCAGGAGGCCTGGTCCAGGGTGCTTTTGTCGAGGGGTGAGTCGCGACCATTCAGCTCCGACTCTGATAGAATCAAGTCCACCAGGCTGATGAGCTCCTCCGGGTTCAGCCGCAGCACAAACTTCTCTGTTTTCTTCTGCGGAGACGAAAAGGGAAATGCATGAGGCATCGGCTTCATTAGAATGAACTCCCTCTGACTCTAGATTTATGTCTCATTAAAAATGCAGGGAAAAGTGTGACAACTTGAACTTTGTGTGTGGGCTTTTCATCCTACTTGAGGGATCTTCTGGTCACGTCCCTGCCAGATACGCGGGATGTGGCTGCAAGCCCACAGGAAATCCAGGGCTGATGACGGGTCCAGTCTGACAAACGTTACACAGCCATTAAAAAGTAATCTCTCACAGTAGCAAATATTATGTTCAATAAAGTATCATCAGAACCAGAACAAACTATTGCTGAGTAATTACGTTAATCTATTAAAAGCACACAAGACAGCGACTAAGAGAGGTTTTGATAAAATTATGCACCTCTGGTCTCTGCGCTTGCTGAGAAGAGCGCTGATGCACTGCAGGAGGGTCGTCCAGTTCGACTGATGGGTAAGCAAGGCTAACAGGTAGGGTCTGTAGGCAGGGGAGCCTCGTCCCTGAAATGAAGAAACAGTAAGAAATGATGCATGATCACATTACTAACACCACGCAAACACCGACTTCAGTGTGATAAGGCAAGAGACCTACATCATCTGCTAAGTATCAATGCTTATCCTACCTTGTTGAGGGCAAACAGCAGTTTCTGTTGAAGGTCTGGACACACCGAAGTGACCTCAGGGTCGAGATGTTCCAGCCAATCAACCAGCAGCCCAGAACTCAGTCCTGTCC
Source organism: Centroberyx gerrardi (assembly GCF_048128805.1). Lineage (NCBI taxonomy): Eukaryota > Metazoa > Chordata > Actinopteri > Beryciformes > Berycidae > Centroberyx > Centroberyx gerrardi. The sequence continues at coordinate 23,085,308 of NC_136003.1, forward strand.
TCGTCACCTCAGAGCTGCTGAAAAAGGTGAAACTGAAAGGTTACCAATGTACAACTTTTAACTACATCTATTGAATTCCTACAGCATTCAAGACCTCAGAAAAAAGATATTGTGCAATACGTCCACTATACATAAGAGCCATAGACCTTCTGCACAATTAGAAATGCTTGGACAAAAATTTTTTGGGGTTCTTTAAAACAAGAGAATCCACACTTCAAGGGGTTGCAAAAACAATTTACTTTGTGCCACCTGGAACCTGGTTTGGTTGTTTTTCCATCTGCTGTTAGCCCTTCATAATAAGTTGTCTGTAACAGCATGATACAGATGATCAATTTGAAGTTACTGTGTGATATGCTTCAGCTCAGACAATAGTAGAATGCTTTCTGCAGTTACAGTAAGATACCAAGATACAGTATTTTGTCACAATGCATGGACATAAACAAGAGACTTCATGCATAATTTGTAAACATCTAACAAACAATATTAACAAAAAAATATTTGACCATCCTAACATACTAATGACTTGTGAGCTTGAGCATAACAAAAGCACACTGCAGTAGGCCTATAAGCCAAGTATTCTCATGTGTTATGTTCATGACCATTGCCAGTATCGATTCACTGAAATATAGAGATTAAACGGCAGGTAAAAAAAAAAACACTGAGGACTGGGAATTTCTGGTCATCTAATTGTGATGGAGTTCCCATTTGCTTTTATAACCGTTATGTGAAATCCTTGCTTTCCAAATACTAGTGTCAATGTTTCCTGCCCAACTCCTTCCCATGCGGTATAACCTGCATAATGCAAATATACATTTAATTTAAACTGCGCACTCCCCTAGCAAAGAAGCTTTAGATAGACCCAGTGTGAAATGTCACTGTTCTCCTCACTGGACGATTACATGTATTACATTTTTGGGCTCCTCTGTTCAGAACAGTACAACTGAGAAATTATTTTTGTTCTTCAGGCCTGGTTTCAGCTGAGGATGTAACAGTCAATGGTTGCTGAAATATTACACTGTCTATTATGTCATGTGGGCTCACACAGTGCATGAAAACAATCCAAAATCTATCTCTGAAAGAGTAAGTTAATCGGGTGTGTTTAGCCTATTCAGCTATGCTATCAAATCACGTAAACGTGTGAAGTTTGACTTGTTTTCAAAGGGAGTTATGAGTGTCCTATTTGCAGTAGCTCTCAGTATGTACTTGCCTGACAACGTTGCTGTGATTTCACTGTCAAAGGCAACATAGTGAGGATTCTGCGGAGTGTTGTATGATTTTTCCCAAGCCCAATGTGTGTACAGTCAGTGGAAAGTCGCAAAACCAATCAAAGATTTCCAAACCAAATCTAATATGAGTCTACAAGCAGGTACAAGGCCACAGACAACAAGTGCTGTTTTGCTATTTTTGTCGTGGCCAGCCATGTTTGTCATTTAGTCCTCTCAAATATAAATGTTTCTTGCATGACTTGAGAGGGAAATAGAATTGCGGTACTCACTTGTTAGAATCGACTTCCTTTTTCACAGCTCGCTCCTCACTCTCCTGAAGCAGCAGTGAAATCACCATGGCAACAGGGCCAGCTGTCCCATTCTGTGTACCAATAGTCATCAACAGAGACAGCAGCTCCTCCAAGTAAGGCGACTTCACCTCCATCAGCCCCTGTAACACTGAGAAACAAACAACATGCTTAATAATAGGTTTTGGACTGCTGTTATTGCATCCTTGTGTAACCAAGTCAAAAGTTAAATGTGGCAACATCTTTTCTGGCTTAGTGGCAGCATAGTGCACATAATGGACATACTGTATATGCAAGTTCAAAGAGGTCAAAGCCAGTCACTGCTAAGGCTGGTCTTGTTTAGTATCAAGGAAGACTTCTAAAATGATATGGAATGATATACAAAAGGGGGAAAAAAATACCTTGAAAATGCAGAAACAACATAAGCGGTTCTGAGGCTACTGTGCCAGTTCTGACACTCAGTTCATACTGAATCAAGGCACATTCACATACACACCATGACACCAGTAATAAAGACTTAATACCTTTGCCAATGAGCTCAGCCTCTGCATTACATCTCTCTCCGGCCTTTAGCATTGCAATGACGGCTCTCACTGGCACCTCAGTGTCCCTGCGATATGCCAGAGCCTCAGCCAGGTGGAGGAAACCTGTACGCACTGCAGGGCAGAGACGCTCGTCACTCATCCTTAATATGCAGTGAATTAATCAGCATCTAAAAAGGTAAGTGGTAGGGCTACTCACCGTCACTGAGCCTGTGTTTGTGAGAATACTGGCCAGCAAAGGATTTGAGAAGCGTCTTTAGTGGCCCTGCCTCCACAGGTGGGTTCTCTAACCAGGTCAACATTTCCACAATGACTTTGAGGAACAGTGAGGAGAAAGCAAGGTCCTGGGACACGAGGCGCTGGGAAGCACAGACATCAAGCAGGAGAAAGGGGAGGAAGGAAGAAAGAAAGATAAATATTACAATCCAGTTATATCTCTGTTTGATGAATTAATGTCTTATGCAATTTTCAGATTATCACTATGCCATACCTGGTAGAGGTGGAGTTGGCGCATCAGAGGACAGGAGAGGGCGTGGTTGCGGTGCATTGCCATGACGATGGGCCCTGCATGGGCAGAGGTGAGCAGGGCTGCTATGGCCTGTAGGAGGCGAATTGCCAACCCGCCCTGCTGAATGTGGCCCTGCTTGGCCCGGATCAGCTCTTTAGCCAGTGCCTGCTGCAAGGCCAGGGAGAGCTGGTTGGGAGGAGGGCCGTGCCAGCGAGCGTCCACCTTTAAGGGGAATATCTGTGGAAGCAGAGGCAACATACAGAGGTCACTCACTGCAAGACCTTAAATCAGTTAGGGAAACAAATCAGTTAACCAGTTAAAGTGATAAGCCACAACATTTTCATATAAATGAATGTCCGTTTTGCTACTCACTATCGCCGATTGAGACATGCAATAGTGATTCAACCTACAGCCAGTTCATGAAAGCTTTTACATTTGATGTTCTAAACACCCGGTGTCAGGTCGGTCTTTTCCAGGAAAAACCCTTTGCTGCACAGGATGTGATACGTTTTATGTTTCCGGTTTGTTTGGACTAAACAGAATAACTGGGTAGTTAGCATGAGCAGCGATATTCACCATGGCTGAACAGACAAAGAAAACAGCGCCACCTACAGAAACTCAAACTTCATCAACAGAAAATCCAAGGAAAAAGTCGTCACAATATTGGAAACACTGTTTGATTGACCAGTGATCTCTGGGAAGGGCAGACCAGAAACACCACAGTAATGATCGCTTAGCACCAAAGATGTTGCCATAATAAGAATACAGGATCTCACGGATTACCCTTTAAGGAGGAAAAAAATTGTTTGCTTTCAAAGCAGATCAAGAGAAATTGAATATTTCAGTTTTTTTAATCTAATCTCGTGTTACCAGTCACTGCTCTCAGAAAGCCTTAACAGGATCGCATTTTCATAGTAATATTCAACTTTCTGACAATTTGTGGCAATTCTCTCAAATTATCAGCACTGTGTGCATAATATTCAACTTGGTATTATAATGCACAATACAATATTATAATACAGTGCTATATATGTTACAGTCCAGCATTACTTTAACTGTTAAATGACACAAGCTTTAGATGACAGCAGACACAGTGAATTTTGATGTTTCAGCTTTATCTTTCTTGTGCCGTGTTGAGTTATTGAAGAAGTCTAACGCATCGAAATCTATATTGATCATTCCAAATCGCTGCATAATTTCTCATATGAACAGATAAGGAGATGATTCAAAAACAAGGCTGTCTTAAAGGTTTCAATGCAATGCCTTGAGGCTACTGAGTGAAATATTTGCAGATGTAACTAAACCTTAACAGCAGCCACTCTGTCTTTCTATTGCCACTTTCTATTTAGCTGTATTAACCCAGCCTTTAGTTTGGGGGTGAAAAATACAATAACTTAAATATCTTGTAATTAAAACATGGGATTTTAAACAAAAGATTTCTAACAAGAATGTCAGCACAATGCTGATATATTTTCTAATCATAGATCAATTCAAGCTTTTTACACCATGTTATCAAAACAAGCTAAAAAGAGAAAAAATAAAGAAAAAAGAGCTAAAAGTTCCAACCTGAAGCATCATGCCAGTGAGGTCATCTTCAGGCCCGATCACAGGAATCTGATTGGCTGCCCTCATCTTCACAGAGCTATGGGGGGTTTCCACGGTAACTTTGGACTTACTCACTTCAGAAGAATCTTTAATGGGAGACACAGTTAACACATACAGACTGAGGTGAAGCATTACATAAGACGTGCAGGTATAGAAACTACTAAAACTAGCAAATTTAGACCATTTACATAATTTTTGGAGGGATTTTTTTGTCAGCTGCCTTTTGTACACCCCCATCCAATGTCAGATTATGTCTAAGCATAAACAGATATGTGTTATTATTGTAAAAAAACATTTGCAAAACCATTATAAGGATTAGATTACTCAACATAAAGGCAATTCATTAAATGTCTAGCGTCATATATTGGTTTAAGTGGCACACAGTCCACCTCTTGGGGGATAAAGACACTGACCTCTGTGTGGAGGCAGAGAGGAGCTGAGTAGTGTGTGGAAAGTGTGCCCCCCAGTGGCACCTCGCTCATGCTGCACCTCAACCAGATGGGCCATGTAGTCTGTTGCAGAAGAAACACAAAATGAGATTATACAATATAAAAAATTTGTGAGAGCAGCAGAATATCTTCGGCAGACTCTTACGCTTGTCCATGATGTTCTGTTCCAGTGTCTGTGGATCATGGGAGACAGCCTGGTCCAGGTACTGCAGTAGTTTACTCATGCTGGATACTGGGATGCCAAAGGACTGCACAAACAGTAGCAGCTGCTGAGGCTCCAGGTCTTGCAAAGCTAGGGGAAATACATAAATTGTATCATAAATAAACAAAAAATCATATATATATAGATTATATAGCGAGCAACACATTGTCTGTGCATTGTGAAAGTTTTGTACTGTGAAGGTTGTACCTGCATCGACCAATCGTGAAACCTCTGATCGGATCATCCTCAGTTTCAACCAATCAGGTAGCAGAAGGGCCTCCTCTGAGGTGTCAACCAGGAAGGCGGTGGGGAGAGGCTTCTTGTCGGGAAACCAAATGTCCAAAAGAGAGTAGAAGTCACTCTCTCCTGGAAATGACACATAGAAACACATAGTACTAAAACATGTTCTCACAATCGCCTTAAACAATGTAAACGTTGAACTGTAGCAGTAAGCAGGTCTACCTTTGGGCGGCCCCAGAGTCAGCAGGATGACCATGGCATGGACTACCAGGATGTGCATCGTGGCTGTCTCTCCTGTAGTCCAGCGCAGAAACACCTGGTCCTGAGATTCTGACTGGGAAAAAAAAAAAAAAAAAAGTATTTTTCAAATAAACAAACTTTTCGCCATGGTTACATTTCCCCATTAAATTTACCATAGTCTTTAAACACAGATGAATCTTCAGTCGCAAAAGAAACTTCCGTTGTAGACTGAAAACTTTTTAAAACGTACCACACGTTGCCCTCATCGCACTGAATGATTTACCCTCTCTACTCACCACTCATGTTAAAATGAAAAACCCTTCTATCCTCCTTCACTCTTATTCCATTTCTTTTCTCCTGCAGTCACTCAAACAAGATTGTTTTATGGTCACGGGGGACTAAGGCTATGACCTTTGCACTAATTTTTGGTTGCTTGTACTTTTGGGGGATATAGGACTTGAAGCTTATTGAAATGTTCCACTCATTGTGAGTCACTCTGGATAAGAGCATCAGCTACATACCTAGCTGTAATGTAAATGATAATGTAGATCAATTAGTAACGTAAAGTAACTAGCCAGTGCTCACCCAGCTGTAGAGGTCCTCTCCCTCCTTGGTCTTCCTCATCCTCCTGATGTAGGAAGAGAAGATGGTGAGGAAAGCAGAGAGCACAGCGTCAGACTCAGGCCTGCAGGAGTGCTTGGAGAACAGGTTGTTCATGATGGTGGAACGCTCCACGATTAGCCGAGCCACATCCTGCAGAGTGCAAAAGAAAAAACAGATCAGTCTCAGCTAGGGATGTTCATGAACAATTGATACACAAATGTTTGTTGTTGTGTAATAATCTAGATCAAGCTTGTCGAATGAAACAAATTGACATATCAGTATATGGGGTGGTGATGAACTCATCTCTAGCAGGCCTTTATTGAAGGGTAACTGCTATATTTCAAATGGCCACAAGAGGGAGACACAGGCTACAGCTTTCTGAGGGGGATGTATGTATAGGTCTAAATAAACACTGGAGAAAATGAAGCGAACAAGCTTAATTTCTGTCTGGATGTTCAACATATAGTGCTGCAGTCAGTGTTTTATTCTCTTAGGCTCTTATTTGTAATAGGTTTGAAAATATTATCAGCAATATACAGTACTAGACATTCAATTTGTATTATGCTGAATTTCTTCTGTTTCAATTTCTAAGGCTACACATGCCATCTCAATGGTGGAAAACAAGTTTTTTTGTTTGTTTTTTTCAATTGTGAAGCAGTTGCACATTTATAACAGATTTGGGTCCAGCAAACATCAATCATTTGTTCATTAACTTGAGTATAAGTCGAGGAAGAAAAATCTTTTAAATGTGCATCCCTAGTCTCAGCATTGCTCCATGAAGGTGATGAAAACTTTAGCTTACCAGAGCCAGATCATTATGCGCAGCCTGCTCTTCCACTGGTGCATGCTGGGATAGATAGATGAGATAGGCACTGATCGTCTGTGGATCTGTCTCCATGTGAATAGCCTAGGGAACAACAGACAGACAACACACATGCTTTATATGCAAAGTAACAAATACTTGCTCACTAAAACGTATTAAATAAGTTCACATTTAATGCCAAATATTGACAGGGCAGTTCATTGTTGGGACAGACACTGACCTGCTGCAGGGCGGTGGACGTCATGCCCCTGACGCTGTCAAACAGGGGAAGCTTCGGCAGGTCTTGCAGCAGCCACTGGTAACCTGGTAAGAGCTCAGCATCTGCAGAGTCTTCCTCCATGGGCTGGTCCCGCTCCTCTCCATCCTTAAGACCTCCTTCACTCAGCACCAAAGACAAACCCTGCACACACAAGTATAATGTAAACACAATGCTAATGCTTACAGAGTCCGTATGGTGTTTCCCGCTTCCCATACTGTACCTTCATAGCCAGGACTCTCGATGCCACCTGAGAAGAGCTGAGACGACGCAGAAAGTAGTCCAGCACTTCGCATGTTGTCTGTTCGTCAGCCTTAGGACCCAACAACAGATCCTGGAGCCGTCCAAGAAGCTGCCTTTGCTTTTGCTGTCTCTAACAGGAGGAGAAAAAATTCTTTAAGATCGGTCAAGACTAAGTTCTATTTTTTAACCAGCTGCAAATAGCTCAAATGTCCCTAGCCAATAATGAATAGAACTGTAATGCATCAGAATGAAGATGCATTTAGTCAGAGCATAAATCTAAACTTGTGTGTAACTGATTTTATCATGCAGCATGTTCATTTTGACAACCAAAAGAGAGGTAAAGATGAATCACTGAGAGATATTAAACAATTCTCTCAATACTAATTATGACCTGGTTTGTCTTGATCAAATACTAAAACAAAACTTTAATATAAAAAAAAAAAAATCAAAAATAATATCATGGCAGGACAATTTCGTCAAATGCTGATTGTCATTTTTTCTGTCCATCTAAATAATCAGTTGAACAGTAAGCTATGATGCTTAAACCAACATACTTGTCTCTTCTTGGCCTTCTGCTCTTTGCTCTCTCCTTCGTCCTCATCCTCAATTGGCAGGCTGTCATCCGCAGCATCATGGAGAAGGAATTCACACAGGCACTGCACGGGCAGCACATCCAAGGACCCCTCGCTGGACTGGACCAAGTCAGCCAGCCATGGCATGGACTGAGAGGACGCCTGTGGAGGAGAGAGAATGCACCACAGCTGTAGAACCCAACCTGACAGCCTGTTTCACAAAGAACAGTGCGATAGTTCCTCTCACTTAAGCCGGGCGCACACTACACGGGTTCAGGCCCGATTTAGCTGTGTTTCTGTGATCTGAGACAGAATCCCCATGTTGAAGGCAACTCGGAGAACACGGCTGTCACCAAAGCTTGTTAAGTTTGAGTGGGTCAGAGTCAGTCTTTGAGCTGTCTCAGACATCCGGAGATTTTCAAACGCGTTTGATTTTGTCTGCAACACTCTTGTAGTGTGATGTGTAAAGACAAGTTTTGAGAACAGTGAGCAGCAATAGCCAAAGAGAGGTCGCTATGAACATCAAACAATGCAGAGTCTAGCTATTTTGATTGGACTTTGATTAGACTCTCTCTACAGAAAAAGACAACCCATGGTGCCCACATCTAATCAACCATTCTCCCGGCATCTAACCTTCTTTTTCCACACACCTGATTGCACACACATTAAGTGATGTGAGCTGCTCTTCCCTCCCAAGCTCCATTTTAGCGCAATCAGGTGAAAAACAAAGTCACATTTTGGATTTGTTTTCTCTAGACAGCAAGGTATCCGCCACAACCAAATCCAAGAGCAGAACCTTTTAATATGTGACCAATCCTCTGAGCCACATAATTTAGTGAGCACACCGCTATGTCTATGAGACAAGAAACTACATGAAAGAAGGTTGTTTGTTGTGAGCAGCACAGAGATCTCAGGTTTTTGACAGTCGTGTAGACATTACCTGTCTCTGGATGATGTTGAGCAGGAAGTCTGGGTTGCGGCTGCGGCAGAGGAGATGGCCCAGGCGCAGAGACTGGTTGAGGGTTTTCACCTGCTCCTGGACCGCAGGTGGAGGTCGACGAGGAGGCCCCCTGGAACACAAGACAAAAACACATGAGTCCACCTTAAAGTCACGCGACAAAACAATTTAATAGTGTTTCAAGATTTTAAAAGCTCAAGTGCTGGTATAAGATTAGTGACCAGGCGCCTTGATCACTTTCTACATTATGGTCTCAACTTTATTTTATAGTTGTACTAGTTTCATATAACCGTATGCTGCATAAAAATTAGGATGGACTCAAACTGAGATCTCACAAGTTAGTAGTGTTTTTCTACATAATACTACTAGGCTCTCAACTTATTACAGGGTGGTCTAACTAAATTAAATCAAACAGGATGAAAATATTACTTATTAGCCTATTTTTCAGTCACATAGTAGGCTGGCATGAGGGCATATTGTTTAAAATCTTGCAATATGAAGAGACTGTCAAAAGAGACAGAGAAAATGAAGGCGCCATTGGTCAATTTTGCGCATATAAATACTGTTTTCCAGCCAAGTAAACAATTCAAAAATGGCTGTTTTATAATCACAAATCCATCACAGTAAGATGGATTTACGTTAAATCATGTGCATAAGGTAATTCCCCTTAGAGGCACAGTGTGCCCCAAGTCTCTTACTGTGGGTCCAGACTGGTGAGCTGGGACAACAGCAAGCTGTTGCTTTCTGTGATGGTCTGTTTGGTGGAAGCTGCTGCCAAGTGGCTCTCAAAGGCCAGGATTTCTTGTTTCTCCCTTTGGGAGATCTGCAGCTCGCGGTTGATCATCTCCGTCTTTGTGTCCTCATCCGCAATGGTGCAAGGAGGGTAGGAATAGTTACTATAAAAAGGCACAGAGATATGTAGATTAGTTGTTCAGTCTTATAACTTTGGAATTAGTTTATCACATGCAATAATCTTACTTACTTTGTCATAACCATCTCCATGAGCATTTTCAGTGTGGGATAGCCATCCCACGCAGCCAAACCTAAAGGAAAAAAATGTCAGACATTAGTTGTTGAAAATATTTTGTGGCTTTGAATATAGATAATAACTACTGTTATGTAGGCATGCATAGACAACTGACTGTCATACCTATCTTCTGTGGATTGAATGCAGCCACCACAAGCAACAGAAGCCATGCCTTCCAATACAGCGTGGATATAGCCAAATTTGGCGGCTGATACCTTCAACAGGAACAGTTATTTGTTATTTTAAAATACCAATTGCATAGTCTATACATGTTTTAAAATACCAGTAGAGACATGTAAGTACCCTGCAGGCAGCTGAATGTTCTCTGGGTGGTGGTATGTACACAGGTTCAGCACTGCGTCGATGAGTTGGATCCTCTCCACTCTCAAAACATCTAGATCTGTTTAACAAGAAAGAGTCAGTCAGCTTTATGGCTTCTGTTTAAACAGAAAATTCACTTTATAGAACATTTTCAGTTTTCTGCATGTAGAGCCCAATACCAGCTTGTGAAGAGTCAACTGCTAACCACTGGCTACTCCAGCTATCTGTATTGATGTTGTGCACTTCCATTTCATTTTGAAAATGTAGTACAAATCATCCAAAAAAGCATATATATCACAAAAGTAACACCTTGGATGCTGATGGCGACTATGGACTCCTGGGGAGGTTGATTGCTCATTATAGGGAGTCACAAATATATAGCTTTATATGTGAACACAAACAGTTCACATTTAAGAGCCCAAGTAGCTCTTCACACACCATCAGATTGAACTCCAGCAGCCCTCTTAACCAGGTGATCTGCAAGCTCCATGGCATCAGCTGGGCCCAGGGGCAAATCACGCGACAGCCCAATCACCAGAATGCGCATCAGCGTGTCCTCCAGCAGGGGCACCTCGGAGCAGAGGCGAAGGAAGAAACTGGGGAAATTAAAAACCATCTTTGTAAAACTCAAAATGCCACAGGCAGTCAGACAATCAGAGCAAAAAATTTTCAATTCTTTTTTTTTTTTTTTTAAATATTGGGGTAGGCTTACTTTCTGTCGCTCTCAGGTGGCCAGTTGTCCCACTTGTAATAGGTCTCAGGTTGCTCTGTGAAAAGCACTTTGTGAAGGCTAGGGACATGGGAAAAGAGAGATGAGATACATCATGCATAATGTGAGTAGCTCATAATATGATTACCTCATGCAATTTGAGTAATAGAAACTGCTCAGATACGGGCTGATACTCACCAGTGGACGTAGTCTTTTGCGCCAACTTTGCTGATAGTGGGAACCACGGTGTGAAGCCACCACACGGCGTCTCTCTGGATGGCAGCTATCTGATTCTGAAACGACCTCAGGCCCTCCAGATCTGAAACAAACCAGGCAGATGTTCAAGGCAACTGTACACATCCACTCTATGGTTAACAAATATGGCATGTGAACAAATACAAAGCACTCACTCTTCTTCTCTCCTTTGTCCCATGCAATGCCAGCTTCTTTGACCTGGGCAGTGATGCCCAGCATCATGGAGACAGTTAGCAAATCTGTCACCTGGATAACAAAACGCTCCTATGGGAGAGACAAGGAAAACAGTTCAGACCCAAATGTAAATACCTTAAGATTACAGCTGAAATGGGACTGAGAGATTTCCATATGCACTTACTTTGAACTCCATGTCCACATAGGTGGCCTCCTTTCTCTCCTGCATTAAACCCAAGCAGAAGGACTGGAAGTTGATCTCATGCTTGGTCTGTTTGATGATCTCTCTCAGCAGCGCTCGGGAGGCACGGAGGTAATCATCTTTATTTGTTAGCAGGTCCTGGAACACCATGGCCAAGAACTGGAGAGAGGGCGGGAGAAGGGAACAACATTGAATTTGAGTAAACAATGTAAGCAAAGTATGGAATTTAATAGCAAAAAAAAAAACACAACAAAAACAAAAGCAAACTAGCATCTTTTCTAGACTTCTCATGAAAAAAAAGGTAATATTATTTGCAAATGACTATCTGTATAAGCAATTCTAAAATGTCTTCTTTTCCCCAGACACGAATGTCAGAATAGAGACTAGTTTCACCTTTGGAGCCTGCTCTGGGCTGTGCTGCAGCACTGTGTGGAGGACTTGCATGTTGTTGGGATTCCTGGCATTGGACAGCTCATTGAAGATCACCAGCTTCACCATGGTGCCCAGGTTGTCTCTGTGTGCATTTAGCAGCTCCCTGGAGAATCACACCCAAGGTAACAGTTACTGCAAGTCACTGAGTGTAACATTAAGATAGAAATTTAAAAGATTTCATTGATGACTACACACAAAAGGGACTTGACACACCTGACACAGAGCATGTAGTGATTAAGGAGGACTTTGGGTTTTAGTCGGATCTTGATCAGGTTGGAGATCACCTCCATGTCATCTGCCCCATGGGTGTTGCAGTTCATACATAGAGACATGAGAAGGTCTTGAGCTGGTCGAGTCAGCTGTAGACACAGAAACAAAGGAACCAATGAAACAATCTCATTCCTATCTTAATACTTCAAATTAATTCTAATGATCAAACTATTCATGCTCATTTTACATTTTTCAGCAAGAAAACACAGATTTAGGAGAGAGGTAAAAGAAACGACAAAGGAGTTACACTGGACATATTTAACTGTTAGCTTAAGATGCTAACAAAGCAACATGTTTATCAGAACAGAATACACTAACTACGGTTTCATTTTCATGAGAAATATTAAAATTGACCTGTGTTTAGTGAAAACGTTTCTGAAAATTTTCATTTGCATATGTTTTATTTTAATACAATTTGCAGACAGAAAATAGCAACTGAAGAAACACTGTGGTTGAAACACCAGTTCCAAAGAACAGTTTCTTAAAAGCAGTACCTCAGAACACTAGTTTAAAGTGAGATATGAAGTAAGACATTGCAGGTGTTTGTTATTATCTAAAGAGGTTATCCCCTGTGTGTTACGCCTCTCACCTTTGGGTTCTGGAGCCACATCTCAAGCCTCTGCACAGCCATGAGTCGTGCCTCCTTGTAGCCGCAGGTGGCTGTGAGCAGACGGAGCAGGTTTCGGGACACGTTGTCCATCGGCTGCCTGCGGTTCAGCTGATCCCTGAGGACGTCCAGCACATAGTCTTCCACGCTCTCAGCCAGTTCCTCATACCTACAGTGTGCCAGAGGGTAAGACAAAAGACAAAAGAGAAAATGATCCATCATTTGCTAGGAATGAAAATATTCAAATAACGCAATGAAATGTGTGACTCATATGCTGAAGGATAAAGGATTAGAGCCGCTCTGACTGAGGTTATAAAGAACAGCTGCTGACAGTGATCTATTATGAAAAAGAGACATGCTTTCATGTGTTTCAGTTCGCCTTTTGTATTGTTATTTAAAGATAACTCTTGCAGGATCTTGATATCACTGTGAAATTAATTCAGTGCTGTGATCTACAGCCCCTTTGAACAGGGGAACACACAGGAAAATCAAATGAAAGCATAAAAAGCAAGTAATCAGGATTTGTAACAGCGAGACACAATTTTTTTGCTAACATTAGCATGTTTTATCATAACTAATTTCATGATGATAGATTAATTAAAAATCTAAATCCTATATCTGGGATAAAAATGAAAATCTGATTTATAGTCTCAATTATATCTAGGACTAAAATGGCAAATCCGGCAACTTCAATCAGTGTTCATTCGCCTCTAGCAGCCCTCACATCTATATGGGTCATTTTTATACCTCGGCATAACCTGCCCATCGTCCTCAGGACTCAGTTTCTCCTCTGCTATCAGCAATTCAGTCTGGCTGTCATCCTCGTCTGGGGTTGAGGGATGAGGGCTGCTACCTGGAAACCAAACATTTAAGGCAGCATAATCAATCACCATTCATCTCCTGTATGAACTAACTTTTGCCCCACTAAGCCAGAGTGTCTTGTCAATGTACCTGCGCTGAGATCTCCACCAGAGCGCCCAGTGTCAGCCTGCAGTAGCATACTCTTTGGGGGCATCTTGGTGCCAAAAGCAGTCTGGATGTTGTCAACAAAATTCTTACAATGAGAACTGTCCACCCAGATTCTTTCCCCCAGAGAGTCCTCAATGTACACCTGGAAATACAACATTTTAGATTGAGACAAATTTCAAACAGAGTTCATTATATATGGCTAAAATGCAGCATAACAAAAAGGAATAAACAAAAATGTATTTGTATTTTTTTAGGGAGGTTCTCACTTTGACAAAGATCTCAGGCCAGTTCTCGTCCTCCTCGTAGGCGGCCATCAGCAGATTGCAAGCAAGTACAGAAACGAGGCTGTTGCCCTTTGCTTTGAAGTTGATAGAAGCATCCCGACGCAGGAGGCTGCACAAGGCCTGGTGACAGAGGGTGACAGGAAGAAAGTCATAAAAATCCAGTCAAGTTCCAAAATCTGTGAGGTTCACCATAAGACATTATGACAGTGATGCTCAAAGTTGGAAACTGCTGAGTTTTTAGTTTCTGTGGGAAACATTTAATTGCAAAGCACATTTCCTTAGCAGGGTCAACAACATCTGTAGTCGATACCAAAAGTGTAATTGGAAAAGTTTGAGAGTTGAAATTCAACAACTCCAACCACTATTCCACTTTTTATTCTAGGGATTCTGTTTTTAACAAACTCTCCAATTAGTTCTCAAGGATGCAGAATTAAATCTATACAAGCATATTGACCCAAGAAGTTTTTAAGTTTCTGTTGATTCATAAATATATCACCATTAGCAAGTTGAAATCAAAGCATGGTGGAATGCAAATTATTAAATCAATGACTAACACATGGCTAGTTCGATATTTTCCTTGTTTGCATATTTCAAAACTACCCAACTCTGCCATTTTGTGAATAAAAATGAGTATTTAAAACAAATCCCCAAAAAATAGTATATTACATTTATTGGATCCCTGTCATTTTCCCCTAGGCTAAACTATTTGAGCATCACTGCATTGTAGTGTTTATTCTTACCTCAATAATTCCTTCAGTGGCAAATACATTGGGCTTGATTTTGGCCAGGAACATGAGACTGAGGTACAGTGTGATGTCAGGCTTGGCCCGGTTCATCTTGAGCTGTTTGACTGCTCCACACAGCAGTCCCTCAATGCGATCATCATTTCCTTCAGACTCTGCAGCCTCAATCTCATCCAGCAGCACTGCTGGTGGAACTATCATAAAAAAAGAGACATTTTTAACTCTCCTTGCAAACCACAAGCTTGTAGATTATACAGCACACTATTCTTAGGATAGCATTCTTCCTATCTTTAAAAAGATCTGAGGTAGTATTTAAATAAGCCAAAGGACCTCCACATTCAGATAAACAGAGTTCTGGTGCATTTCAAGCTTTTTAATGTCTTTCACAAAAGTAGACAAAAAGACATGGATTTACCTTCAATAGGTACCACTGATGGCTCCTTAATGGAGGGCGATATTGCCCTCTTGTCCACAGCTGCAACATCAGCGAGTCGTCCCAGGGCGCTCACTGGAGGGGTGGAGGACAGTTTGGGACGCTTGGTTAGGCTTGACAGACCCGATGAGGAGGGCAGAGTGGAGGAAGTCTCTCTCTTACGGTCAGCAGGTAACCCTGTGGATGCTGGCTTCAGGAGGACCGCTGGTGCTTTGGACTCTCCACCTTGACTTTTTGATCCTAGAGCTATGAAATCTCCTGGGGGAGGATGGCCTGGCAAGAGGACGTTACAGTTAATTATGATTTTCTTACGCTTAGTTTGCGACTATTATCAATATGATCTGACTGAAATGATATCAAGACGTATCTAGGATTGTCTAATTAACGATACATACCTGATGGTTTGGCAGCACTAGGGCGCCTGAGTGTTGTTGGCTTTGGACGATTCATCGTTACTAAATGGCACAACTCAAAATCAGACTCAGGGCAGGTTGAGCAGGTGACATTACCTGGCTTAGACAACTCTGTGCATGAGGAAAAGACGGAGAAACATTAGCTAGAAGAATTAGCAAACGTAAGCACACAAACTGAGCCTAACATAGCTAGCTAACAGCTAAAGCTAACATGTCGAGCTAAACATTATGGCTAGTAAATTAGATTGAGATATCTTGTTAGCAAAAGTAAAATGGCATTAAGCGTTACAACACAAAGGTAGCAAGAACACTGTGTTCTATCTCAAGTGACAGACTACGGCAGCCAAAACATGCTGTTACTGAAATTTGTGCTACAATCAATGAATAAGGATAGCTAACAACTCTAACATGAACAATGATAACGTTAGCGATTAAACAGTGTTAGCAACTTCAGCTAAAGCTACCAAGCGTAAGCACTGACAATGAACTAATTAGCCGTCAAATAAATAAACTTAGGTTCAAGGTGGCTTACGTGTTTTTCAGTTTCATAAAACTAATTGTGGTTAGCCTGAATGCTGCACTTGAAATTAGCTATCAAAGCTATCAGATTGTGCCATGATCGCTTCTTCTTCTTTGAGTTTGAAGGGTTCGCAAATCAACATGAAAGTGCATACCGCCACCTACTGTCACTAGGTAACAGTTACCATACAGTCTAGTCATCACAGAGATTCAAAATTAAGTCTCTTCTTCATCTTCTTCTTCTTCTTCTTCTTCTTCTTCTTCTTCTAATGATAATAATAATAATAAAAAAAATAATAATATATAATTTACACCCCGCTCCTTCAGACTAATCCAGTCTACTGACCATCCTTGAGCCTAAAATGAGAAGAATGCCTGCTCTGCTTCAGCTTAGCCCCCTTCTCTCGTATTTAACCGCTCTCTCCTTATTCATGTGTGGACACTGTTCTATGATTTGATCTATGACTTGCCACTGTAGACACACTTGTTCTTCCCTCGGATGACAATTCTTCACTCTATCTCTTCCACATCTATCAGAAATAGTAGAAGCAACAAGTCCTGACACCTATAGTGGAGATCTTACATACAATGTTATCCTACTCACAGACCCCAGCTCTCCAGTCACTTTTACAGGGCCGGAAGGTGTGTGTATGACCACTTTGTACGCAAAAACTTTTAATAATACATGGTGTAATAAGCCTGTAATTAACAGAATAATAGATGAATAATATATGGGTGATATGCAAACGTTTGGTTCCAAACGTTGCCCTTTACACAGATTACCATCCATGAGATTAATTATATGCACCACTCATCCATTTTCTAATTATTCCATTATCCATTTTCTATTTTAGATATTTATAGTCAAAGCTTGAGACAGCTTGCGGCGTACAAGCTAGCTTTACTACTTAAATCTAAAATTGAATGAAAAAGATATAGAAAAATCACACTGGTACAGGAAAATAATGCAGACAGTATTGTGTCTTGTATCTGAAGTAAAATTTGTATGAGCCTTACACTGAATGAAAATGTAGGACAGTCTCATCAAGTAATCTGTTTCTAATATCCTCCACAAAATAATCATTCCTGAACACAAGAAAGATTATAAATCCAGTATGTGTGTTGTTTATCTTACTGCATACTTCAACCCATTTAGATTTAAAGATGAATCACTTGCTGTGCTCCTGCTAGACAAAATAAAACCACAAAGAGGAGCAATAAAAAGAGATTAAAACATGACAACAAGCCTCATACATCAAAGAAGGGTATAAGTTAGTTATCAGAGAAAAACCAGTGCCAATAATAACTCAACAAATTGCATGCCGGCTTACAAGATTCAATTCCAGTGATTTAACACAGGGGGGCAGTAGTCTACATCTACTGCACTGAGCTGACAAAGTTATCACTATCTCCCCAAGGTAGCTTCTTAATGAATGGACATAAATTAACATGAATTAATGATAGAGGAGTAAACTCAATGCCCAGGCAAAGTGTGACCTCATGGGAAATAGCCAGCTTTCTGGACAGGATTAACATACAATAGGTATTCTATACCTGGTTGCATCTATTCTTCAATGCATGTGTGTTTGTGTTTGTTAATGTATGTGTACTGTCAGTGACCCATAGGAAGTTATGTCCTCTTTGTTTTCAGTGGGTTTATCATTTGTGCAAGTGAAACAGCAAAACTTAGACTAAACCTTACAAAGCAAGACCTAAACCTAAAGGGAATCATCGGCTGTGATAAAGGTATGATTTGCAGTGCTGGCTTCGTTAAAGCCCGCTCAGCAGAACAGGAATAAGACCGGACAGACACAGGAACAGCAACTTTATCATTTAACGTTGCACATACAGTACATTTCCATACAGCCCATAACACAATAAATTGAAAGTCCATTCAATCGTGACACAAAAGTACACCATCAAATCTAAACCAAAAGGAGGAAGACGCAGATTTTCTTAGTCATATTTCCTCAGGCAATTTCTAAAGTCTGGGGACTATCATGGTGATTAAAAATTTTTTACACACTTAAGAAATGCAGAAGTGCAAGTTTTGACACTGTCATCATGCTTCAAAAAATTCCATGTGTTGAGGAGAACAAAGTGGGGCCTTAAAACCTTTGCCATCTTTAATGATGTCCACATTTAGTCCAGTTCATGGAGTATGGCAGTGTATCTTAAGCCATCATGGGACTTGTTATCTGGTAGAGAAATGGGATATTCTTTACTATTAGGTTTAAATGAAATGTCCCATCAGGGTAGCAGTATTATTGCTTGCTAGTGTCCAACAGCAAAAAAAAAAAAAAGACTATGGTAAAGAATCTTACAGAGCGCTGGTGAATATCAGCCTTTAAAAACTCCCACTACTACTACTACTACTACAGTAACCTCACTATGTATGTTTCCATGCAACGTTAACCTGCCAACTTGTTACGTAAAGTGTTTTCATATGAAACACATTTTGGTGAAGTCAGTGGAATGTTCAGTCAGTCCTCCAAATTAAATCCTGTGTCATATGGGAAGTCCGCAAATCTGCAAAAACAATTGTGTTTCTTTTGAAATGACGTGCGGCCAACGCTACGCCAGAAGGAACTGTCTAGTGTGTTCAGGCATTTTCAGTTAGCTCTCCCTAAATATCGTAACAGCATTTGGAAAGAAATTGTGATTCATGATTTATATAAATGTTTATGAATGTTTATCTATATACTTGGCTCATTCGTGGGCCTATTATTTCAGTAAAACCAAAAAAAAAAAGTAAAAGAAAAGAATTAAGTCTGTGTTGTCAATATCAACCTTTTACTCACTAATATTTTTGAGTCTTTGGAGGGAAAAAAAGATCCTTTACAACAGGGGGCCTCTTTGTACCAGATCACATTTCTGGGTTCAACAGTCTGAGTCAGAAAGGAGTAAGATTAGTGACTCAATTTTACTTCCTGTAACCCAAAACTGGCTGTAAGAACCCAGACCCCACAACTAGTTGATTTAATGAAAACCCTGACAAGTCTGCAGCACATGGTGTCTGTTTTTGTTTTGTTGGACACAAAGGGTTTATTTCAGGTCACCTACACAGCAGCCAGATGGACAATGGTGTGTGGTATGCCATTGACTGAGCAACTGGAGATCTGACTGATCGAAAACATCATCGGTAGACCTGAAGAAACTTTGTCTCTCCTATTCTGCCTTTCTTGTTTACTGTGACCGACGGCTGATATTGTGTCCCGAGAGACTCTGCAGGACTCTGACAACATGATTGGCTTCAGTGTCACATGCTTATCCAGTCACTGTGAGATCTGGAAGATGATGTGCTAATGAACATTTATCATTTTTATTGTGCATTGCTAATGTTCTATTTTTCTGTTTATATTATTTTTTTTCTGTGCTGTGTCCTGTTACTATCTCATCTCATCTCATTTCATCTCATCTCATCTCAAAATTCTGACTTAGTTCACTACCTAAAGTTGCAAGGCTTACAATAGCATGTCCTTCCCTGCAAAGTCCCGGTGTTTTTGTTAAAATATATAGTAGCAAATTGATTCACAAACACAAATACTCATAGCATTTAATAACGGATTCTATAACAGATTAGGGTATAGAAATAGGCATTATTACACAAATATTTAAAATAAACAAATGACCTTACAGTGAGTAAAGAGACAGGTAGTGAAAAGCAGTGGAAGCAGAACACATGACCAAAATGCCCGTCTGCCAGACAGCTGTCGGCCAACGAGCCCTGTCGGCCAGTTGGAACAATTCAGCAAGTTGCCTTGGCGACCAACTGGGGGGTGAGAATCAGATACTATGAAAACATCAAGTAAAGCAACTTGTAAAGGTGCAGAGTTGAAGATAACTCAGTTGAAGACAAGCCGAGTATAATCCAGTAGGCCTACCTTACATCACAGCACATCAATTATGCGTGCGTTAGAGCGTGCAACTCATTAGAGGAAGGCTACACAGAGGAAATGATATGCTGCTGCTTGTGGTCAAGACAAAGGTGGAACAAGCAAACCAGAACACAAAGTTAAATGATTACTCATCTGATGAAGTTTATTTGCTTTGAACTCCAAACATACTCCAGTGCAGATGAAAGAATCTAGCACATCACCAGCATTCAATTGATTCCACATGTGGTTCAAAGGAAGAAGTTCATCTGTTGAGTCACTCACTGGCGGTAATGCATGACCATTGTAACCAAAACTCCCAGGTAAATCACAGGAATTCCTATGAATTTGTCCGTTTAGCTGGAAGTAAAACTTTGTCCATTGTGTGAGGGTGTGTTTCTGTAATTGAATTAAAAGAATATCCATCGTTCATGTTTTTTGTCTGACATCTATTGATCTATTAAACTGGAAATGTGTATGAAGGTAGAAACTTCAAATAAAAGAGAAATCTGTAAGTAAGTATTCACCACTTTGTTTCTTTTAGGCTAAATTGTCACACTAGCAATCTTACTAAGACTTTATACTATGGTTGTCATTAAATCTTGCGTCTGAGGTGATGTGCATGCCTGTATTTGTGTGCCTGTGTTTTCTCTGTTGTCCATCAATCGACTTTTCTTTACAACCGTTCAACACGGAGCTATGAAACAAAAACCAGAATCGTCTGTGGAACAAAAATGATTCTATTAAGTTGCTTCTTTTGGCCTGAAGGGATAAATAAACATGGCATTACTGGACTGATGTCCATGAATGATCTATAGACTGACCTAACTGTACTCATCAAGAAACTTGGTACCTAAATATCAAAATGTATACCCTCCATCTGGCCAATCTGATTTAATCAGTTTGGTACACAGGCTCCAGGGTCAACTAGGTTATTAATCAATATATAAAGTTTGGCTTTACTTGGTGCATGCTGACATGGTCTATCACTTAATGGTGTATACAACTTGGTATACCACAACCTCTTATAAACATGCTTACCAACTCCATGCATGAGTTATAAAGGCTTTGATGTTTGTGAGTATCTTGTTACAGTCCTCCGATTGTTTGATGTTTTGAACAAACTTTTTTTTTAACTTGCAATTCTGCCTTTCTCCAAATCTGACCTCAGGTCCCCTCAGCACATCTCAAAGCCTGCTTCAGCATAGCTGAGCACAAGTGTGGACTAGTTGATTCACTTATTACTTATTATCCATACTTTATCCATTATCCATACTTTTTTGAGCTGCTAAATAGATTGATGTGGGCCTAGCTTAGACAACATATTCAACAAGAAACGTATGGTTTGTTTCATTGCTTATTTTCAGTTTTTATAAATCTGCTCTTTAATCCACTGCTTGTTCAGTCAGAAGAAAAAATGGAAACAAGTAAGCATGTTTTCTCTTCTTTTTCTACCTTGTCTGTGTGAGCTGTGTAGGCTGCAGTGTTGTAGTGTAAATATGCTGCATCAGCCTTTAAAACGCACTATAAGCTACAAACACATGTGAGGTAACCTCACAGCTACAGCCTTTTGACATCTGATCAGTTTACAGGGAAAACCATATTGAGGGTGGTTATCCTTACAGGCTCCTGACTTAATACATTTTCTTTCAGTAGTTAATTACCCAGAATAGCCTGTGACGTGCACTCTAAAATAAGAGAAATCCTGTGACTGCTGGGCTACTATGCCACATACTTTCCTCTGCAGTGGAATGCTGCTGCTGCTCGGCTCCCAAGTCAGATGGAGGGAGGAGGTCGCTGCTCTCTCTGAGTTAATGCACATTTTTGAATTCCTTGTAGTGTAGACCCGACCATAAAACGAGACTACTTATGGAGGAGGGGGGTTGTGAACAGTTGTGGTAGTTTCAGTAGGTTTCAGTGTGTCCACCACAGCTGCCCAACAGAGAGCTAGCTAAGCTGATTTTGACACTTGACTCTCTTTATCTTGAGAGTATCTTGGGCAATGCTGCCTACGGTTGGTAACATCAACTGAGTTTGTCTTAGACATTAGTTTTGTAAAGTAAGCAAAAGCATTCGCCAGCTGTAACTATCTTCTATTTCTGGCCTCCCCCGGCCCCCCTCCCCAGACTGACGTCAGCACAAAGTTATTTTCATGAATGGAGGGGGCGGTCACGAGGAATCGGTGACGTGAGTGCTTGCGGAAGCAGAGCGTGGAATGTTGGTACATTGTTGTTGTTTTGTAGTTAATTTAGTACGGGGATACACTGCTGTTCGTGCGCCGGACACTTTTTACCAATTGTGTCAAGTTACTTCAAGCCCCTCTGTCGGAAATCTACTCCGCAAGATTTTACGCATTCCCGCCACAGATATCCGCGTTCAAGAGGTGAGGTTGTTTTTTTGGGAATAATGTTTTGACATTCCTTTCTAGATTGCTCAAGTTCTCACGGTGACATATTCACGCATGCAGACGGGCTTATGTACACACGCCCTACATGTAGGATAAGTTTTGATCCTGGTTATCTAAACATATGCTTGTGTTGACTTATTAGATTGTTTTAGTTGTGTGGACACGTGTTGGATGTGTTGGAGTAACCTAACATAATGCCAGAAATAAGTGGCTTAGCGCTCCGCTAGTCGCCAGAGGACGTGAAAATTAGAAAAAAAGTAGAAACTTAGAAAAACATTTAGACTAACTATTTTCTAACTAATTTATCTGCTAAAACCCAGTCATTGAAATCGTCATCGCTCCTGATAATTTCGCACATTAATCTATGTGGGTGAACTGGGACAGCGAATCAATATTCCCAGGTATCCCTTTACGAATAACAGTAATCAATTATATAGCCTATATATATTTAGAAAGTCACTATATAAAAAGCGCTGGAAAAGTTAAAATATCATCCAGCATCTCTAGGTAAAAAATAAAGAAATTATACAGAGAATGTCCCATAGTAATAATAGGGGGGGAAAATACCACAATGTACGATATAGTCACTATAAACTCATTATTGAGCAACACATAAACATTATAAGTCATAATAGGAATATTATAGTTATGTTTCGTCGGGATTTCAACACTGGAACTCAACTCAAAATTGGGAGTGAAATATATTGATTGGCATATTGATACAAATTCCGATAAAAGTGTTTTCCAATCAACTTTAATTACTTAGAAGCCTATTTGAAAGCGCACGTTTAATGTAGGCTGCTGTAACGCAAACTATCGGTCTACTTTTGACATTGGAAACAACACGTGGTCTGCATTTTAGACTTGTGGGACAAAGGGCACGGTGTGAAGTCAGACCACCAGGAGGACACAGGGCAGGACCCGCACACAAGAAACAAGCCGTAACCAAACAACACGTTTCCACAATAACATTAGCTACATGTCTAGGATAACAAAACGCTTTCTAGGCTGTGTTTCATTAGACAACAAAAGGCCTGTATGCTTTCAAAGTATCCAAAAGTAACCCCAATATCAAGCTAGAACAATAAGAAATTGTTTTGTTTTTTTCAACAAATAATAAAACAAAGTATGCCATTGCAAGTGCCAATGTTGCTACTCAGCAAAGTGGCTGGACTGAGAGACAAATTTGGGCTATGCAATGCTGTAGCCAAGTTCTTGTGTTGCTGTTTTTGTGCTGATTTGACAATAAAAGCAGTTAAAACTTTGAAGTTTTTTAAAACTTTGAAGTTTTAACTGCTGAAGTTTGGAAATTGAATGTAAAAAAAAGCTGCTATGTGGCTCAAAATATCTCTCTGCCCTGGTAGATTTGGGACTTCATTATATTTGTATTATTTTGATGCTTGACATGACATGGTAGTGGAGGGTAAACCCATTTGAACTTGGTTTACCTGTTGTGGAGTTAACTCACCTTTTTAAGTGAACATAACTCTTTATAATGTAAATTCACACATCATAGTGAGAACCAAACTTTGGTGATGATAGGGAAACAGCTGAAATTAATGTTTTAATCAAAATGTGATTGACTTTTGTTTTGTTTTTGTTTGATTATCACTGATTGGAGGTCATTGTTTGCCCTTTTTGTTTACCACATCACTGGATGAGCTATGTCTTTTTTTTGTTTTAATGACTTGGACTCATGACCTTTTATGGTCATTGTGATTTATATATGGAAAATATTTGTCTTTCAGTAACCTTTTCCACTTAGATGACCACGGAGTTTTGTCTGAGGAGTTTGTTTGAATCACCATTGTTTCTACAGTGAAGTGCTTTAGTGTCTGCTGCTTTTAGAGAGGCGGTGGGAGCGTGTGCACCGCTCTGTCATGAGGCGAACATGTGGTTCAATCGCCAGTGTGATGATGATGATGTCTTCTTGGGACGCGGGAGTAACACAGGCTGACTCATTTCAGTTAACTCAGTAGTGTGACGATGACGAGGCATATAGGGGAGATCTGCCCCTGGACACGCATCGTATAGTTTTCACTCGTCAGATAGTGTTTCTCATTTTGCCGGTCAGTGGTGAAAGATGAAGAAACCTGTACTTAAGTGATGTAGGATTTCAAATGTTTTTGTGGGGGAGTATTGTGAAAGTGAAATAGCTGTGGTTAGTGATGCTATGACTCACAGGGAACACGTTCCCTATGATGTGCTTTGCCCTTCTTAGTGGAAAAAGATGTTGAGAATTGATTGACTTTGAAAGGTGACGATTTTATACGCAGATGAACATGGGGAACAGACTTTATACAGGCTATAAGGAATAGCTGTGTGTTCAGGACTGCTGTACATCCATCCCAAGTGTCCCACTGACATCTATGTGCTGTCTGGGGCATGAGAGAGAAACACACACTGTCATCACCGCAAATAGCTTAGTATACTGCTCAGTCTGCCACCCACAGTGATTTGCATCCTGCCTTTTCCTGCTTTTCTGTCAGAATTCCTGGATCTCAAACCAGAGCTTTCACCGCATTCTGGTCAGGGCTATGAGAAGACTGTCTCAAAGGAAAGTGACTAGGTTTTTTTTCTTCAGTTTTTGGTTTGTTTCTTTTCTGTGGGATCGTGTTATTAAGATGTATAATATACTTGTAATAGGGAACAGTGTTGCTCAGAGGCTAATGGAGAATATTATAGTCTCAAAGCCAGAATTTTGGATTTTTGAGTATTTCAATTATTGGGAATTCCTCATTGATTCTTCATGGGCGGGACTTGCCGATGTGAAGATCATTTTCTTGGCAACTTTCAGATTCCACTGCAGCTATTCAGCTTTAGTGTTTGCAGCAGTATAAACAAACAATTTATGCTCTCTAACCACGTTCGAAATTTGTGCTTTGCTGTCACATCCTGTCTGTCCTTGTGCCAATGCCTCAGCCAGTCAATTTGAAAGAGAAACTTGTCTTCATTTCAAGGAACTAAACATAAACAAAGCCAATAGTAGGGCCACGATGATGTCACAGGTAGTGCCATAGACTAACCCTGGATCCAGCCTTTAATGCTTGGATGGCAGGACTGGATTAATAATTGAATTTTCCACTGGAGCCGTGCATAAACAAGCCTTTCTCTCCATTGGTATTTCTTATTGGAAAATGTGAGAGGTGATGTAATGTGTAATATAAGAACTGTCATTTTTTTGGTGTTTTTTTTGGCACCGTATTCATATTTCCCCCTTTTCTTCACACATGAATGGCACCCAGGTAGTAAAAATGGGACAGGTATGTCCTTGTTTTTTGCATACTTGACATTCCTTTGAATCCCTGTGTCCCCGGTTGGGAGAATAGCTTTGCTCAGACGCTAAGCGAGCTCCTCTCCTCCCTTTCCGCACAAAAGTTCCGGTGGTCATGCCAACCATTTCCAAGGTTCTCTGTACTTTTCCTTCCTCCCTGCGAAACAACGGGATTTTCCAGGAAACGTCAGATCGGGAGGGTGTGATTCCCTGCCGCTGGTCGTCGTTTTTACCAGTAAACAGCATGACTCACCGCTCAGCTATGCTCTCCATTTCCTTCACATAATATCCCACCAAATGTGCTGCGCTGGAGAAAGAGCGGAGTGCAGCGCGCCCCCAGTCTGTAGCAAAGTCTCTCCACCTCCCTGAGAAACACACAAGAGCAGCAGAAGGGAGTGTGAGCTTTCTCAGAGGAACCTAGCGGCTGGCTGCGAAGGGCAGCGACAAGTCTGCTCCCTGCACAGGCTGCTCCCAAATCGAAACAAAAAGAGAAGAAAAACAAATAGCCCAGACAAGCCGACACTGCATTTATCACTGGAGCATGAGTACCTGAGTCTTTGATATGCTGTTTATTTTAGGAGAAGGCTGGGCCCCAAAGTGTTACCTGCCATAACTGAAGTATAGCCTTGAACTTGAGCAGATGCCCGACTTACAAAAACAGGCTGGAATCCCACTTTTTGTGTTAGTGGACAAACACCACATACGTTTATTGAATTGATTTTGTCTCACTTCATGAGCTCAAATGTGGAGTTTGTCAATATGTTTCATAAATTTGTTTTTACAGAGCAGTTACACAGTTTGAACACAGAGTTCTGTCTTTGCTTGGTTCTGCCCTTCTTAAAAATAGTCTTGAAAGGGACAATTTCTCTTCAAAGCAGTGTGCACATCCAAAGCCCAAGGAGCAGGTTTACCAGAAAAAATGCTGCTTCCCACATCAAATGGAACACTGGCTTGACAAACATCCATTGCCATGTAATGTTGTGTGCATGGTGCTTGTAATAGAGATCGGTCAGTTAGTCTCATTTGATCGCTTGTCAGTTATCTGAACTGTTGTGATAATGTTACAGTTGAGTTATAAATTAGTGATTACAGTGTGGTGAGAAACAGTTTAGTTTTGATCATGGCTCATCGTTCACAAGAGCAACTCGAGGTGTGAAACGTTGCTAATGTTTACCAAAAAACAAAGTGAAAGATAGACAGTTTTCCTTTTAAATATCACCCACCAAGCAAGGTTGTGGTCCCTGACTTTACACGCACACGTGCATACACACTACTTTTGATTTGTTTGGGCAAGTGAAAGATGTGAGACACTTCTGAATTCCAGACATGTTAAGAATTTCACAGCAGTGGTTTTACAAGTGGGATTGTCTGAACTCCACCCCCAGAGCCGGGTGCATAGCAGGACATATTCTGACTGCATGTACCCTCTCAAATGAAGACCTGCCTGTGTGTGTGTGTGTGTGTGTGTGTGTGTGTGTTTGTGTTAGGGTTTGCACATGTGTGTTCACTCAGGAATGCGGTTCTGTTAACCATTCTTTATCCACCATCTGTGGCTTTTCTTTGAGGTATTTTCCCAGACTTCTTTTCTTACCGTTGCGAAAAGCTGAATAGGAGAAACTGTTTTCTTGAGTAGAGTCAAAAGCAAAGATTATTTGTGAAACATGCCCGTCACTTTTGTGTGACAAAATGATAAAAGAACGGATTTGGCTGTGTAATGTAATTGCGATCCTTCTTTGAAGAAACTTTGGCATCCTGATCAGGAAACCTCATCCCTCGGCCAGTTGCAAAAACATAAGCACATGCTTAAAGAATTTCATGGAAACGACATGGCCTCTTGGTTTAAGTTGGAGGCCTCTTGTATTGAGAGAGGGAGGCCCCACACCACTTTTCCATAATCTTTGCAACAAGGAATATACCCAGGGACCCCCTCTGACGCAACACCGCTTAAATTAGGCTGTTTGGGCCAACTTGCTGTCGAGGAATCTTGTATTTTGGTTCGTGTTTGATGCCTCCACCATCTCAATTATGCAGCTCTTTGTTGTACATTTTGCAAAATGAATGAAGAACCATCAAAGAGAGCACCAGATGTTCTGAATTTCCAAGCAGGAATTGATGTGGTTCTAGATTTAACAGTTTAGTCGGTACATCTATTTTTCATCTGTTTCTTCATCTGTTTATTTTCCAAGTGAGTATTGTCTGAGGTTCCCTTCTCCCTCCCTTATCTGCCTGTGACAAAAACACCATAAATACATAAACAGCGACTGCACTATCAGTGTTGTTACAGATTGAGTTTACACCATTGTCACAATGATGATTTCATGTTTTAGGTCTGACAAATTTATAGTTTTTCATGTTTATTGCACTATTGCTTTCATTCAGCGACTGCACATCACCAACAATTGCAAAGCCCTGTAATATGTGGATATATTTACAGGCACATCTACGATTAACATCCCCAAAAGAATAACCACACCCAGAGCGGTTCCTTCCAAGAAAGCTGCAGCTAACCGGACTGCAGAAAATATTTGCCCACCTAGTGAGGTATCACTTATCGCATGCTCACTTAAATTGTTTAGCTGGCAGAAATTTGTGTCAGCACAGTGGGCTAAATATAACCACTAGAGTTAAATAAGGGCATGGAGCGGCTCAGGAAAGCCCGGTGTAAGAGGATCCAACCAACGAGACACAGCCCCGAATCGATAGAGTACATTGTCTCAAAGCAAAAATACATCAGTGACTATAAAGGAAACTATTTCTCTGTGACACTCTATCTTCAGGAATTTTCCACATGCGTATCTGCTGCCCTGTAAAGTTCAGCATAACTTTAAATGTTATGCTGATGTGATGGCCTGTTTTACCACTGCTGATAAATGTCTGTGATGAGGAGACGGACAGCGGTGTGCGTTGGCTCTGTCTCTGTACAGTCATCAGACCAGAGGAACAAACTACGTGAGAAATTGGGTTTTAGGGAAGTAAAAGGGGAGGAAAAAAGTAAAAGGTCATAGCTAAGTGGAGACTCTGCTTTTGTATACAGGATGCCTTTAGGTTATCAACACAAGTTATCTCTGCTGTGTATAGGTTATGTTGGGGTTATGTTGGGGTTATGAATGAGACTTGTTTACCCTTTTGGTGACCATGTGACTCACACTCCCACGCCCATTTGCAGGGCGTTGCCATGGCAGCAGTCTAGCACGGAACAGTGCGCTCGCAGACAGTCGGCCTGGTGTGCAGGTCCTGAAATGGAGCCTTTGGGGGGCGGGGGGGGGGGGGGGGGGGGATGTGCGCCTCTCACAGGATCACAGCACAGGGATCTCTCTTTTTTTGGCCATGGCAGCAGTCTGCGAAGCATGTGTGTGTCACTGTACCGAGCAGAGAGAGGCTTTTCTAAAAACTGCCTTGGCAAAATCACTTGGGCAGAGAGCTTAGCACAAAGTTGTATGGGGAGAGAGAGGCGGCCTGTTTCTAATCTTGCTTGGTCTAGTGAACTACATTGTCAAAGTCCTCCTCCACCAAGTAAATACGGACACTCAACAGTACAAGCATCTAATGGTGTTGTGCTGCCCTCTGCTGGCAGCTCAGGCACTAACACACACACCCAAATATTGACACATGACGTAACCCTGGAATGTTGTTGTGGTATCTTCCGAGCAAAGGTGGAAGTAACTTATTACCTTTACTCCCGTTACTGTGATGGAGTAGCTCCATCTTTTGAGTATTTAAGTCAATAATTATTTTTTTTTAAGTACATTTTTGCTGAAGTATTGTATTTGGCTACATTTTAAATCACATGCATTACAGAGTACACATTTTGAAGGCTCTCATCATAGCATCATAAATTGGCCAATTGTGGAGCCATTTGCAGTACTTTGTGAACTTTATTTTGTAATTTATATTTTTTCCAATTAAAAGAATCTAAAATCTCCTCTTATCCTTTTAGAATTGCATGGAAAAGATCACATGTGACAATGTTCTTTTCTAAAAAGTAACTCAGTAAAAGTTACACTGTGTACATTTTAAATTAGCTATTTTTGCTTTTACTTAAATAGATTTTTACACCGGTTACAGTAGCCTACTTCTACTTGAGTAGGATATTTTAGTACTCCTTTAACCCCTGTGTTTGAG
The DNA here is from genome assembly GCF_048128805.1 of Centroberyx gerrardi. Classification (NCBI taxonomy): domain Eukaryota; kingdom Metazoa; phylum Chordata; class Actinopteri; order Beryciformes; family Berycidae; genus Centroberyx; species Centroberyx gerrardi. Next base: position 23,115,098 of record NC_136003.1, read on the forward strand.
AGAATTTATTCATAATTGGGTGAAAAGCAGTGTATTCAATGTCTTTTCTAGGCTTAATCTTGGGGTTATGGGGATGCAGCAAATAGTCAGTGACACATGTTTACATGTTAACACTGAACACAGTTCAGTAATTACATTTTTTCTTTTCACTTCTCAGTGTATCTTCTGTGAGATTCAGGCCAGTGGTTTGCATGCAGGGAATGACGACTCATTTCAAAACAAGCAAAGCTTTAAAGGTAAGTTTGAAGAGCATTTTGCTTTAATTTGACTTCATTACCGCTCAGAGGCGGAGCTGCTCTGCTATGGAGCCGATACAGTGACTTTATTACCATCGAAGTTGCCATCGTATTTGGAATTGAAAAAAATGGCATTGAAAACAAAAATTTAACTGAAAAAAAAACATCAACATTGAAAAACTTTTATTGAAAATAGTATTTATTGGAACTGAAAAATATTTTTTTGGCATTGAAAAAAAATGTATTGAAAAATTTAACATTGGCCGGCATTCTTCTTCTTGTCAGTTTTTCAATGCCAAGATTTTCTTTCTTCAATTCCAATAAATATTATTTTCAATGAAAGTTTTCCATTGCCAATGTTTTTTAGTTTTTTTTTCAGTAAAATTTTTGTTTTCAATACCAATGTCCTATTTTTCAATGTCAATTTTTTTCCCATTCCAAATACAACGTTTCAATGCCAAATCCTAAAGTCGCTGTATCGGCTCCACACTCTTCCCTCCCTGCCACTCCCCTGCAGGTCAAGAAGGAGGCGGGTGAGAATGCCCCGGCGCTCAGCGACGACGAGCTGGTGGCCATGTCGGTGCGGGAGCTCAACCAGCACCTGCGCGGCCTGACCAAGGAGGACGTGGTGCGGCTGAAGCAGCGCCGGCGCACCCTGAAGAACCGGGGCTACGCCGCCAGCTGCCGCATCAAGCGCGTCACCCAGAAGGAGGAGCTGGAGCGGCAGAAGACGGAGCTGCAGCACGAGGTGGACAAGCTCGCCCGCGAGAACGCCAGCATGCGGCTGGAGCTGGACGCCCTGCGCGCCAAGTACGAGGCCCTGCAGTGCTTCGCCCGGACTGTGACCCGCGGGCCCCTCTCCCCGGGCAAGGTGGCCACCACCAGCGTCATCACCATCGTCAAGTCCTCCAACCACAACTCCAGCCCGAGCCCCTTCTCCGCCCCCTCCTAGTGCCGACAGGACTGGGCTCTCCGTATCCCGCCTGGTCCTTACCGGTTCCTTCCGACCCAGCCTTGAAAAACCCGCTCGTCCCGTACTGAGAGGAAGCTCAGTAATTAGACTGAGGGACGGAGCCGGGTGGCGAGCTCTATGTGATATTATGCTGCATTCACTACTCTCTCTCTCTCTCTCTCTCTCTCTCTCCTTTCTTTACACAATCTACATTGTCTGTGCACTGTGCAACCCCTCCCTCACCCCCCACTCCACCCAAACCCCACCCAGCACCGGCAGGGCATTGGGCCTCTCTGACCCTACCTCCATGACTGATAGCAGAGATTTGCTTTTACTCCAGTGTGAAAGAGTATTTGACATGCCCTGCTATGGCAGCACTGGCCTAAGATGGCTCTGATGCTTTATGCTATTTTGCATATACAGAACATCAGAGATTTAAGTAGTACGCATGTGACAGTAAAGCTATTTGTAAAGCCTAAGCCAAATCTTTTTTATTTTCTGTCTGTAAAAGCACATATTTACCAGTGTCTCAGTGTAAATTGAGCCATTGAAGCTGTTGCCTTAAAAGGATCTGAGTGATCTTTGTAAAATATATATTATCTAAATACTCACATGCAGTTTTTTCAAAACATTAAGATATTATTTTTCCAGTTTTGAGGCTGGTTGGAAATCTCTTCAGAGCCACTATGCAGTTGATAACTGACCCACGTTTAGCTGAAGGGCTCCACTGGCGATACTCTACTGCTAAAATCTCTTTCCTGGTTGTTGAAAGATTTAGAATAGACTATCAGCAGTCAATCATACCAGATAGTTTGTTTAGCAATCACAAAGTAATGCGACAGAAATGGGAAGTCAATATACACCAACAAAGGCTTGCATACATCAGCTGATTCTGGCCTAATTGTGGAGTTTTGCTGTTATATCGAAAATTTGTGTGTGAGAAGTTCAGCAAAGCTCCACAATCAGGCTGATGTGTGCAAGCCTTACTGGAGTATATTGACTCCCATTTATGTAGATTATTAGAGGCCTATCTGATGCATCATATACTTGCTGTCCTTGCAGTTCACCCATGAAGCACTTGTGCCACTATTTTATAAGCTGGTTAAACACACAGGAAGCTGTTTGGAAGGTGCGGCATGTGATTTTTCACTGGTGTCTTTCTAGCCCTTTTGACAAATGCTAACAATTTCTGCTTCCAGTTTCTAAAAAAACCCCAAAATGATGACTGAGAGGACACCATGATTAATCAGATAGACTCATTAAAAACAGAACAATCCTGTTCATTTCCACAGGCCATCAGGAGCTTGTTGGATATTTGCTTGGCTTTGGGAAGATTTAACATTTCCCAATGTCCATCATTAATTAGCACTTACTATGAAACTGTAAAGACAGTATAAAAGAAGAGTTACTGAAATAAACATAGATTCACAGGGGAATATCACAGATAGAGGCTATTCTTGCATTTCTGAAGTTATTCAGTTCTGACTGTTGTGTGGTCTGACCACTTACTGCAGAAGGTCAAGCCAAATTATAACTAAAGATGATATATTTTATGATATTCTACAGAGCAGCACTTACTTGGTGATCTTTTGCCTCTTTCCTTTTATATACAATGCCATTTTATGGTAGGTAATCCATATTGGATATAGCGATAATGAGAGCGGTCCTCACTAATGAAATGCAATTCAACTTACTTCCTGTATATTACAGACTTGGACCTGAGGCTCTGTTTTCAGTTTTAACGCGAGAGAAGAAAAGATAAAGCTCTCCACTGCCTCCCTCGTCACTTTACATTGAGAAACTCCGTCCAAATAGAAATCATTCCTACTGCTGGGTCACGAGAAAGTGCTGCTGCCGGTGTTGGTCACTCTGAAACAGTAGCTATATACCTTTGCTTTTGACACACTCTTCTGCAAGAGAACTCCTGACGCCCATCTCTAGAAACAGTGGTGTCACGACGACCGAATGCAGTAAACGTCTGGCAATTGTCCATTTTTTAAGATATTTAAATTGAAATATGAAATTCACTTGAAATCAAGTCGTTGTTACCTAGGATCCATTCCTAATTTGGAGTGAAGTCGATAGAGATTGCTCATGTCAGGATCTTCTCTTGGCGAAGAGGACATGACTGTTCCTCCCCTGTTCCATAGCTGCAAAGAACACTATGGGGGACTTTGCTGCTGTATGACCTGCTGTGATTTTTAAGCAGGGGCATTGCTGTGCTCTTATTCTCATTTTGTATTTTCACTTGGTTTATATGTTGATACATCCCATGTTTTTCCTCCTGATATTTAGTTTTATATATATATATAAATATATAAATATATAACATATTTTTCTATATTTATGTCTTTTACTATCCCGGGAGTGGTGTGATCATGTAATCATTCTTTGAAGTCTAATTATTTTGATGCTGACCTTTCTCAGCAAGATAGTTTATCCACATTTACCATGAGAAAACCATTCTCATAACTTTTTATTTTTTTTATTTTTTATTTTTTTTATTTATATCCCACGAATAGTTCTTCCCAGCACATAACATTTGTCTAATCCACACATTGGACTGTCAGTGTCTAGGTATATACAGTATACAGGCTGCAACTGGATTATCTCTGCCTTACCCCAAATAGTCAGCAAATGGCATTAGATTAACTGTTTATATGCCGGAAATGACATTCTGTCTGCCAGTACACACTGTCGGCACAGAGCACATGTGCCGACAGTGTGTGTCGTATGTCTTTTACCTTTTACAACTCGTAGTTCCATTGGAAAAAAGACAATACCAATAAAATGTTCCAGGTCAAATATCTATGCAAAGAAATTCAAAGTGACAATTTACCTTGATCACACATTTCAAGGGTATTTCGCTGAAATATATGCCAAATATTTCTTTATATCATGGAATTCTACGCACTTGTATAAATATTGAAAACAATTTCCATACAAGAGCACATTGGACTGATGTGATCAGGTTTAAAAATGGCAGTTATTAGCCTAATGTTGTGCTAGGAGATCATTCAGGGGAAAAGTCCGGTTTCAATACCAGTCGGGCTGCAGCCTTTTGGGTTACTCTAGTGGAAGTGTTCATGGGAACATTTCACTTAGAATTAGAGTAACATAGCTCTTATAATGGAGCACTAACCTGCATGTAAAGTCAGTTATTATAGTAATACAGATTAAGTGTTGTGGATTAAAATATAGACAGACTTGATGTTTTTTTCTAAAGATGCCAATTTCACCATGATGGAAAGGCTTGATTTAGTAGACAGTTTGAAATGATGATGATGATGGTAACGCTTTTGTAACAGCTAAGAAACCTTACCTGAAAAAACTTCCAAAGCTGCTAAAAGACTGTCCACCCAGACCTTTTTATCTATTATGTTTAAGGACTGTACTAAGCCTGAGTGTAGATTGAGGCAGAGGAATATACAAATCTATTTTACACGTAGTTTACATGATAATCCATTTCTCAGCACATTAAGTTATACAACGTTCATTCTTCTGACAAACTTTCCAAAGCATTACAGTGACCTCTTGTGGTAAAGTTTCACAACAAAATGCTGTAAAATGAGGCATCTTCGTCTTTTAGCACTTATTACTGTAAGGCATTTGGATCTGAGGAGAGCGCTTTTTAGCAGCTCACCTTTAAAAGAAAATAATGTAATACTCAAATCATACACAAATGTAAGAATACATATTTCTGTACCATGCCATAATAAAAGACAAACCTCACTCCAGGTGAATTAAGTACTCTGTTGTTTATCCTCCGTCCGGTGGTATAACCCGACCTGGTAAAGGTCCGTTCATGGTATCAAACATTAGTTCAGTCCATCTTAAGAATGATCTGCAAAAGATTTTTCCGTGCCAGATGTAATAGACGGTTTCTCCAGGCCTTTTTTTGGTAAAATAAACTTAAGCAGAACTAAGTTTATCAAATAGTTTTTAAGGGAGCATCATATAGAGGTGAAGATTGTCTCTGGTGTTGGTGTTAGATGATGAAAAGTGTTGTTAGTAAATCAGGCCTGAATAACTGTGTTCCCACATAATGATTGATGTTTGTCTATACATAGGACGCTGTAGTGAAAATGTTTAAGATACCATTGGCTATTTTATATTTTCTTATGAACAATAACAATGCAAGTGTATAGAAATTGGGTTGCTAGTATATATTGAGTGGGTATTCATTCATTGTTTTATTGTATGTATCCTATATTAGGCCTTAAAGGTTAAGCGATCTCTTCCTGAAAACATGTATTTGTGTAAGTAAGCTTTCAGAAACAAGCTTTGCCAGTCCTAAAAGCTATTTACCATTAGCCATATGCAGAAAGTCAGTCGTAGTATTGTAGATGGAACAGATTTGCCAATAAATTCAGTAAAAGTATACAGACCACAGTTATGACTCTGGGTGTCAACTTTCAAGAACGGACTCTATGGTTGTGGATGAAAGAATAAAGGGTCAAATATACTGAATGTTAGTTCCATAGCAGCAGTTTGTATCTGTTAAGTTATATGATGGACTTTAAAGAGAAATGTTTTAGTCTCATGGCAACATATTGAGGCATAATGAATAGCTTACAGCTGATGGTGACTGTTAGTGAGGACAGTAATAAGGCAGCATAAACTGAATATGTACCCTTCACAACTTGTCATTACTCTGCTCGTATATATTTTATATTTATTTCATTGATTTTTGTGTAATTTTATTTTCAACATCTAAATTATTTTATTTACATTCATTTATTTACATGTTTTCTCAATGAACTACCCTCATGTACAAATAAAATCTGTATTTGTTTCTGTACTGATTGAAAAAAAGGTAAATTATTCCTATAAATAGGTCTGCTGTGTCTGTTTTTGTACTTTCAAATAAAGCTTTTTTCTCATTAAAAAGTTGTTTATTAAACTCAGTTCAAAATACACACGCTACACAAGCAACAAATATCCAGTTTTAATTTACATGAGTGCAAAACAGGACTACTAAGACACACATGCAATGTTGTAATATATTTTGAATGATCACTTTGTACCCGACTAAGGATTTCTCTGCTTTCCCAGAAAGACAGCTATCATTGGCACAAGAGGGTATCAAAACTATGTCACATATAAACACAGACTGCTATAATAATCATCTAGCTCAGTAGCTGCATGTCTCCCATGTGACAAACAGAAGAAACTATCCAAAGTCTCCTACTCTTGGTATTTTTTCCTCTTCCCACACATATTTATAAGCTAGCAGACATTAGCTTGGTTGGACTAAACCAAACAGATTATATACATTTACATTTTCCAACTCATAAACTGAACATGTGCAATAAGATTAGAGATGTTTTACAATAAAATAATAGAACATATTTGACACCGCAATTTAGAATTAAACTAGTCAAACAAATTCTGCGCATATTTAATAATCAGTGGAAGGAGTTGCAACATCTAATAATAATGTGAACATCTCAAACAAAAAAAAGGCTCTGCCAAAAGTATTTACAATAGTGCAGAAGCTGCAAAAGAACTTATTTTGTTAATGTTTGTTGCTGCTGTCTAGTTGCACTGAATTACACTCGTGTGCATGCTGAGAGAATTAATGAGAATACTACAACTCTCCATTTGGTAGGAGACAGGTTTATCCAATTTGTCCATGCTATGTGAGACACCAAGGATTTCAAAGCGCTACAGTCTGCAGTTTGAAGTGCCTGCTCCAAAACCAGTGTGTCTTGAAAGAATCCTTCCATTTCGTCAGGAAACCACGCAGAGGAATGCTCAGCAAATACTTCAAACAAGCAGATGCAAGAGACGGTCCATGAAGTGTCATTCCCAGCCATCGCCCGCTTCCCTCCCGGAGTCACATATTAATCACCTCCTCTTTGAAACTGACATGAATCAGAGAGAGCACACTTCAGATGGCCAGAGAGAGCACTGACATGACAGAACTGAAACAGAATCGGGATCAGGGGCATCAGACCTTGATTTTAAAAAAAAGAAAGAAAAATTGCATAGCTCCGGACTTCTCTGATACAGTTAAAGTGACATGCCATTTTCCTGTGATTACTACTGGAGAGGTGGAGACAGATCAGCTCATCGCACACTGAGTGAATAAATGTTAAAATAATAATAATTAATTCCATCCACCTCTTTGGCGCTTGAATTATTCATTTAAACAAGAGGGAAGGACGCAGTTCATCTGAAATACTGAGATAATGAAAATTAAGCACTTGGACTGAATCCAGCTTTGTGGGATCTGCAGATACAGCTGTTTCCCTAGGGGTGGTGGGGTTGGATTGGGGGGGGGGGGGGGGGGGGGCTGAGGGGGTTGGCCTAGAACTCATCATCAGAGGTGATCAGCATGATTTTGTCGGACTTCCGGGAGCCCTTGTTGCTGCCGCCCGGGCCGGCTTTCCCGTTCTGGCTGGGCTGGACCACCTCCTGCGTGGACTGCTGGGTATACTGCTGGTAGGCCGGGGAGAAGTTGTGGATGGCATCCTGAACCATGTCTCCCGGGTTTATGGTCTCCTTCAGGCCGCTGGAGATGCTCTGCATGGGGGCGACGTTGTCTGCAGGAACAACAGGGACAGGGCCATTTGATCAGGTCATATGCTTCATTTTAATTCTACTTGTTTTATACTGTTGTATCCATGCGTATGTATTTCATTCACACTTTTGTTTGTTTGAGTTTGTCTTTAGTCTTTTGATATGTAAGAGTCATTGTTTACTGTACAAATGTGACTTATCATTCATATTTCTGCTTGTCTTTCATGCTGTGGCCCATGACAAAGTGGTCCTAATTTTTGATTTTATTGTATCCTGGTTTTAAACTTTGTGCATATGTTTTGGATGTATAATGTGTTTTAGTGGGACCCCAGGAAGAATAGCTGACACCTTTGTGCACAGCTAATGGGGATCCTTATCAATAAACAAATAAACAGGGACAGCGGCAGCCTAATGGTTAGACAATCGAATGGCTGCGAAAGTTGCCAGATCCAAATCCCCGAACCGGTAGGGATAATCTGACCGGCTGAACTGGACATGCATATGGGGAAGCGAATGACGAGGGAATGAAAAGTGCAAACTGTGTGTAGAATACAGTATTTTCTGAAGGAATGGGCTGTTTCAGGGAGTTAGCATTAGTTAGAGTATGCTGAATTTAAAATGAATGATTTAGTATAGGCAAATGTTTCTCAAACATGAGTATAAGGAAAATACCAGTACATGCTGCATATTGTTTTCAGGATTTGAGTTTACAGTAGCAGATTAAGAGAGTATCCGCTGTGACACATTATAATAGCAATATTAACCAATAACTGGAAGTTAAAAACCCAATGGATCAAAGTTTTGGGCTTCATTATGATTTGAATGTAGTATATGGAAATTGTCATGTTAATGTGCTGATATTTTTCACATGCTGCAGGCTGCAGTGTATATTCGGTTAATAAACCGTTAGGATTGCATGTACTGAACAGAATTCAGTCACAGCAACCGTCTTCTCTGTTGGTCCCTCGGCGCCCAGCTGCGAGCCGGGGTGCATTTGCTCCAATACTAAAAGGGTGTTCAACACAAAAAAAAAAAAAAAAAACAGAGAGCCGGCAGACATCCGCAGCCTGTGTTTCAGGGTCAGTGGCAGTGCTGTCTGGGTCGGCTTATGGAGGTGGCAGAGCGGGGGTGGGGAGGCGGTACAGGCAGTTAAGCATGGTCCCCTGAGCTTCTCCCTGCAGCTCACCCGCTCCACAGGGCCTGGGCTGAGGAATGGAAACCCGGAGGTGTGGCAACCTCTGCAGTCGCCACAGGCACACATTAACACCTGAGGGTGGGGGTGCAATCCAACCACTGTTCTAATCTTGGTGCCAGGAAGCACAGTGTTAGGTAATAGGGAGGACAGACCTTAGTGAGAATCACTCAGGTTCAGGAGGACTAAGGGCATGAAACAAATCACTGCTGAACAGCTTCTTTACAATCAAGAGAAAAACCTACCAGAGACCAATAATTTCTTGAAAAATAATATTTTCCCCAAGAAAAGATTAAAAATGAAATTTGCTGTCAAATTAAATTACATTATTATTACACTTTAGCTGGATAGCAAATATATCCAGATGAATAATGCATTATTTTTCCTTATGGGCATGAAGAATGGGTAAAATGGAAAATCAGTGATGTTTTGTCATTACCTTCGATCTGGATTAAAAGAATGTCATATCGAGTTGATATGGAAATATTTCACCCTTTATCAGCACTTGGTGGTTTCTAGTCTTTCTGCATGTTATGCAGCTCAAGGCTACAGTGGGATTCCTATAGCAGGGAAAAATGGCGACATGATTGATGTCACTGCAGAAGGCTTTTCCCTTGGTTTCCATTTGTCTTCGACTTGCCAAGAGCATTGACGTCAAAGGGGTACCTCTTGCTCCCCGCTAGTTGCTATACTGAGGCTGTGAATTCCTCTTCATCCCCCTCCACTTTGCTGCGCTAGCAAGTGTCCTGTGAAACATGAGTAACGATGTACAGTATACCCTCAGGCCGATGGCAACCTCTGCTGACCGCAAGACTGACACACCGTCTGACTCACTGTTCACCACAGCTCTACATTTGAAAGAGCGCACTGGTGAAAACGCACATTCCAAGTTGCATTTCATGGCTGAAATAGGGGAATACAATTAAAAACGCAAAATATAACTTTAAAGTCAGCTTGACTGTTTGTTAAATTGTTTGAAAAGGCCTAGAGCAGTGCAATTATTGGTACTGCTAACACTTTCAAGGTTTTGTCAGCCTTTATTCTGTGGAGGAGAAGGGCAATTAGCCTTGGAACATGTCAACATATTTTCAAGGCAGGGGATGAGGGAGGGAAAGTGGTAATGATCCTGTCAACAGCGTGTGCTTCCTCTCTCCGCAGGCTACAGTGCTTACCTGGAATTTCATTTTTTTTCTCCTGATAGACGGTGCAGGTGAAGGCATATCGGAGGGCGATGGCAGCAAAGAACATCTCGATGCAGATGATGAAGTTCTGCCAGCCTGCTGCCACCGTGCCGGCGCCAACCTCCTGGCCGTCGATGAACAGCGCGTTAGGAATGACCCCGCAGCGCTCCAGGATGGCCAGCACCATTCCTAACAAGGACACACACAGGCATAGATGTGAAGCAGCCTGCACAGTTCAGAAATAGAGCAGAGAGGAGGCGAGTGAGTGATCCTGGTTCAGTGTGTTGTCTGTAGACGGTGCCATGCCTCCTAGGCTAACTGTGAGGATGTGAGTGAGTGAGTGAGTGAGTGAGTGAGTGAGTTTAAAGGTCCATGAGTTGCTTCAAGGGACGTGAGATATGTTTATCTCACGATGCGATACGATATGGGGTTCACAATACGAAAGTTTAGTGACAACAAAGTCTGACCGGGCAGATTTATGTTTATTTCTGAGACACAAGTCTTTCTAGCGATGGCATTGGCTTGCTAGAATGTAAACAACAATCTAAAAATGTCATTACAAAGTGTTGTCATTTTTGTATTGTGATATATTGAATTTCGATATATCGTCCCATCGCTAGTTGCTTCACATCTAAAAAGCAGCAATATTTCACTAAAAAGAAACCAACAAGAAACATCAACTGCCTTGCTAAAAACTACTTTGAAATTGTGATTCCATCATCAGAGATAATGTGTACTGGTACAAAGTAGGTAAAGGGGCAGACTTGCCTTGCCAGAAGGATAAGAAGATGACAGACTTGATGGTGAGGAATTTGAGCACCGGTTCATACGGCCTCAGCAGGTCACTTGTTGCAAAGAAGAAGAGGAAGAGGGCGTAGAGGGCCAGGCTGACTGAGAAGTTGTAGATGATGGTGATGTAGAGGTATCCTCCATTCACACTGCACAAGACAACAGGGACAGTGCGAGTAAGGACAGCCACATTGGTACATATTTGGTAAATTTACAACCATAACATTTTATCATGACTCTCTCTCTGAGCTTTATTCTTATTAGTGTGAAAAGCCTGAATGCAGTTTTTGCACAGCGACAAATTATTGATGTTTTGGCTCCATTTCACTTATTACTTAAAATGACACAATGGCATGAGATTGAAAAGCAGACTGTCAGCTTAAATTAAATTTGATGGTATTTTCAGCCATATCACATAAGCAGTTTAAGAATAACAGTGTTTTTTTTTGCAGACGGTCCCCTTATTTCAGAATGCAGCCCATGAACATCGGCAGATTCTTCTATATTTCATTGTCAGACTCCCTTTCCTTCCCTCTTTGCATTCAAGAGCGTCTCTCTGAGGACTCAGCTGTGACTACACTAATTACTCCCATGCAGTATGGGGAACATGGTTGGCTAAATGAGTATAAGTAAACAATCTGCGAATCATCATGCTCCTGCTACAGAGCTTAAAGATAGACACGAAAAACATCTAATGGTTATTTCTTCCCTACCAATTTTCCTGTTGAACTCTATGGCGAAAATAAGCAGGGAGAAGCAACAATTAAAGTTATTCATGTCTATCTTTAAGCTCTGCAGTAAGAGGGTGATGATTTGAAGCTGATTGGAAACTTCAGTCTCAGGCCCTCGTTGAACTCTGTACTTCTTCTGAGTAGTTTAGAAACAAGTATAGTCACAGCTGAGTCCTCAGAGAGGCGCGCTGAAGTGAGAGGCAGAAAAGAGCACCTGAAAATAAGTCAGAAAGAGTTTATGAGTTGCACACTTCAGAGCTTTTGAGAACACACTAAAAGGCAACTTTATTGAATGTACTACCCTCTCGACTCCACATACTGTTGACACCCTGAAATGGAGGAAGGATGAACAAAAAAGGGCTGTACTTCTTTAATGGCTCGTCTGATATGGCTGAAAACATCCTAAAATTAAATCTGAAAGTCTGCAATTTAACCTCATAGTCTTTGTGTCACTTCACATCCAAAGTAATAACAGTATGAAACCAAAATAATGTGTCACCCCCCCCTGATACTACTGTGCGTCACTCAAAGTAACACACAGTAAGAATTAAAAGGGCTTCATTCCAAAACACCACATACATTTGGGGAAAAATTGCAACCTTGAGTTCCTTAGTTAATATTTCAAGAACACAGATTTTTCTATATTATAGCAATAATACCCAGGAGGGTGTTCTTCACTGTGAGATGCAGTAGAGTACCTGTATATACTCACACACACACACACACACACACACACACACACACACACACACACACACACACACACACACACACACAAAGGGTAGTTTCAGCCCATCAGTGTCATTTTGGAATGAAACTCTTTAATTTTTAACATTTTCACTGTGCCTGCTGTAAAACTGTGATACGACTGTCCCCATTTGTAAATTGATTCCATGTGTTCCATGTGCACAGAAACTGCAAACAAGCCTCCCGGCAATGAGATGCAACGCAGATGATGCATGAAGAATGAAATGAAATGGAAAGAGAGGTGCTGCTCACTTAAAATCTCCATCATGATATTTGCCAAAGGCCTGCAGGATGATGGTGATGACTGCCATGATGGGTTTGACAACACAGAACTGAAGAGTCGCCTGGAGAACACATTGCAATTCAGAGTGAGACACCCAATCAGCACGGACAGTGTGTCATGAAGAAGGACTTTGGCATCTGCTTTATACATCTAATCAGATGCAAAAGACCCGTTTCATCTGTCTGACTGACATCACAAGTATTCAGGTTTGTACTGTTTGTTGATATAACCTTACCCCCTCCACACCCCCTCAGCCTAACCAGTGGTTAAATCTCACCCCCACCCTTATGGCCATGTTTTGTTTTTGCGGCTGTCTTCTTCATTTCTTGTGTAGCCTTGACTCTGTTTTTGTCTTGGCTGTGAAGCACTTTGTAAACTTAAAAGTGCCAAACAAGTAAAGCCATTATTATTCAGCGCTTCACATAATTCTGAGACCAAATGGAATGTTTTGACATCCGTGTCTTGTCTTGACAGCTTTGAGGCCTTAATTAAAAGAATTGGGTCTCAAGGTAAACGGGACGTATCTTTTCTTAAAAGTTGTCTTTACTTCACGCCCGGAATGCAAATCATTTGATCCTGATGTCTTAACGCCGACATGGATGGGGACTGGCTTGGGTGAAACAGGCGAAGTAGGGGGCATAGACCTGCATGCAGTATCGGAGCGGAGCAGACAGGTGTCCTCTGTGTTATGCATTGAAGCCTGAACCAACCAATTTGACAGAGGCTGCTCTAAACTCCCATCACTGTGGCGGCACTTGAAAGCAATAGACCAGGGATGCTCGACTCGATTAGCCTGAGGGCCACTGGCAGGGGTCTGTGGTGTGGCTGACAAAATGACATCAATAATGTTGATAAAAGGAAAATGATTTACATTACTGATAGACGGTTTTCTTTTGCTTTGGAGCTTTTATTGCTGTCAGTCTTTGCCCTATGCCTGTTCTGGTGCCACGTTGTTTCTATTAATTTGGATGCAAGACTATTCTCTAAGCAAATTGAAGGAAACTATCAGTAGCAACTATCACTCCTCATTCTACTGTCTTACATGCTTGGTATTCAAAAGACAATTTGCATTCATATTGCCAGTGGATTAATATTCCACCTCTGCTTGGTAGCTGCCTCACACCAATTTACACTCAGTAACTACTTTGTGTAGCAACTGAACCTGTTAATAACCTGGGCCTGTTATTTTTTTATTTTTAATACCAAGCTACATGTTAAGTGAATCTCCGTCAGCATACATTAAACTATGTAAAATCATAACAGCAGTATCATAATGCAGTAAATGTGCAGAAATTCTATGTTCATAATTCATAACACACTTCTGAAACAATATTAGGCCACCTTGACATGACTGACAGCTCCACTCCATTGCAAACTTGAACAACAAAGGATTTTGAGAAATCAAAGCAATGTGCATATTAATTACATTTGTCACATCTTTTTTTTGCTGACAACCTTTGAACATTTGCAGTCAGTTACAGTACAGAACAGTTAGGACTCATGTTTGATAACAAAGCAATAAAAGAGGTTAGGGAAGTAGACAGAGGTAGAAGCCAGTAGTCATAAAGCAAGCGCTCTACAAGTAATGGCTGATCAAGTTATTTGTATACCATTATTCTATATAATCATAAACTACACAAATTAAAAATATGTTGTATTGATTGCATATAATAATTAAAATAAGGCAACTTTTACCTTGAAAGTATTATTTTTTTCCCCAAACCAAATAGAAATGTGGCTGAAATAACTGAACACCTATTTATATTATACAAGTTTAAGAGTTGAGATCTTCAAGAACTTGCTCTGGGTAAGCTAGCTGACCGTTGGCAACTTAACTGTCAGGCCAGGTGTCAGAAATCACTCTGAAGGACTGCTATTTGGTATAAGCTTAGAAAATTTCAGCACTGAACTCTGACTGCCATAAACCTTTATCTACCAACTGCAGGAAAGCCGTGCTTTTTCAGTGACTTCCCAGTTTTCTTCATGACTAAATAAGGCAATTATAGATAAAATAATTATATTATGGCAGTTGGCAATAACAATAATATCTACGACTGCAAAATATATTGTACCTTTCCACTTGACACACCACAATATTCTTTCAGCGATGATTGCCAGGGTCACGAAGACAAGCTGCTATCTATTGAAGAGGAAGCTCTTTCAGTGTGTGGCAACGGCCATCGATTACAAATGTTTCAGCCAATACCTCAACACAAAGGAAGCATTTGTAACCGATGGCCAGATTGTGTTGTTGTAGTTGATGTTTTCTGTGTTCTTTTTGTTGCCCATGAACCTCGCTAACCAATCACAGAACATGAAGAGAAAGGATGTCGCCGCATGCAGAGAGACTATCTATTCCTTTGATAACTTCTCCTCTTTTGAGTCAATGAGCTTCCTAATTTATGGTAAGACGTCTCTACTGTGTGTGTCCTGCCATACAGACCCCCCCCCCCACCACCACCACCACCACCACTAACTCTACTTCTGCTCAAATTCTCAGAGGCCTTTTTGACAATGCCTCTGCTCAACATCAAGAAGCTTGTTGATCATTTTAATGTCACCTCCTTGTGCATCCTTGCCACTGTTGCTTCCTTTAAGGAAAAAAAAAAAATAGGAAAAATACCCCTGCCATGGCTAACTGATAACACTCGGGCAGTGAAGAGAGAATGCAGAAAAGCCAAACATAAGTGAAGGCTGATACACTGCAAATGTCCTACAATATTATGAAGGACTTAAAATGCTGAAATATCAGAAAGTGGTTAAGGATGCAAGAGCGGCTTATTTCTCTAACCTTATCTCCAAGAACCACCGGAACTCCAAGGTGCTTTTCAATATCATTGATTCAGCTGTTAACCTCTCTTCTAATCACTGCACTGAAGCCTCCCCAGAAAAGTGTGAAGAATTTTAAATGTTCACTACCAAAAAACTAGAACATATTAGACTCCACATCTTACCCTCCTATCTGATACCATTAGTAATTTGGCTGCGATGAGCTGTTTTGATGCCATTTCTCCTCTGGTCCTGGAGGAGCCAGTGTGCCACATGAGGTCATCTACCTGCCCCTTTGATGTTGTATCATATTTATTATCCATTACTCCATCTATTATCATTCGTTCTCTGGCCACTGGGGTTTTTCTTTCTAGTTTAAACATGCAGTGATTCAACCTCTTCTCAAGAAATCCCGTCTTGACCACTTGTCTCCTGCAAACTAAACGCCCATCTCCAAACCAACCCGACCTCTCAACCTAATTAATATCTTTTACGAGTAAAAACAAGATCTTTGAGAAAATCTAATTTGGTTTTTGAATACCTCAAAGCACAGACACTGCTCTCCTCAACTCCTCCACTAATAATATTTTAGCAGCAGATGCCAGGGAATGTTCCATTTTCATTCTTTTAGATCTCAGTACATCCTTAGATGCAGCAGACCATACCATTTTATTAGATTGCTTGAGAAACTGGGTTGGTCAAAACTCTTCAATGGTTCAACTCCTACCTTTTCTGTCACATTACACAACACATCCTCGTCCTCAGAAGATTATATGTGGGGTCCCACAAGGTTCAATTCTGGGCCCCATCTTATTCGCCATCTACATGCTTCCATTTGGACGTATCATCCACAAAGTTTTCACTGTAATTCTGACGACACAGTTTTATCTGCCTGTAAAACCTATTGACTCTAACAGTCTAGCCACTCTCAAAAACTGCCAACGTAGAACTCTCTTAATAAACTTGCAATTAACTGAAACCTTGCTATTGCTCTCATTAGCCTATAGTACTCCAATATGGTTTCTGAACAGACCCCAACAAGAGAGCAGTCGATTGTCCTTGACTCTATTTCATGGCACACTTAACAGTTGCTGCAATGTTCTTTTGTTTTGTGTAGATTTCATATTGTATATTAGTATTATCTTTATGATAATACTAGTGTTACATGTGTCAGGAGGCATTTCTGTTCTGCTGAGCGGGCCTTAACTGAGCCAGGAGCCTGAGTCTCCCTGTCATTATAGCTGACAATTCATTAATATAACTGTTTTGTTCCTTTTATCTTAAATCACATGGTTTTGACATTTTGACAAAGACTTTCAAAACCAAGACTGGGCTTGTCCGAGTGAAACAAACACAATGCATTTCTCAGTTAAGCTTAATTTTCTCTCAAAGTAATACCTTAAGATTGGATGTGTCAGGTACTCCAATGCAAGTTAAATGATTATTTAGCTGCTTCTCACTGATAAATTGTACCTCTACTGTTCACATTTTTGCTCTGGTACTTTTTTTATTTTTATTTTGGTAACACTCCTTGAGTAAAAAACATTTTTCCATTACACTTTCTGGAGGCTTGAAAAAACCTCCCCTGTAACAAAAAGTCAAAATAATTTGATTAGGATCAAAGAAACTGAATGGTGAATTTGTCAATGTGACTGGCAGGATTCAGCATTTACAGCCAGGTTGGAAAGGTATGCTCAGGATTTGAGTTTATTTTGTTAAAAACAGTACAATGGCCAGTGTAATGTTTTTGCCAGCTGCTGTACGTGACAGTTTTTCCAATCAAAGTGATTCCTGTCTATATTTAAGTTTTTTGATTACTTGCTGTCTGATCTTGTCAATAGCCAATACTATTATTAAGTATGTGACAGTTTGCTTTGTTTGTGAGAGCGAGTTTTTGAGACCATGCAGCACATCTAGACGTCTGTCATGACAGAAATTCAAATTTCACACATGCCCCAATTCAACAGAATTACCAATCCCATTGTTGAATAGTTTGCCATTTCTGCCTTTCAGTGCAATTCCAGACAAAATCACTGATTTTCTGTAGAATACTGATGACATATTGAAAAAATAACTCACTACTTTATGTAGTGATCAATGTAATGGTGTGCTTCAGCAATCCATTTAGGATAAATTAACCTGTATGACAGCAATCAGTGCTCATTTTGGATCCCATTTATATCAGTCAGATAGCTGTCTCCAAACAGCATTTTAGTGAACCAAACAGCATAAGAGTTGACCAGTGAAACTATTATAATAACTTTTGAAGTGGTGGATTTATTGATGTTTGAAATTTGCTTTTTTCAATGAATGACAATGAGGATGACAAAAAGACAGTCTAACTCACAATGTTGCAAGTACATGCTATACACTTCAGCAGCACAGACCGCACCCCCCTGTGGGTGTCTGTACCCCACTATGGAAATGCCACGCTCTTTTGGAAATCTTATGTATTGATATCTTCAGCCCTCTCACATGTAGAGAAACATCTTCTACGATCGTTTTCAAAAACGCCACCAGAAAGAATAGCAAGGTTTTGCTTTGAAAACACTTCACGTAGGAGTCCTGTCAAAGCATGCCGAGTGTTTATCACTTGCCGTTTAAAAAAAAATAATTTTCATTTCACCCTCTATTCTGTTTTGAAGACATACCCCTCAATTCCAATTTCCATCATTGTTAGACTGGGAGCTTGTGCAGCATCCCAAGATACTGGGAGGAGAGCTCTGAACTGACAGCTCATATCATCTCTGTGTTTATTACCAAGCTGGATTCACCTGGCCTAAATTGCTTTTGTTTTCCTTTGTTAACCAGTGGACGTTATCCTCTCAAAAGTAGACAGACAATTATAACTACTGTCATTTGTAAACAGCCTGGTAATCTGTACGAAAAGGGTAACTTATACACAATGTAGTATTTTCTTTTCAAAATCTCAGTTTGGTGTATCCATATCTTCAATGTGTGTAAATGTATTGCAGTGGTCAAAGGGAGTGAGTTGAGATAAGGGGATGACTGAAGCTCACCTGTTTACAGAATCTTAAAAAGCCAATGGAGTAACTCATTCCAACCAGGCAGCAGGTACCATACAGGCAACTTGACCTGTGAAGAAAACAGAATATCAAGTGCTGGAGAACAAATGTCTCGGCTGTGTTAGATATTGACAATTACCATGCAGAATTTGAGAAACAGAACAAAGAAACACTATATTTCTAGTATCAGACAGTTGAAGCGGGCTTAAAGCATGCAAAGCATATTGTTCATGCAAAGCCTCCTACATGACAATATCCCAAAAGGGACTTCTGTAGTGCTATACATCAGCTGACGGTGTAAACTGAAAGACCAGCTGCTTGGAGACTGCACGCTCTACACAGTTATTAAAATTCCTGATGCATATACAATGAATTGTCTTCTGATACTTTTGCCTTGGGGAATCTGCAGTATTAAAGGGATATAAAGGGAAATGAGCATCCTCCTGTCTTTTAATGAGGTCTATAGAAAAGCACTTATGTAACGTGTAGTATGTCTAAGCGTCATATGAGACAGTATTAGGGGAGATTATCTGAACGGTTTTGGGCTAAAACAATAACAGCATCAACAACAAATTGGACTGACAACACAGAGGCTCTGTACAAGAGAGGGCAGAGTAGACGTTCAGGTATTCAATGTACATAACAGACTACTAAACAGTCAGTGGCGGTCAGTGCACTGTTTTTTTGCGGTGGTGTGCTGCGGAGGCGGGGGAGGCAGGCAGGATAAACAAACTGGTGAGAAAGACTGTCTGTGTTGTAGGGCCGAGCCTGGACAGCCTGAGGCAGCGGCAGAGGGGGGTATGAGGACTAAACTGAACTCCATCCTAGATAACACCTCCTAACCCTCTCAGTGGTGAGCTGATGCAGCTACAGAGCACCTCCAGCCTCCGGCTCAGCACCCCAAGGTGCTGCACAGACCACTTTAGGTGTTCTTTCATGCCGCCAGCCATCAGACTGCCTCACCAGCCCCAAGCTCATCAACGATCCTGAGCCGCTTCTTTTCCATTCCTTTGCTGTGGACTAATCTATACATCGGCTTGCACAGTTTCTGATCAGCACATATTTCTGTATATTCCTGCACACCCTATGTATGAGTCAGCACGGCACCAGAGTGCATTATCAGTTTTGTGTACATACGGTGCCTCCATATGAACCACTAGTATGCACCTATCTAAATCTGGAGATATTGTACATGTTATCTACATCTGTAAATATGTATGATTAGGTAAATAGTTTTTTACAATGCTTGTCTGCATTTTCACCCTCCTGTATACATGCTGTAAATTCACCTACTGCATTATTATGATTTTAAATGTATTATTCATTATTTTTTTCACTTATCTCACATTGCCTATGTTTCACATCTCTGGTGTATAAACATTCTAGTGTCTAAACTGTCCACTGAGATGCGTTTCAATGTCATTTCCTATATTCTTATTTATATTCTTTTTCTTGTGCTGTATCCCGTTGTTGCTGACAAAGTCCTAATTTCACGATGGGGATCATTAAAGTTCCATCTTATCTTAAAATTACAATTGTTTTCTTGGTCACATTCTCTTTGTAAGGGAAATTAAGCACATTCAAAACAGATTGACGCTACATGTCACATCTTAACACTGAAGGTAACCTACAGTGTTTGTACTGGCTAGGTAAAGTTTGAATAATTCAAATGACTCAAGGTTGTCCAATGCAAAAAGTGGTTGTTTAGGGCAGTGAACACTGAAACGTGTCACCAACAGAACTGCTCCCATTCATCGCCCATGTTTTCATCCAAATTTTTTAAGATCTATACTTTGATTGGCAGACCTATGTATATCCAAGTTAATTCAGTTTAATAAAAAACAATGCCTTGGGTGCAATTTTTACTAGAGACTATGGCTGTCAAGACCTATTTATTGGACATTTGGAGTTTTTTTAACCAGTATAAGGAAAAAAACACAATCTTTATGGAAGTTTTGGTGTAGTGAGGATACAACAGCAAAGCAGAGCAGTGGACTATCCTATTAGACTAAAGTCTATTGCCTTCTCTGTCCTCTGGCCAGTGTTGAGCAGTGCCACAGCCTGTCTGGCTCAAAGTCAGTGTTTCCACCGTCTTAAGAACCTGGCAAAAAGCTGACTGGCCTGCGGCTGAGTCAGCCTCGACTCTCAACCTGGACAGACCGGGCCAAGGCCGGTCACCAGCTCCCTGTTAAAGGATTAACTGTCACTGATTCTACATGGAACCTGTCCTTTATACTGTGGAAAACATGCATTCAGTTTTGACAGAATAAGCAATTGGGAGAAGAATAACAATGCAAGTATCATTTATCTCCCATCAGTTTCACTGTTCTCTCACTCTGGTGCTGAAACTAAATGATAATTCAGAGCTCGTTATTGTCTTTGCTCATTATTGTAAAATCCTGCTGTTCTTTGACTAGCTAGAAAAACAATGAAGACGCAACCTAAGCCATACCATGACTGCCCCAGCCGGGCTATACAGAAGCTAATGGAGACGAGGCATGTGTGATATACTGAAATCAACTCATTTGATATTTACATTATGTGAAAAACAGCAGGAGGCTTCTCTGAAACCGCCGCATTATGGCGACCCTTCAAGGCTACTTATAGGCCTGAGCTGCATGGAGGATTGGAATGACAGCACTCACTGTATGGGCTTCCCTCGGATCTCCGACATGATTGCGCTCTCTCCTCCGAGATACTCAAAGGACAGGCTCAGGAAATTGTAAATGACAAATGCTGCAACGTAAAGACAAGAGTTACTCCTTTCCATCATATACCATGTATAGGATGGGCATGATTTAAACCGTAAAATAATTTCACATTTCCGTCAAATATAATTTCATTAACAAGTCACATCATTTTGGAGGGAAAAAAGTTCCATTATTGATAGAAAATAATTAGTCCTACATTTTTGAACAATAAATGTTTCAGTCCTTACATTAAGAAGCTTCCAATGGTTCTGTGTCATGGAAATCCCTTCCTAATCCTTTGTTGCTATTTAAGGAGGGATTAAATAAAGCTAATACAGATGGTGTCCACTCAAGAGAAGGTTCATTATGCCTTAGCTGTGGCCACTGGTGGTTTTCCACAGTCTCCCTGCTTTCTGATGCACTGCACTATCAATCAGCCACAAAATTGGCCTGCAAACTGGAAACTAATCTACTGAATAATGTATTTTCTACTTTTTTCTTCCTCCAATTACATGTAATCCATTTTGCATATGATTCACCTCTGCCATTGGTGAAGTTCTTTGGTCTTATAGTTATACTTCAGCACATAAATAGAGTTATACAAAGGCAATTTCAACAAAAAAAATCTACAGAAAATGAATAAATTCAAGGGAAGAATGGCTGCCAGAAAATGTCCATTACATGTGAATGAAAAGTACACCTCAATTAAATAGAAAAAAAAAAAGTTTTGAAATAAATGTCCTCAAATACATACTGCAGTTTCCTTTCATCTGCAAAGGCACCTAGAAACCACTAAGCGAAAAAATGGAAGCTACTAAAGTTGCACCTCCTGGAAATAAGACACCTCAAACAATAACGTCGCCCCACATGGGAACAATGGCAGGTGAGAAAAACTTGTTTGGTCAGTTCCTTTTAGCTTCCATCCTGGCAACCATCAGACACTCGGGGGCAGGGGGTTTCACTTGTCTCATAACCTAGATACACCTCTAAAGCCACGGCTGCCCACAAAGGGAGCATCAGGGAGAGACTGCAGAAGGGCGGGGTCATGATACTGACCTTCATAGCAGTCTCGGACGGAGTCAAAGTACACATAGTACTGATCGTTGCTGATGAAGAGCAGGCTGAGCCAAGAGTCAAAGGCATAAACCGGCACGATGAAAAGGATGCGGATGATGTAGCGCTGCTCATTGGGGACAGTGTAGGATCGAAGGTGCGTGAAGATCTGCAATGAAAGCACAAACAAAGCATATGAAAAAACGCCAAAAACCCGGCAGTGAGCAGAGAAATGCAAATGCCAATTTCAGCCCCAAGATCAACTTTAATAAGTTTTCCCTGATCCTGGTGAGCAGTGATACAGATCACAGCTTCAAATAAAAGGGTTATGAATTAGAATAACTCTTTTGGAAACTTCTTCACCCTTTAACCTGCACACAATTTGTATGGTAATCCCACAGAAAAAACAAAATTATACATTGTTATGGCAAATCTGCCCTGCTTTATAATGACAAAAAAACATGACAGAATCTAGAGGTTTTGCACAGGTAAACGTCAATTTTCAAAAACACGTAACACAATGCAACATGCTTGTAATACTAGTGAAGGGAGGTGGGCAAAACACATGTCTGTAAAATATCCAACGATAATAACAAGACTATCATTTCATAAACGGTTTTGTTATTTGTAGGGCTAGGTTTGGGTTGGCTCCACTTCCTGGCTTTTGGCCCGTCTTTGGGTATGTGTCTCTCAACAAAAACAATAACCCAGTTTATCAAACAACCTTGGTAAAAGAAAAGAAAACAGTAACACACATAAATCAGTCGTTTCCCATAGCAATGAGGCCGAAGTGACATCAACCGCACAGGTGAGCTGAAATATGTAATCAAAATGCCATGGGAATAATACACCATTCAAACTACCGACAGGCTGATAGCAGACAAACATTTTCTGACCTGGATATTTTTTTATGCCTCCATTTCATCTTGCATCGACTGCTGTAACGGTACAAATGCATTCTCGCATCAACCATAAAGATCTGAAACAAGTTCAGGATAGAGCGACGGGGCTTGACTAGAATAAAGAAGAGACATCATGCAACTCCCATTTTAACTACCTTACATTAGTTTCCAGTCGGGAGCATTTAGAGCATATTGTAAGACATTACTGACTCTATTATGGAGCGTTTAACTTCCTACGTACAGAAGAGGAGACTCTAAGATCTGCAGATAAAGCTTTTTTTTTTGACTCTACTGATAAAGCTCTCGAATGACGTTTAGCTTTCAGACAAGGCTTTGGAATGGCCAAGAAAAAACAAAAGAAGGCTCTTGCTGATTTGACAGTCAAAAGTCTTCATACCCAGGAGCCACACCCAGACGAACCTTACAAATGATCAATAACATTTTTAAATCAGTCCTAAAATGCACAATGCAGCGAGACGGAGGTAGGGGGTCGGCAAGCGAATACGGCAGGGAATGATCAGTATGACAGTGGAGCGAGATATGTTTCCAATTGATGTGGCACTGTGGGAGTATGTGTAGTAATGTATTGTTCCTTGGAGACACCCCAGATAATGCTGGTAGACATGATCACAGTTTGCCTAATGTAACAGAGAAGGGTAAGAAATGAACCGATATAAGTTGTTGGTATCTGCATATATTAAGGGTTGAAAGCGGTCAAATTGCAGTCTGCCTCAATGATACAGCATCTGTATGTGAAGAGCAACTGTAAAGATGCAATCAAGTGCTGCTCACACCTCTTTGTTTTGACACTCGCTGTTCCACCCAGGCTGAAAGAACAAAGTGATCAACACGATCAGGAATCCTGGGAGAGAAAAGGGAAAACTAGCTTTGTGCTAGTTACATGCTTGTCAGCTGCGAGTTTCCTGGCAAGTAATTAAATATTTAAGTGTTATCTGCGACAGACATGGATACAGACAACATCTCTAATCTTTCAGCAACATTTTTCATTGAGACGACAAAGGGTTTGGAGTAGAAATATGTTGCATGTCGTTAGATTGCATTCTTCCAAATCTAACCAGACACAGCCTTTTTTGACCAGTAACTATCTGTTCAAGAAACAGAAATCAAAAACATCACTTCCATATTCAAGTGCTTAGCTCATCAGATAGTCAACTCTCTCTATGCAACGCTACCCATGATTCCTTGCAAACAAGTACATGGAATAAAGATGACGTCTCTTCATTTTTTTATCATGAAATAAAACAAATAAAATCAAACAGCAAACTTATTATCAAAAGACATTGTACATTGTCATAGTTGTACATTACCATCTTAATACACCATGGAAGCGATTCCTCTACAGAAAGAGACGAATATAAATCTTGATCATCCTTCACTGTACAGCACTATGGGATGCCACTTCACTGATACTGTTCCAGTAGTCAATCTACACCATTTGCCGGCCAGTAAGAGTTACTATAGGTTCAGGCACAAGCGTTAAAATTATCAACAGTGCCATCAGCTAGGCCCTGAAGCTTGCTATCACGATCAGTTCCCAAATGTGCAGTCTACATTTGCTTATTCAAAATCCTACATTCACGTATTACAGTTATCACAAACATATTTTTCCTGAGACGGGTATGAATTCAGACTTGAAACCATGCATTTTGTAGTAGGTCAGTTTAAGAGCTTTTCACTGTGCTAAGGGGAGAAATAGGATGTGAGAATATTTTGAAGCTCCCCGTCTTTAAAAGTATTCCTGGGCTTAGACAAATTCTATAGTTGTTATGGTTTGACTGATTTCTGCGCTTATTTGCCTAATAATAAAAGACGTTCATCAAAAGAAGTGAACAAGGTGGGATATTTTGACAGTAGCTGCAGAAAGATGGTTTGGTGTTGTGCATAGGCTGTCCTGAGGAAATACTGCATATGAATGAACAAAATGCCAATTTATCCTTATACGCTGTAATTCAGGAATAGCTTTGAATTATTTGAGGGGATGTGGATTTGTGTATTTAACTGAGATTTCAACCTGGTACTGTAGAGCTGGAGAAATCCAATCCACATCAAAAAGGAAAAGCAGACTTCAAAGAAGAAGAATTGCAAGTTATAGTGAATGTCGGATCTCAACTGCAATGTGTCAAAATAATCGATAATACAACGTCCAACAGCAGCATAAGCTGACCAAATCAACATTGTGAGCGATAAGGAGCTCATTGTGGGAGCATCACATTGTGTGAGTAAAGCAACATTGTTATTGTTCTTGTTTAGCCAACGTTAACGCTATAATATCAGAAAACCCTGTCATTGGAAATTAGCTACGTTGGCAACTAAGATAAACTCACTGGATAAATTCACTGGTATCCTTTGTTAGTCTACAAGTAGCTGATTCAAGTTTGAGTTGTCAAATACAACACTAACTAATTGAATGTAGTTTATTTGTCTTGCATATTGAAATGGGGTCAAAAACAAAGTTGTATAGATTATTTATTTAGATAAGTGTATTCCTAACACATACACACACACACACACACACCCCTCATCCATCCTATCACTAGGTACAGCAATCTCTTGTATAATCTATGACTGTCTGTAAAACCATGGAGGCTGTCAAGCCATGTGGGAAACAAATGTGTATTCTTGTCCCTCTCTTGTGCATCCATTTTGAATTCAGGCTGTAACACCAAAAAGTGTGGAAAAAAGTCAAGGGGATTCAATACTTCCTACAGAAACTGCAGGTAGGCTGTCAGCGGTGTAGCA
Source organism: Centroberyx gerrardi (assembly GCF_048128805.1). NCBI lineage: Eukaryota > Metazoa > Chordata > Actinopteri > Beryciformes > Berycidae > Centroberyx > Centroberyx gerrardi. Next base: position 23,140,934 of record NC_136003.1, read on the forward strand.
TTTCCTTTATGTAAGCCAGTGCAAGGGCATGAAGTGATTTGTATGTAATGGGAGATACTTAAGTCAGTACAGTACGTTCAAAGGAGCCAATATAAGGCTGAAAGAACCGGAGTGATCTAATTGGAATCGTCTAATTGTAAAGTGATGAAGCCAAACAGCAGCTTCTTAGCATCATTAAATGAGGCAAAGTTCCTCACTTCAGCAACTTTCAGAGGAATGGAAAAGTGCTGTCTGAGTCATATTTTTCATACAGATATTAATTGGTAGGTCTGGGTCCAAGATAGCTTGGTGATGCTTAACAAACTGTGACTAGAGCGCAATCTCTCTAGAGTGGTGATGCCTATAGCGTGCATGTGTAGAGCGCATGGATTTGTAGGGTTGAGGCTGTTTGAAAATAGAAAAAGCAGTTCAGAATATACTGTGAATGAATAGAACTTGAAGTACACTCCTTCATAGAAACTACAAGTTCATAATCTAGTAATATACCTTTCCCCTGCAGTAACCATTGGGTATGAAAGTCTTTAAGACCATATGTTGGTATTGCTCAACTTCAGGTCCACTCTACTGGACACATGCAGATTGATTAAATGCCCATTAGAGGCTGCACATTAAGCCTGACCACTGTGAGGGTGGGGGTGTGATGTATTTGGCCATCTTGAGTTGTGAACTGAAGCAGACTGCAGACTGATGTCCTCCATTTTGCTTTTGCTTTGAAAGGCTAGAAAAAAACCTATGGCCTCCCTGACTCCATGATGCTGACCTGACAGTAATACAGAATTGCATCCCTGGATAATGGCTTCAAGCCCAAGTCCAGCCCAGACCAATTTCAGCATGTGTATAATACCAGCCAATCATTTTGCCTTGAACAGTGCAGTGAGAGGCAAAAACATGAGAGGGCCATGTGCAAAACATGACACCGCCATACAAAAATAAGGATGGGCTGCTGCTCTTAATCCCAATTGCTCTTAAATTGCACAGGGACCCATAAGCCCACCAAGAAAAGCGAGCCACACTCCACCGATTACCAGTCAGACAAGTATTGGCTACTTACAGCAAAGAGGATATAAGGTCATTGTCTATCTGTGTTTAGTATTCAGAAAGTGCGTATAAGAGTCTATAGCCAATCTTCTGGAGCAAAGTCAGATGAAACACCAGCAGCATTCCAAAACCGCTCCTGCAGACCATTTTATTCTCCCTCTGCACTACGTGGGCTCGCCTGGTGCAGACCTGCTTCGTGCGACTTCCCCCCGTGGCTACACTTGTTATTTATCTGTTCAATTAAAATTCTTAATGACAAGCGTTTGAGCAATGACTCTGTGCCGTATTAGAAAGTCAGAAACCAATCCCTGCAGGCTGTCAAATCACAAACGCCTAAACAAAGAGAGTTGTAAATTTGGCCCACAGCGCACGACGTGTTGATGTAACATGATGATGATGTAACCGAGTTTGTATGCAGGTATCCAATTAATAACAATTGTTTAATTAAGCTGTGCAGAGAATGCACAAACACATTACAAAGAGACAGACAGCTCTGACCATGTACAAGTAACTTATACCACACAAAAGGATTCCTTATGACCGTCCTGCCAATCCAGCCACAGAATATTAGATAGAAGCATATTCAGCACAACGGCTTATCGATTCATCAGCTAAATATGAGAATCACTCCCACTGCTGAGCAACATTAAACGCATAGCAAACCGCCTCCCTTTGAAAACAGGTTCCTAATCCTTTATAACGCCGTAAAAGTGATCTCAATATCAATTGATTTCCCCGCTGATAGCATACTGCGCCCTACTGCATTCTCTGCAATTGATAAAACCATAATGATAAGCTATCATCCGCACACAGTGGGCAGCACACCCACACAACAGGAAACACTCATTTATGGCTGCACTGGCAGAGGCGGGCCTGTACTACCTGGGTAAAGGTGGCTTCTGCGGAGCCATTATGTTCTGACCATCCCGTTTCACACAGAGAGACTGCTCGCTGTGTTGTTTGCCTCCTACTTTAATCAGCTAAAGCACTTGTGCCATTTTAATCTGATTGTCACCGTCAGGGAAAAAAAGCAAACAAGACACTCTCACAGTGCCATGGGATAATGTCATCCTAAGGAAGAAACAACGATACCTGGTAACAAACAAACAAAAATATCTGGTTTATAATTGTGTCACCTATTGAATTCACTGCATTGTTGTTAGTGAAAGGCATTATTGATATGAGGAATAGTTTCTGTCCTCTGGTGAGGGTGGAGCGACTATCCCTTATCTCTAACTATCTCTTATTACACATTTGCATTTGATTATACTGACTGAGTAAAGCTCGAGGCTGCCTGTCTTACTGACAAGCGCTATTTGATGCAGTGATTGCTTTCTTAGGCACATGGGCATTAAAAAAAAAAAAAGAGAGAGGCTAGGTTAGATTTTTGTAAAATGACACAACTCACCTGATGGCAAGTTATAAGCAAGGCGGACCAGACAAATATCCCCGAGAGGGCCTGAGCAGCCAGCGTGTTTAAAAACATCTGGTCCTCTATGATTGACCCGTTCCTTGTTCGAATAATGGTCATATTGGAGATGTCTGACTTGTCTGGGAGAATTGGTGCAGCCAGGTGAACAATAGAATCATTCTGGGCTGTTGAGTCCATGTCCTCCAAAGAAATGTTCATCTGAAACCTTTAGAAAACACAAAAAAAGTAAATGTAGGGCCCACAGCTATGTAAAAAGAGAGAACATTTCCCCTGTAATGTAACTGAATGATAGATTCAGCACAATCACTTCACCCACTGTGATTTCATATCAGCAATAGAAATCGAGTTTTTATTATAGCTGTTTCATTATTAGAAAAAAAGGTAATAATAATTAAGTGCATGGACATATAGTCGGTTAGGTACTATCCTAAAATCGTTCGTCACAAGTTCACGTCACGAGTCCTTTTTTACCTTTAAGACAAAGCTCACCTTGTCCCTGTGAAGACGCGACCAGCTTTATCCCAACAGATTTATAGCAGCGATCAGGTGAAAGAAAAGGCCCACAAACCAGCCCCGGCTTGACCAGAAACGGGCTAGAGGCTTAATATCAAAAATAAACTCGCCTTTTAAAATAGCCTATCGTCGGTTTTTGCGGCCATTACAAATGGCCTGTCAAGTGCATCAACGGCGAGTTCAATAGCCTGGAGTACTTCCTTGTCCGAGACAGGTAATTTATAGAGGTCGAAGTCCACGGTCCACGCAGTCGGCCGGTGAGCAGGTTCAAAGCAGAACTATATCCCAAACATTTAAAATATTATGGTAAGGTATAAACTATACTTGATTCTGCGAAACCACCGACAGGACAGACTTTCGCTATAAACGACGGGAGCTTGAATTTATCCTTGAGCGGCAAGTTGTTGTATGGGCAGCAGATAAACAGGTTGGGCACAGGTGAATGCGTCATGTGACCACAACTAGGCGTCAGTCGTCATCACGTCGCCCATAAACTGCCATGACAGACGCATCTCAAGCAAATCTATTCATGCTTGGGCAACCTCCTTGGGGCTATCATGATTGCAGCTTAACTAGTTATGAAGCCGCTGTCAGGAAAGTTTTGGCCCTTGTGACTAATTTACATACATCTTAAAATGCATTAATGCATGTGATCCATTAATTTACTCTTATTGCTAAATCTCTCACATATTATATTTTATTTGCACAGAAGAAACCTTCCACAAAACTCACAAAAGTTTAAGATCATTATAAAGTAATATACTAAATCTAAAATAAAAAAAACCCAAGAACAAAATGTTATAGGCCTACTAATATACAATATAATTATACTATATACATATACTATATACTTATATTAATAACTATCAAATGCAACTTTATGAAAAATGTGTTTCCAAAAGGGACTTAAATGAGTAGACGACTGCCAGTCTCATGTCTTCATGCAGTCCAGACTTGAGAATGTTCAGAGATTTATCTGTAGACCTGCTGTAAAGCTGTGCTGCTTCTCATGGGGTGATAAAAAATGTGCAGTATAATTGCAACCAAACCTTTGCTGTGAAGGTGATGAATAAGACTTTAAATCAATGCTGAACTGCACTGGAAGCTAGTGTAATGAGACTATAATTGATAAATAAAACATAAAGACCTCAGCCGGATTAGAAAATGCCTTGCCAAATTTTACAGTTTTTTTTGTAACTCATTTTTTTTTTATTTTCATATTCGAGTTCACACAATCCAGTATACATTGTCATGTCATGGAACAATTTTACAGTTTGATAGGAATTAGGATACTAAATGACTGTGATTTTGTCATGCTTACAAAGTTAAGCCAGTGGTAACTCCAAACTATTTTTCAGTGAGGCTGGGTAGAGCTGCAGTTTTTAGAGATGGGCAAAAATACATCAAAACATTTCAGAAGTGGCCGTGTGCCTGATATTACACAGGTGCTCTAGAAGGGATATTACTCTAAATTCTTTTGTATGTATTTGTAGTTTAAAATACAACAATGCTATGCTCAGAGGTTGTTACAAATAATATAGTAATACTATAATAATATATAATAACAAAAAAGTATTTGAAATCTGTAAAATGCAAATTACAAAATACATAAAAGAAGTTAAATAAGTATTTCAAGTATCTATTGGAAATACTGTCCATCTGTAACTAAACCATCAGTGATTCCACAATTCTTGTTTTTTAAGACCCCAGTGGCTTGCAGAAAACCTTTACAACCAGGTAGAGCATAAACACTAAACTTTGTTTTTAAGAATAAGCATTCCTTTAATGTCACAAGAATTTGAAATTGTCCTCAGGGCTTCTTTATTACAGATTTACTACAATGGCATTTAGAAAAGAGTAAAATGTTCTAAATTACAGTTCAAAAAGGTGAAATGATTACAGGAAAAAAAAAACGGTGGGCTGCATTTCTCCAAGCGTTCAGGCTTCAGGCCCGCTGTTGAGTAATCTTGTTGCTCCCTCTCCTGATCCGCTACCAGACTTGACAACTTCTGATGATGTCTTTCATGTGCTTTATTGCTTCTACGGAGGAGTCCTTGAGCGACAGACCCAGCAACACGGGCCTGTTGCCAGCCTCTTGTGAGACAAAGGTTGCCAGGTTTTTGGCACAGACATGTGTCAGAGGCTGAAAATAGAAACATGTGTGAGACATTAGATTATTGCATAAAACTGCCACATACTGCACCGTAACACTTTCATATCGGCAGAAAAATAATGTAAAATACATTAGAGGTCTGCATTGGCCAGATTTCTCCACCAAGCCCCTTCTCTCCTAATCCTTATAGTCCAACAAGGGTAAAATGGTTGACAGATTTACTCAAAATAATAATATCTGACCTAAATGTTTTTTTTTATTGTTTTGCAATAATAAAAAGAAGATTATGGGAAAAATGATATAACTAAAAAATCCCTGTCTTGCTGACTGCATGTTGCCATCACCTCAAATGTTTCCCCCTCTTCTGACTTAAAACACTTGCTCCTCCCTCTATGCTCGCCACCGTGTTGCTGAAAACCCAGCAGTGTTACCAGAGAGACCTGCGACCCTCCAAAAGGGCGTACATCTCCAGTTCTACCATAGTTCTGTCCTCTCGAGCCCACAAACGTCCCTGGAAGCACCTCAGGCCAGGGTCACCACGTCTCACACCTTGCCATGGAGTGTGAGGTCCCTGATCCTCGATGCACTGTGAGGCTCTGCCCTGTGACGGAGGTGCGACGGGACGCTCCCACAGTGCATACTGGAAGCAGCATAGTGCTCCTTTACATTGACATGTTGATATAAACCTGGCCTGTCTAATCTAACTGGTATAAAATGATGAAATTATGTCTGCAGCACTTTTCACACAACACACACACTCCTGCCCTGCTACTCCCTTTGTCTGATATTATCAACAGCCATGACGTTTTTTGTAGTTCACACACTATCAGAAAACAAAAGGTACAGAGTTGTACCTTTTGTCACTAAGGCTGTTCTGTACAACTTTTTTTTTTCATACAATTTGAGTTTTTACAGGTATCAATTCACTTTACACAACATTTCACAATGTGAAGAGGCTGACAGAAAAATTACTCTCCAATCATTATTTTCTGTAAACCCAGCCAGACATATTTGGTAAATATACAGTTTATAACTGGCATATATTGCCATGCAGCATTGTCAATTAGGCTGCATTTCACACGTCAATTGAGAAATATAATTCATTTTTGTGAAGGTCTCCCAGAGTATGTACCCATTGCATATCTGATAAGTCACATTATCAGATATGCAAAGGGTACATATGAATTTCATGCTATTCATGAAAACAGACTCAAGTTGATTCTGTTTTCATGCATACATGATTATCTGGTTACTATGCAATCTGGTCTAAAATGTGTAGCCAATGACAGACAGGTAGACTGGGCTATTGGCATAATGCCTAATAACATTATTGACAATATTCAATCATGGTTTCAATCTGTGAGGGTGCCTCAACACTGCATCTCACCGTCGCTCTACAACAACCACACGCCTGTAAAGATAGTGCAAGTATTGCTAGAGTGTGAAACAAAAGATAAAAATGCTTGACCACAGTGGCACATCTATACGACTTGTCAAATGAACAAGCAACAGACCATGATTATTATGCATTTCTCTACTGATGATCCATATTTACACTGTGTGCCAATTAGAAAATGAAATGGAGGGGAGAAATAGGTTTCCTGTGTGTTAATTATGGCACAGACCACTGAACTCCACTGCCTGTGAACATTTAATTTGTCTCTGTCTAGCAGAGCCGTCCTGGAGCAATCTTATTTGCCCATTCACAGCATGAAATGAGATACCCTCTGCTGCAAAAACTCTGTCGGGCATCCTATGAGCAAGTCTATATCACACTGATACAATATTTATCTGAACAATTTCATTCAGCATTACCTCGTCTTTTCCCAGCAGTACTTTGGTGGAGAACATTGGGGTGCTGATATCGTTAGATCTGGAGTCAGGTGTGACGGATATCAACGTCCCGATCTTGCCGTACTGTGTGAGGACTACAAATATGTAATTGCTGAATTCTGTACAGACGACCTGTGTTGAAATTCCATTGACTTCCTTCTCAGTCTGTTTCGATCTGATGAGCGGCTCGGTAGCAGACATTCTAGGTTAATCCTGTGGGGAAAAAATCAAACAGGAAAAAGCACATGAAGATTACTTGACAAGATAATTAACAGCAGGGACGTATCTCTTGTCGTGGGCCTGTGGTATTGATGACACCACACATTATGTTTGCTATTTAATTAGGCTGTGCTTTCCATCATCATGGCCTACATTTAGTGCCTGATATTACATAGGTGCAAATGTCAAGCCTTTCCAAACAGTAGGGGATCTAATGCTCAATGTTTCAGCGGTTGCACCTCTGCAACTTTCACGTGTTACTCTTCCTGTAATAATGCAATAATTATGCATGCTCAGATTACTCACTGCCTAACACTGTTTACAGATACAAATAGCCCAGATACTCATGGTATAGGTCTTCAAAGATTAATAATTCATGCTGAAATGTACTCACTTTAGGACAATATTAATGTGATCTTAACATTTTCAGACCTTTTACAAGTGAATGTTACTACAGCAAAACTATGAGCGGCTACATCAAGATGACTATCTCTATAAATAGTTGAGAATCAGGTCTGACAAAAACCTCCATCCCTCCCCCTGTACACGGCTCCCAGGACCGGTATTTCTGTTACAAAACAACGGGGGAGCAAGAGAGAAACTCCCCAGAACTGGTGCAAGTGTGCCCGGCTACAGGAAGTAGGATATGCCGAGGCTAACGGCTAACGTTAGCTCCTACTGTAAACACGACAGACGAAACTACAAGAAACGCAGCTTTTTCAACGACTATGGAGAAAAAATCCTCACCCTGTGTCTTCGTCCGTATGCACTAAAAATCTGGCTCTACTACGAGACCCGCTTCACTTTCAACAACTTTACTTTCGCTCTGTCATTCTCTCTCCAGTGTGAAAATGAAACCAGCAAGGCTGTTCAACCAAACGTCCCTCGCTCATTTGAACATGCGCAGAGCGTCCTGTCTGCGTGATGACGCATGGCCCGGACGGGTTTGCATTTGATCTGCTTTATAGGCTTTGCCAAAAGATTAAAATAATTTATAACATACAGTCGGGCTTATGAAAGGAAGGCATATATTTCAAACAAAATTCGACTAGTCTTGGATGTGATTGATTTTCCAGATTTGATCCATGATCATGCAATTAGTTTATTTCTGGATTTCTACAAAACCTTTGATACTGTTCTGATCCATTTATATTTGAAGGTTTTATTTTAATGTTCATAGCGGAGTCGGGGCAAGGGATCGGATAGGGTTGTCCAGTATCCCTTTTTTAAAGTTTCTGATAGCTGCAGAACTTCTTAATTTATTTTTTCTTCACTGTGTGAATGTAGGGTGTAAGGATCACAGACAAGTGCTTAATGATTAGCCAGCTGGCAGATGATACCGGTTTTTTGTTTTGTTCTCTCTTGTTTTGTTTTTTTTACTCAGGGATGAGAATAAGGCTTTAAAGTGTTTCTCAGCTGCTTCTGGTCTCATTGTAAATCAGAACATGGGTGAACGTAAGTGTATGATTCTGACAAAACACCTCTATGTGGGATGCAAGTACAACGAAACATCCTCAAAGTTTAACTGAACTTGTTAAGCTGCAAAAAGCAAAACTTCAATTCATGGTTAAAGCGAGATCTTACAATTCAAGGTTGTGTCTTGACTCTTGCTGTTAAAGGTTGAGGTTATTCTGGGGCTTGTGTACCCGACGCCGTCTCACTATGTTGACAGCAAGACTTGTGTAGCCATTGACTCTCTTGTTCAGATAAATTTATCTGGAAAAATAAAAAGTAAAAAGGAAGACAATCAAGATATTTAGTGTGTTTTTAATGCTTTGGATTCCAACAGAATCAATCACATTTTTAAACTCTACTGTATCAGAAGGTGCCTCTCAGGTGCAGACGATCGATACTTCTATTAATCCCAGATTGATTTTTGAAGTCAAGTTTATTTATATAGCTCTTAATTACTGAAAACATGGTGCTCTGAAATGTTGGCTTTCTAATATTTAATAAAAAAAAATAATAATCAAAAAAGAAATAAATTCAGCTTGCAGCAAATGTTTACATCCAAACTATGCAAATAAACCTCTGGTGAAGTTTCTGTTATTGCCAGAAGTTTGCTGTAGATTTAAAGATGGATAAATGTAGGCTATCTTACATTGTTTTTTCTCTTTGGTAGGCTATATTTTTTTTATTTTAAGTATTATGAGAGCTCCCAGCCGTGTTCAGGATGCATGATCATCAAACCAAATCCACGAGCTGACCGCACAGTTATCTTTAGTTTTAGTTAGTTCGTTTTTATGGTGATGAGGTCAGGTTGATTTGGTTTCTATGTGGTCATACTGGAGTCTACACCTGGCTTTAAATGTACTCTAAAGTCCCTACGTGTAGAATAGTTACCCCAATATATTATTCTCAAATTCATTTTGATAGCATAGTGGCTGTAGAAAAATGAGACCATCATGGTGAAAATTGGTTTATTCTGTGTGTTGCTCTCTGTGTATTTGCTCGGTGTCCCCGGATACGATTTTCTGTGAATTATGCAGGACTGACCTAAGGCATAAAGGAAGGGCCTCAACCAAAACATGAACAGGACTGCCTCACTCTTTTTCGTAGGCGAACAAATAGAACATGTCCAGATGCTGTTCAGTCCCACGGCGCCTAGCTAGGTGTGCAGCATCAACTGTTGCTGTTGTTGAAGTTGCTACAGTCCTGAAATAATCAGGATAACCACATCATTCACTCAATGTATTGTCAAAAAGAATAGATTCACTCTACTGTACTGTATTGCTACACTCCAGTAGGTTAGCTGTCTTTTAGCATCAGAAAATAGTTCGCCAAAATGTTTTGTTAGCATTGCTCAACCTTAATACCTTCCACAACTGTTACACACAACTGCTTCTAGCTCAATGTAGTTGTAGGTAACATATTTGCTGACAAAAATATTTTTTTGTCATGCATAGCCATTGCAGTTAAACAGGGGTGGGTAGTAACGCATTACAAGTAACGCACATGAGTAAAAAAGTATGTTTTTTTTAAGGAACGAGTACTTTTAGTTCCTTTTTTTAAACTGTACTTCTACTCTTTACTCGAGTATATTTTTGAGCCAGTAATCTACTTTTTACTTCACTACATTTGCCATTTATACCTTTGTTACAACTAGTCTGCTCTAAATGCGGGGATTGAGTGTAGGGGGGGAGAGCGCGCGAGGAGCACCTCTACTGCAGATGCCAAGTTGCCAGCTGCCTGGAAGAAAAATAAGCACCACCTGTCCTTTGACCACGATGCGATGATGATGGAGCAAAACCCAGAACAAGAGGCAGCTTCCAACAAATGGGTATCCCCAAATGAAAAATGTGAATGGAAAGAAGATTTCATTCTCTAGTTGATTGACTGAGGTCTTGGTAGAGGGAGTAATACTACAGAACAGAAAATCTGAGTTTTAATTACATGTATTGTATTCGGTATCTACTGCATTTTGGGGCTGTAATAGGTTTGGTTGCTTTGATAATGTCTGTAAATACTAGAGTTAAACAGACTTAAGGGCTAAGAAAGTTTCATCAACAAGTGCTGTTTTTTCATTATTTTGCACTGGCCTGCACACCCTAAAAAATATTAAAATGGAAAGTAACTTGTACTTTGAGTAATTTATTAACCAGGTACTTTTTTACTTTTACTTGAGTAGGTTTCTCAAATGGTAATTTTCACTTTTACTTGAGTCATTTTTTATGGGAGTAATTATACTTTTACTTGAGTATAGATTTTCAGTACTCTACCCACCATTGCAGTTAAACATACGCATTGTGAAACTAACAGATGACTGAGCATCACTCAATAGGAGGTGAGAAAGCACCGTTTCATTAGCATTGGGCTAACTGAATGTGGCTCCTGATGAACACATCTTGTGCCATGGAAAAAACTACTCCCAACCTTACACAAGTTTATCCCAGTTCCATTATTCAATTTGCATTATGACTGTTTGTCTTCTCTCTTCCATTCAATTTAACAATTATGCGTATGCTATTGCTCTGGCTTAGTACACTTCAATCAATATTAGTGAACACAAACAACTCTCTTCCAAAGCAAGAAACCACAGAAGCAGGATCACTGCAAATTAATTCTCAATGGAGCTTTACACTGGTGTTAAATTTGGGGGCAAATAAACTCTTCTCTTTCATTTTTAGCCATGGGTTTCATTTCATTTCATGGGTAGCATTTTACATCCCCAACTGAGTAAACCCTTTGCTTATGAGGAGAGATGCAAAATGGCCGTGGCACCATGACATGAAGTGAAAACAAACGATCAAGGACAGTAGTAATTATCAGCTGCTTGACTTCTTCTATCTTCTAGCCTTACATTTCTACTGTATACAAATAGGCTACACTATATGTAGAATATGCAAGAGCAATAAGCTGTTATTGGCCTACTACAGTTGTCACATCTGCTCTCACAGCCAAGGAGACATGGGCAATTGAGGAATTTGCACTGTTACCAAAAATGCTTGCATGACGTTTTTTTTTTTTTTTTTTCTCAGGTGGATGTGAGGCTCCACTGAAGTCTGCAAGTGCTGCATCAGGCTGATCCGTAAGAAGCCATCCCTGTGAACATGACACACACACAATGTCAAATAGAACGGGCTCAGCGGAAACGCTACACACTCTGAGTAGACAGCAGCAGGTATGAAATTGGTTGGACACTCCGTTGTACTTAATCAATCACTGGCTGACCCTCTGCGTCCTTGACTGATCATTTTGATTAAAAAGAAAATATATATTTTGGACGAATAAGACATTTTGAGAACATGTGAATACAGCTTAGTATTCATATGATAATTGTTATGTAAATATCGATATACACATACAGTATTTCAGTTTTGAAATGTTTGTTTTGTTTGTATGAATGAGAAACCTGTCACCTGTCTCCAGATTAGAGCGATCAGTTTGTCCTAAATCTGTGATGTTACAACAATGCAGATATAGTGAGGGTCAATTAGAAAAGATGGAGAAAGAGTGCAACATTATGGGAGGATATGGGTACATTTTCTTGTTTAGAACTGACAGTGCTACTGCAATATCAAAACTAGGATGTAACACTTGGATGTAAAAGTTCAGACGTCAGTGAAGATCCAGAAAGATAGCTTCCTATTCATTGTTAACAAAGCAGCTTCAGACTGTACATCTTGTTGACATCCTAGAGTCCGTGCTATCACTGAGTCTTTTCCCTCCGGTGTCTAGCTTTGGAAGAAATTTATTCATGTTCAGTAATATTGATTGGACTATTCCAAACCACCAGGAATGGCATTTTCTTGTTCACAAATATAGTGCTGTTGCATCTGTGGAAGGAATATCAGAAATCCCATTGTATTCTTCTCTAATTATTATATTTTTGAGTTTCGAGGGTGAAATCTTATAATAATATGTATGTATGTATGTACTGTATGTATCTTATATATGTTTCTGAAATGAAGGCAGAGAATTGCAGTGTATTGAAAATAGGCCACATTCAAGTAAGAATTTTCTTTTTTTATATTTTCTTATATATATTATATATATTATATATATGTTGATTTGTTTACAATATACTCTGTCTTACAGCAAATATGAATTACTATTGTGTGAGACATATTTGTTCAGATTAATGGCAAATTTCTGGGTCACTTACTATTTAGATTAGTGATTATTAGAGGTATAAATTCACGCTTCCACATTGTCGAAAAACAATGCGTCTCCCTCGGCACTTCATATGCACTCTAGTTTAGAGCAACATAATGCCTGAACAACAGCTTCATAATAGCTACACGGCACACTCATGAATAATGATTCATGCCTTATGCCAGTTTTCAAAATAAAAGTCCTCCTGGCAATTGCCATTTTTAATTAAACAGGTATCATTAGTGAGCCATGAAACTGTGTGTTGTGAAGCTGTTTGTAAGATATGCTGTTTGATGTTTATGCCATATGATGTATGATATATGCACTTTTCCCCAATTTTCCATATTGTTGCTGTCAGATGAAAACCTTGCAGCTCTCAAATGTCAACTTTTCATGAAAAACAGCCTTATTTTCAGATTGACCACCATGCATTTCAGATTCAGATACAGATTCAGATTTATTATCACAAAGTACATATATACTTTTTGAGTTTATCCAGTGGGGTTTTGAAAGTGTTTCATCAGCCCAAGGGGTTGTAGAGTTTTCTCAACCCACAGAAGACCATGTAATCCTTCAAAAAGTTCAAACATTAAAATCACCAAAATTAGTTGAGTTAGTTGAGTTATTTCACACACCAACAGCGATATGCTTCTCATCTTCTTGTCTGGATGTGTGCTTCTCATTCAAGGTCAGCTGATTGGCTACTGGCTGCGTCTGTGTCATCACCAATGTGTAGTGAGTGAGTGATGATTTCTGATTGTTGGTTGCTCTTCCAAGTGAACAAGTCCAATCATCAGTCAGCTGTTTTGAGTGGGGACATTGTGGAGGGCAGCAAGTCATGTTCACCAGTCTCACCACTGTACGCACCTCCCTGCTCCTCTCCATAGACAATGAATGGAATCGAGTCACTTTGCCACTGGTGGGCATTATTCATAGAAAATAGGTGCAAGTTCCCACAGGAGCATTAAATCAAGGGATGGACAGAGGTTGAACAGGTGAAAAACACAAAAGTGACACAGACCCAGACTTACTTATAATAGCCAAGTAAGATCACAGAGCATTGCAGAATTGGCCTATCTGCACAAACACATGATAGCAATGTTGTTACCAATGACATTAAGATTGAGCTTTGGGATCTAAATGGCCTTTCTTCAATGTTGTGCAGGTGCAATGTAAGTAATGATGACTTGAGGTGATGGGCAGTTGTTGCTGGTTACAGTGATGATACACATAATAGCAGTGTTTCAAAAAATATTACAACTGGAACCACACAATAATCATGAACTGTCACATGCACAGTTGCAAAAACATTGTAAGGGAGAGGTAAAACAGCTAGAACATCTGAAATTTCTCAAGAAACGTTATCCACATGAGCTACAGATCATTTAATTTCACCTTGGCTTGCAGCTATTTTATGGGTTCAGGTTTTACTTAATTGTTAATAATGACTTAATTAGCCAGATAGCTAACTTCATCTAGCTCAATAATTGAATATTCAATGTGATATTTCATTGTGAATTACCAAGGCATTACTTTGCATTAAAGATTTAGACTCAGGCTAATGCTTAGAGTGGTTGTTCCAGGGACTCCCAGGGGTGCTTGAGGGGTTTCCAGGAGGGTTACGGCAAAATGGGCAAGAGTTTAATTTCACTGTTATTTGATTACTTTGAAGATAGGACAGTGTGAGAGTGACATTCATAGTATTCTGTTACATCATCACACAGCCATCTTGGTAGGAAAATAACAGGTGATTGTAATAAATTAACAGGTGATTATAATCAAATGACAGCCACAGCCAATGAACTGTCTATATTGTAAGGCACCATATTGGTAGGAAATGCATGTGACATCATGGGAATACTATGAATAGGAATGACTGTTCTGATCAGAGGTTTCAGAGTCTCACCAAATGGAGGTCTGTGGCCCAAATACGTATTTATTTGGGGAGCTTTGACATGAAAACTTTAGAGAACCTTTTGGTTACATGGCTAAATTTAAGGATGACAGGCATTTATTTTGGTTGTTAATTAAGTGTAACTAGATTTCTGCTCTGATCAACATGTACTTCTGATATAATGACATGTTCGAGCAAAAAAATTCAGAGCCAGATGCACTTTTAAATTGCCTTGGAAGACATCAAGAGGTGTTGTTTCAGGATCTCACTTTGGGCACTAAAAATGCGAGAAACACCAGCTCTATGCCAAAACTTGAGCGTTGGCGGTATGAAGAGAAAAAAAAAAGTTTGATTGCTACACAAAACACTTGATGGTGCTGTAGTGATCTCGGTTTTACAAACACATCCCATCTTGCCGTGTAAGAACACCTTTTTAAGTGTCGCCCAGTGGTTTTAATGTACTAGTTACCTTCTTGTCAAGTCGACTAGTCTACACACACACACACACACACACACACACAGAGGGTTCTCTGTGCCAAAATGTAATCTCAGATGTGAACATCTTAATTGGACGAGACACTTCCTGCCCATCACCACCCTGCGTTACACCTTCACATTCAAATTTGTTGCATGTGTACGCCTCATCAGGTCTCTTCGATACCGCTTGAATAAATACTACACAGACTCATTCTTTTCCTCTCCTCCTCCCATTTGAACAACTGCCTCAAGACTATGTAATTAGGTATCATCGATAAAACTGTGTGAAAACACAAATATAAATGCACCCAGTTATGATCAATATGTATATAAATGAAGCTGAAACTGAAACATTTTCCTCACATCTGCATGGTAACGTCACACAAGTTAATCATATGGATGCTGGCAAAAAGGGACAACTTCATGTCACTGTATTGCAGAGTCATAAATTCTCTCTCTCTCTCTCTCTCTCTCTCTCTCTCACTCTCTCTCTCTCACACACACACACACACACACACACACACACACATACACAATCATTACCCTTGTGGCCACTAGAGTGCTGTGCTGTATTACAGATAGAGCTCAGAAGCTACTTTACAATGACATTTGAAAGTTGTCCTCTTCTCTTGCCACGTGGGATTAGCCACTGGGATTAGTTTCCATTAAATGTTTAAAATATAGGCAAAGGCAAACCAAAGGGAAAAAAAAAACATGTTAAGGTCATTTGTTGGAATGCTTCAACGAATGGAGATGGGTTTACCATTTCTGCCTTCATACCAACCAATTACTATGCTTCATATAAGCAACAATACCAAAAAAGCAGCAATACTTTTCATTTTACTCCTCAGGATGAATATCTGTATTTTTTTTTGTAAAGACCATATTTTTGTTTCTTTAACTAGCCGGACAATGGAAAAGTTTCCCTCAATCTGTGTTTACAATGTGTTTTGAATTGCATTGGCAATTCTTTGTTCGAGATGAAAATTAGTTCTGATTTTTACTTCCCCATAAGACAAATGACCATAATTTATGGGGTGTGAATAGGGTTGTTGATCAATACCACTGATTCCATGATTACTTCACCAAGTGCTGAGATTTCTGGCTTTCAAAACTCACTTTCCAGCTCATATTGTCTGTTTTGGAACAAAAACTCCCCATCCATTGAAATTCTAAGACATCCCTATCTGTTCTACCACCGCTCCCCAAGTGTTTTCAACTGCTCAGCGATGGAGGACACTGCTATGAGCAAGTGACCGGCATCGCAAGGAATTTGGTTCTCAAATAAAAAAGGCAAATGACTAAGCAGTATTATTATTACAGTATTCTGCATGGTGATATGTTACCTCTTCACTTGTTTCTCCTGGATCTCTGCTCTGATTAGCTAGCTTACTCGTCTCTGTTGTGAAAATGTGACTTTATTGTTTGTGTTACAGTAAATACCTCTACAGAGTGCAGGAGGGGTCGGAGTTGGGGCTGTTCCTGAGACCTGTGCATGTTGTTGCGATTACTGGCTGCTGATAGAAGTCAATAGATGGTTTGATTCTGTGATATCTTATGGAAAATTAAACAGTGAGTGGTGACGTGAAATGGTTCATTTGACTCGAAAAAGAACAACTGCATAACACCATTTATGATGGCTGAAAAACATAGTATTTGCATCAAATTTGATGCAATAATTAATTTGATGTCCATGTCTTCATTTCCATGTATTTGTTTAGAGGGAGATCCTCTGCTCTAGTTTGTCTGTGAATGGCAGTGGGCATTGGCCTTGCACTCATAAATATGCAAAACCAATAGCCAGCTGACAAGAACTTCCCCAAAGCTGGTGCAAAGTCAGAATTAAGAATTCAAGATGTGATAATAAAGCTAATAGTTTTTAAGACAACAAATGTACCATGCCAAGGTAATCTCATAAACCAACTATGATCCGATTATGCTATCTGTCAAATAGCATTCAAGTAGGGGGGAGCGGGTTAGGAAACAAAGCAAGCTTATCTCTGACAATGTATTTATGTCTCCAAAGATAACAAGAGAACACAATAATGAAGAAATCACTTTCCAAAGGCATCTAGCAATGAGTTTAGCAAACATTATTGTTTTGTCCATGAGCTAGCAACGTAGCTTAGTGAAAAGCCTTTGCAGCGACTGTAAGATATGTAGCTAGCAAGTGAGCTGACTGCTACTAGGATTTACCATGTTGTAAATCAGTAGAGCTCATAAGAGCTTCTTCACAGGTAAATACCAGATTCACAGTAACTCAATCCTCATTCATTTGGTGCTCTTGGAATAGTTAAGTCACAGGATGGATAAAGTCATAAAGGATAAAGGATTAAGTCAGGATGGGATAAATGCGGAGGACATATTTCACGGCTCCATTGGGAAGAAGCATGTGTGTGTGTGTGTGCAAGCCGTCGTGCACGTGTGTGTGCATGCATTGTGGAAAATGGTTGCTTGTGACAGTAATAAAGATTTGTCCGTCCTGTTTCCTGTTTAAGTCATTTATGACATGAAGCAGTGGAAGTGTCAATTAATTGAAAAAAAAAAAGTGATATTATTGTATTATTGTAGTATTATCGAAAAAAACGATTAGGCCCCTAAAATGTGTATACTGATGTCATACAGTTTCTAGTGGTTTAAAAATATGATTTCTACAATACAAACATTATTAATTTACTGTAGTGAACATACTGTGTGTGTATTAGTGTAGATGTTTTTTTTTGTTATGTTTTTAAACAACTAATGTGTGGATCTCTTGGAATAAACCTTTTTGAAATCTCCATAATGAAAAGAATGGTAAAATATTTCCTACAACCACAGTGGGGGGCAACTCTGTGCACTATTACCATTACCATATCGTGTCGAGTGTGAAACCTCTTCCTCGTTGTTGCAGGTTGCAAGGTGTTATACAGTATAATTGGTAACCCTGCAGCACCTATGTTCCTTATTTGTTGTTATGTTGGAGTGAGATTCCTCAGTATTCTGATGCACCGAACACAGACCAGCAACGGATGTTTGTTTGTCCTTATTTGTAAAAGAGATATACTTGTTAGTCTCCTCTGCACATTGTGTGCTTAAAATTTCCTTTAATATCTAGGTGTGGTAAACCTTTATTTACTTTACCCTCAACACAGGATCATCTTCATTAGCAGCAATGATCACAGCTAGCCCCAAAATTAAAATAAATTGCCCTTATTTGAGAAGCAAATAAGATATTAATTGCTTTGCATCTTCATTGTCCCCATACATTAAGCAGTAGTATTTGGTCCTCAACTCTGTATTTACAAATTAATCTTCGCCAGTGACCTTCATTACTTCTTAACTTCATTTATCTTTGCCCACCTCTATTTGCTTTGCAGGGTGAGAGCTATGGCCTTGGTCAATTATGAAAATATGGTTACTACAGGATGGCATTAATTTCATCTGAGTTAGGAGATATTAATGAGTTTCATTGACACCATCTAAATAGTTGAGCAAATTTGGTTGATGAGTTCATTAACTGTAATCAGTTTCAACTGCCTCTTGACACGTGCATGTAAATGAAACATAAGTAGTGTGCCCTTTAGTTCTGTTTAAATTTTCACATAAATGTACCACCTGATTAATTCAAATAACTTTGTTAATTTGTGCCACTGATCATCTGCCTGGTCTGTGATGCAGCACCTCATTAGATCAGGATTGCTGGAAGGCATTTTTAATGTTCTAGCTGAGAAATTAAAAATTCCAATCAATTAATACTGATATTCAGTGCAGCAATATAATTCCTAATTGAATTATTAAAGGTATACTGAAACAGATTTTAAACTTCATCTGAGTCCTTGCATATAAAAATGGTGGAGTTGAGAAGAAAAGTTCAAATTATAATTTCACACCATCACAGCACTCCAATTATCACCCTGTTACTGTCTGAAAATAAATTAGGTGCACTTGCAGTGCGTTTACTTTTATTATGGAGGACAACAGGAAAATTATAGAAGAGAAAGACACTTTAAAACTACACCCCATGTATTTTCACAGATGAGGAGTTCCTCACAGGTGAGGAGTCATTTTTTACTTGACACCTCAGGAACTAGACTCAAATGACATCCGTTAATGAACCATATGTTCTACACTGTTGATGAGTATTTCCATTCACCCTAAATCTTAAAATCCCATTGATATCAAAGACACCTAAGGCCTCGTGTATAAACAGTATGTATGCACACAAAGGATGTATTCACACTTTTCCACACCAAGTTTGGGAACACCAACTCCATGTGAGAATGTGTCTGCTGCACATTCTCTGCTCCATGCATAGGTAGGGCAGAGTAAGAGTCCCCATCAAGGACAGAAATACCCCTTATGATTTTGTTGTGAGGATATGATAATATTTGATTTTGAAATGTTTGAGAGGGAATCCATTCCTTTACAAACATAAATTTGTGTTGAAATTGCTGATACTTTGGCACAACTAATGTGACCCTAAGCAATAACTGCTTTTAAATCAGCCAAACAACTCAAACAACCCAAACAACTCAAAATTCCATGTATACTTTCTCTAATGTGCTTACTCATGTATTGGGTAAGCTGAGCATGTTAAAGGAAAACTCCACCCTTGGCTACTCTAAAACTGTTAAGATATCAATTTGTGATATTCAATGTTCAGTGCATTCCAGGAGTTTTATTTAGTTTACTTTTATGCCGCGGTGGCAGCGCCCTTCCAGAACTATGTTGGGGGGAAATGTTGTGGAACTAGCATGCATACCTGAGAATGGCCTTGACCTGTACGGATGGTAGTTTGCAGGCAAGTCAGCAATGGAGAAATCTCCACAAAAAACTCCCTTCTAAGAAAGGAGAAGAAACAATCTGAATCGATTCCTCAAACTTGCTAGTGTTCTGGTAGCTGGACGGCTAGCTTCGTTGTTGTTGCGTGCGTAGGGGGATTTTGAAAGAGGAGAAACAGTGCAGAGTGGAAAGGGAGGGAGAATAGAGTGTATATCTAACAAAAAATCCCAAATAAATCCAATTTTGAAATATTTTCAGCCAAAATTTGCTAAAACAATCATGGGGGGTGAATACTTGTCTAAGCAACTGCACATACATGTACAGTTTTGTCAGATGCAAGTTCATAATAAATGTGTTGAGTAAATCACTGTTATTCACTTTTAGTTCACTTTTCATCAATCACTGCCTTGTATAGTATTTTCTTACGTTCATGTTGCCCCCATCATCCTTTCAGCTGTTGTTAAATTTTGTTTTTATTGTGATTTGGTTGTGTGACCTTTTGGAGTTATAATATCATAATATTTAGCCTGCTTTTCCTATACCCAAATCAAATATCCACAGGCTTATTAGCTTTAATTGTGGCTCTAAATGTTAATTTAAATTCTAGACAATTAAAGCACTATGTGCTTCCCTTTGTATACACTGAAACACCAGGCGAATCCAAAGCAGCTCACTACAGAGCAGTCTCAAGGTGGCTACATATTTAATGACTTGGTCTTTAATTGAACATGCTGAGACATCGTCAAATCCCTAAAGAGGTAGGAGATGGGGAGCTTCAAAATGTGGAGCGGTGCATACTCTATTTACTCTATACTCTCACACTAGGAGAAGATTCCTTAATTCACTGTGATTGATTCACTTAACATGCCGCAAACAGAAAATGCAGAACGACGCAGGTAAATGAAGTACGGGATACAATATTGCTTGTAGCATCTCGCACACCCAGATGGGGGAAAGGGTTGACTTGTATTTCATGTTAGATCAAAACATACATGACATTCATATTTTAGTGAGCTCAGAGTTCAGCTCTCAGCTTTGCATTAGTCTGAAGAGGCGATACACATCTGAATACTCCATGTGATGAAGCGATGCCATTCGTGAATCCGCCGTACGTTTGGCCCGACGCCGCTGGACCGTTCAGCCAGCATGAGTTGAGCCCCCGAAACAATCAATGAATAAAACAACACTGGTGGCTTCTGTGAGGATGGGTGCTTTTAATTTTCTGCCCAGATCAGCCTCTGCACGGCACTCAATTTTTCAGTAGTCTCTCAGTGTTGCTGCTTAGGAGGGGCGTCTCATGGGGCGCTCTGTTGTCTGTCTCGCCTGTCCTTGTGCATGGTGGGAGAACAACTGAGGGAGGTTTTGTTCTTGCAGAAGAGAAACCTTTTAATTACGGATGCGGTCTCAAAAGAGCAGCAGTGCCAGATACATGAGGCTCAGGTTGGAACAGCCGCAGGTCCTCGTCTCATATTCCTAAAGCCGGAAAGCAGGGTGTGGATTTTGAGCTGAGCCGGAGAAATTAAGTCTGGAATCCGCAACCAATCTCGACAAGCATTCTTTGTTTCTAGTCCATGGATCTTCTTGTGAGAGTTTGTTTCCATTTTGTAGTTGTGCTGTGTGGCACAGTGCTGGTGGTGTGTGTCTTTTTGGACTATTAATCACCAGTGTGATGATTGTTTACTTTACTTCGTTTGTTTGTATGTATTAAGAAAGAAGTCAGGACTTGACTGACAAATTGCAAAGGAAATATGATAGAAAATTGGCTTACTTAGGATGACATCCACTCTAATTTGAAATAAAGATCCTCATTTGGAAATACAATCCATTATTAAGCCTTTGTGTTTTCCCCTCCATCATTGATTCCTGTAGCAACAGTAATCTCACATTTGGACGGTACTCAATTCAGTGTTTGATGAATACTTTGAGGCCATTTGGGTATTGTTTTTCAGGGGAAATAATGGGCACAATATTTTATAGTGACATGGCAATGTCTTTGTAGGCGGACCACCTTAAATTCATTCATCAATCTGGGCCCCTCTGTTTGATGACTGGGTGGCATTTTGTGAAGAGAAGACTGAGTGCAGGTATGGTGGCAGGTCTGTGATTCTGCTTTGGCATTATTTAGAGCAGCAGGAGGCACACAGATGCATTACACACACCTGAGGAAAGGTCACCGAGAAAAATGGGGAACAGCAGCAAATTGCCTCTCCATCCCATTACTGGTCTTTGTTACCATAATATGTTACCCAGTCTGCCATACTGTATATTGTATAGGGCCTTTGTGAGGTATGGGCTCTGACTGAGTACAAACACTTTGACTGGTTTGCATTAATCTGGTCTGGCTGTTTTCTACTTGTCAATGAAACCATTTTTTTGTTTAGCTCCTTTAGTGGAATCAGAAATATCTTTACACAGGAGGATTATGAAGTTCACTTTCACTGAACATGCATGCAGTGTGAGTACAAGTAAAAAGTATTTTTTAAAATATTAGTTTAATATTCGAGTCTAATTATCTAGGTCTGACAGAAATCTTATTAATGATCTTTGGTTTATCAATATAAATGTTTGAAGTGATATTTATGAAAATGAGTGAAGTTCAGTATGGGTTTATCATGAGTTACTGTAAGCAAGACTGAAGCTGTTTCTTCTTAGCCTCCTGCTTAGTAATTATCTGTAGCTTTCATGGTTTGTGCTTTGCAATGCTTAAATCCTTGGTGAAATAAAGTGTTATGTATGATTCACCAGGCTATGCAATCCAAAAGATGAATAGCTCTTTCTCATTCATTCCTAAGGTTTGTGACTCATTGTCATAGCTGGAGTGTGGATCTGAATGGGGATTGCATCACTTCACCAAGACACACTGGCAATCCCAAACACATTGAGTTCATCAAAGGTTACAGTGTGGAACAATGGAGCATCTACTTATTGATATAAATTGAGGTGCTCAAGCCTTTGTGTGCGCTCTAATGTTACCACTTATGCCAGTTTCATTTCAAATAAGAACAATATCGTACAGGTGGGGGGGCATTGATAGGATTATTGATCAATACCACTGACTCAATGATTACTTCAACAGGTGCTGAGATTTCTGGCTTTCAAAACTCACTTTTCAGCCTGTATTGTCTATTTTGGAACAAAACTCCCGGCCCGTTGGAATTTCAATATGCTCCAAATTCCCCGCTGCTAGGAGTGAGCGGCCAAGACATTTGGCTCTCAAGCCAAAAAGGCAAATGACAAAGCAGTATTATTACTACAATATTTTGCATCATTTAGTATTACCTCTTCACTAGACGTTTCTGTTGAATCTCTGATATACTCTATTCATCTCTGCTGTGAAAATGTGACTATCATTTGTGTCAGTTACAGGTCACCGTAGGCTGTGCCAGAAAATTGTTGCAACTCCCTGGTCGCTGATAGAAGTTGACAGAAGTCAAAGATTACTTAATGTCCCTTTAACCTTACACCTAAAATATCATTTTTTTGTGTAACAGTGAATGAAATACAGTTACTGTAGATTGACTGAAATGCCACACTCCAGATTTTCATGGCGCAAGCTACTTCAAAAAGCACCGACTTACATTCACACTCTCCTTTAGGAGAGTGTGAATTTGTGTTACTCAGCAAATAAAGCTTCCCGCTAGCCCGATTTTTAATTCTCCTGTAGCGCTCCACTAAATTAACAACATGGCAGCAGCAATTCGGAGTGGGAGTGCATTGGCTGTCATCATTCACAAAGGCATCAGGGCATCAATGGAACACTGTGTGTGTGTGTGTGTGTGCGTGTGTGGGCGTGTGTGTGTGGGCGCGTGTGTGTGTGTGTGTGTGTGTGCGTGCATGGTTGGAGGTGGAAAGTGTGCGAGGTAGTGGTTGATGAGGTTAGGGAGGTGTGTACCTCTGCGGGTCTCTGTGGTGTTTGCTTTGGTTTAGAGTCTGTTTTGAAAAGACTCCCAGCTAAGCTTCAAATGTTCAAGTCTGTGTTTCCTCAAGTGTACTCAGTGTCCAGGGCTTGTCAGCCACAGAGAGCAAAAATCTGCCAGTTTAATGTGCTCACTGAACAGGAACATTACGTTTGACTTCGGCTGTTCTTATCTGCCCCTTGGTAGTATCCTTCTTGCCTTCTAATTTACTTTCCTCTGAAAGGCATTTTTGTTGTTAAATTATTCAAATGAAGACTGCCACAGTATATGAAATAAACTTAAAGAAAATGGGTTAAGATTGCCACTTTAGGGCCCTAATGATTGCTCACTATTAAAGGGTTAGGATTTTTTTTTTTTTTTTTTTACCAATAACCCTCAAACCAGAAAATGTTTCCCACCTGAAAATGAGAAAGAAAAGAAGATACTGTGTCTCTGCCTTGGAACAAGTGGTGGGTGGCTGGTGTGTTAGTCCATCAAACAATCCAATATCCGAAAGCATTCACACTCAAATAATGAAAAGGTAACAGGATACAGTGCCAAAAAAAGAGAAAAGAGAAAAGATGTTCAGTTTTCTTGAATTTTAAGTTTCACCGGGTGATATTTTTATGTAAAAAGACACATCTGCAATAGAGAAGAGCGTCCCGTCTTCCATTAGGGAAGATGGGACGCTCTTATTGACCAAATTAAATTCTGGTATGGACACTGGAAGCAATGAAATTAAACTTAAAAGCAAAATACAAACTACATACTGTACTGAACATAAAAAAATGACAACAACATAAAACATCAAAAGCAGACATTTGGACCGGTTATTGCAACATCAGTGATAACCACATAGCAAAAGTATCACATTTCAACACCAGGGACAATGATTCAACCAACAGTACACTGATACGATCCGCTACGCTTTTTCACTGGACATGAAGAAAATCTAATCCCACAAGTCCCACTATACCCACTATACCCAGTGTCCAGCATTAGCTGCTGCCCCTCTATGGGCTGACCATCTTGAGTGTTTCATTTCAACAGTCGTCCCTCAGGGTGAACTTCACAGTGGACATAAAGGAAATCCCATCCCATCATACTCAGTATCCACTGGTTGGGATTTGGACAAGTGTGAAAAAGCGAGTTTTTGGTTTTGTTTTGTTTTGCTTTGTTTTATTTTGCTTTTCTTGCAACGTTTTTCTTTCATTTATTGGTGCAGAACCCATTATGTTTGAACCCATACATTGGCAATGTTACCTATTTCAGAAAGTCTCCATTGAATTCCACGAACACAATAGTCAGTGAAGGCAAATGCCAACAATTTATTTAACTTATGCTTTTCACATCTCACAAACCAGCAAGCTATAGAAAAAAATATAACTTTGCTCCAGTTTAAAGTAAGATCAGGCCCTGGAGCTGTTAACAATAATTAATTAGAGATTTCTAGTGATGGAACCACAGTTATGAATAATCCATGTCTCAAACCACAGAAGGAGTTAGCGTAACTATCATGAGGATCAACAGGCATGTTTATTATAATTATTATAATTGTTATTTCATTAATTTATTTTGCAGGCAATGCATAGTAATATTAACCTTTGCTATCCCTCCAATAAAATCTGTCTGTTTGTAATGAGTTGCTTTCCCTACTGAAGTCCTGCATAAGTAAACACTTTAGCAAACTGTTTCTTGTCATTAGCAATCAGTGAGGCATGTTGAAACTCAAGCACTCAAGTGATCCATTTGCTTTTTTTGGGGTTTTTTTTTAAAACAACTTTCAGCTCTGGTTTCCTGATATGTCCACAATTGTTAAAACAGCCAGCTGTGTTTACACCAAGATCGAGAAATATTTCACTTCCAAGTCATCCCAAATCATCCAATGGATTAAACCAAATCCACTTTAAATACTGAAGTAATGATTATTACGTCTATTTTCAGATCCTTCAAAATTGTAGTGTGATTTTCATAGAGATGACATTATTGCTGATTTCATTCAACATTGCTGGAGGCAGGGAAGTGAATAGTTCATAGCATGTCATATTGATCCTGGAGTGTCAGTTAAAACTTGGTAAAACATACAAAATCAATACATTTAAAAAAAAAAAAAAAATTAGGAACTGCACCTTCCTTGATTCACAATCTCTCTTTCTCATAATGAGTTCTTGGACAAAGACATTTTTACAGCATTATGTATTTGTTTAAGATAAAATCATAGGGAGGATTACTGTTGTGGATTAGAGGTACTGAGTCATGCGTGGGTAGGACAGGTAAGTTGCTATGGTGTTGGACTTGAAAGAACTCTTTATGTTTCAAGATATGAGCTAGACTTGTGTGGGCAAAGCTTGTGCAGGTGTCATCCTCCCCTCGAAACCAAGTCACATTTCTGTATGCAGTATTTGATCTCAGATATAATGCCTCAACTGAAGTCAGAAAACTCTCCACATTGTTAAATATGGGAAATGAGTCTAAATCAGCCTTTTTACACAAACCAAAATACAGCGCCATAAAGGTAATTATCTCAAAAGTGTCTTGATTTGATACAATTACCTTGATGTTCAGCTTCCTATAGTAGAGATCTGTCAAAAATGGTATGATAAATGATAATGGACCATTATCATTTATCATCAAATGTTATTATTATTAATGGTATGATATTATTATTATTATTATTATTATTATTATTATTATTAATGGTAACACTTTACATGACCTTCCTCACTTTACAAGAGCTTCATGAAACAACCAATCACAACTGGAAACTGATCCGGCCTTAGCATAGAGTTTTCATTAAGTGTTCATGTAATAATTATGTCATGAGGCATAGTGCATCTGTTCAGTCATGCTTAAATATACTGTATGTATGCACCTTTTGTGAGGTCTTGCATGACCTGACCTATTGTTTGTCAGTCAGCACTGTAGCTTACTGGCAAATCCCTTGTGCCCTTATTGTAGACTATTTAGCTTAGACCTACAAAATCTTTATGATTCTGAGAAGAAAAAAAAAAGGCAAACCATGAATGAGTTTTTGCAATATTAATGAAAATGTAGCCATATTTATTAGGTAGAGGAGTGTGTTCGTTGGGTCGTTGGTTCATTTTTCTTAGTTCGAGCCCAGGGGCGTTGTTAGGATTTCAGAACATCCGGGGCTCAGCCCAGAGGAAGTCACAGAACCATAGTAGGGGGGTCTGGGGGCATGATTTTTGCTGTCTTTCCAGATATGGATAATCAATCACTTGATTAAACTAACCTATAACATATCTTACCTTTCTTCCTTTTTTGAAAACGTGAAGAAGATAACCTGTCTTGTCTTTTCCTGACATTATGTTTCCTGGCTGTTATGGCTGGCTGTATGTAGCCTACCTTGCCTTCTCTGACCTAGACTAGGACCGACCGATTAAAATCATCCATAACGTAGCCTATTCCTTTAGTTTGACTCAAACTACACGATGACAGATTGGCAGAGCCCGCTACCAAACAGACACACGTAGCAAGCAGCGACAGGTGAGTTCGATTTGTGTCCCGGCATGTACCTCGATGCACCCAAAGCCGGGCTTCAAAGCTGGCTCACGTAAAATAACCGGCCCGCTCTGACTACTAACTCGAATTTTTTTATTGTTTTTTTTTTAGATCCGGGACTATTCATAAAACATTCGGGGCTGTAGCCTCGGACGCCCAGGCCTAACGACGCCGCTGTTCGAGTCTAATGGTTTTTGCAATTCGTAATGTTCAGGGGAATTATTGTATGCGCTTTTTAGGCATCGCAGAGCTCTGCATAAGGGAAATACAGAGTGCGCTCGTACACCAGGCAGTACGGTAGAAGTCACACAAGTATTCGCATGAATTAATAAATATTTTGTTCAGCGATTCTCTTAGTTACAACTTTGCTACCACAGCACTTTGGTGTTAACAAATGGAGTTTTTAAAGACTACGTAGTTTCACTCACTCCAATCATGAATACCCCCCTCCCCCACCAAGACCTAGAAAGTACTAGAGGGATGATACATCTTGATACTGATTGGCCCAAGGGGTGCCCGCATCATTCGTAGGGGACAACATGTTTACTTCTTTTTGGTGCAATGCCTGAATTAAACAGAACGTGCCAAACTGAGAAACAAACCTGCAGGAAATGTAGGCTACATGCATAATAATTTAGCATACTGCTGAACAGCTAAGCTTAATTGACTAACATTGTTGCCAACCAACTAAATGCAAGAATACAAAAATCAGAAACTGTAACAAATGGACACATGCAAAATTTGTTAGTTCATAAATAAATGAAAGTTGGCCTGTTCTTCTCCTTGTGTATAGAATAAAAATATTCCCATTTCAAGTCAGCAGACATGCCAAACATTAACTGGTGTGCAGTCGAGAGACCACAGTTGGGACATGATTCATTGTTGCGAATTAGAGTAGAGTGTTTAAACCACACTCAAAAAGAAAACACAAAACATAGATTATGCTAATTTGCAAATGACAAATTAGGCTATGGCTATGGCATGAGTATTAAAATTGAGAAGATCCAAGCCAAGTCAAAAAACTTTAGGCTAAAACTTATGTAGGATTCAAGTTTCAAGATGCAAGATTCAACACTTTATTGCCACACCAAGTCAGTTGTTAGGAATTTGCCTCAGTGTGCTCATGACAAACAATAAGACTTAATAAGAAGGAATATCAAGCACTTCCCATAAAAAGAATCCATGAGAAAAGCATCAAACATACAAAAGCATAAAACATATCCCCCACTCTCCCCATACAATATAACAGTGAATACATCCATGATGTAAGACTCGGGAAAGTCACTCTAAGAAAGGACTTCTTAGAGTGACTTTCCCAGACAGTGGTTTGGTAGCGGAGCAATGATTGCATAAAGTGGCTAGTGCATTGAGGAAAAAGAACCGCACAATATTCTCATTCAAGTTAATCCAATCCTGGGAACATGAACACTTCTTTCTCCCCCTCATCTCTCTGCATTTCTGTCTGCCTGTGCTAAATATTAAATAAAATAAAAAATATATACAGTACTGTGCAAAAGTCTTAGGCACCCAAGAGTTTTTATATAAATTGTGTCTTAGATGGTTATTCATTTTTTTCTGCATTAGTGTGTCAGTAGACTGGTCTTTACACACATGTGAGAAGGACAGAGAAAGGGGCAATGCACTGTTGTGCAAACAATTCATTTGTGTTTTGCAGTTGCTCAAATACTTTCGCTCGTATCACTACAATTTATTAACTATTCGGAAAATGCCTAAAATAAAATTATAAATTTAGATCAGAAGGGGCATTTTGTTCAATTAAGGGAAAAGGGACAGGTGCCCTAGCACCCATAGCCCCCCCCCCTCTGCACGTGCCTGAGAGGGAGTAAGTTTATGTTGTGCTGAATATCATGGGTGTGATTCCCCCCTTCTGTCAGCACGGCCGAATCACTGCCCATCTTTCGGTGGAGACTAAAGACACATCTCTTCAGGTTACACCTGGACCCTTCTTGAACTAACCGATCTTCTTACCCTTCTTAGACTTTAAAAAAAAAAAAAAAAATTCAACGAATGCTACTTATTCCTATTAAAAGTCTTAGCTGATGAAGACTGTGATGCACAGTTGGTTTCACTACTGTTGACAAAATGTACTATTGTAAGTCGCTTTGGACAAAAGCGTCTGCTAAATGACGTAATGTAATGTAATATAATGTAATGTGTGATTTGGCTCTCAACACCCTGTAAAGGCCTGAGAAGGGTGCTATGCTGGGAAAATAAAAATGTTTCATCAAGCTACATAACTTCTCAATTGCAGAAAAGAGTGCTATCCAAAGCGCTATCTGATTAAAAACTGACATTTGAATTCAAAGCTCTTTTCAAAAGCTGCACAGTGGGAAGGTTTTCCACTAAAATATACCCATGCGATTTTCAAAACTAATGGCTGTCAAATCAGAGTACAGGGAAATAAGAACGAATAAGAGACATGATCTTCCAAAACTACAAATAAGCGTGTTGTGTGTGTTGAGTGAGCATGTACTCAGAAAGCTTATTATTGCTATGGTAGGTAACTATTCAATCGTATTACCTGCTGGCTCCTGCAGATACTTAAAAAGCGAGCAGTACAGCCCCATATCACTTGTTAAACTCTGGCAGCAATAGCAAGAGCTGAAAGACACACAGAGTAAGGACAGGTCACACAAGCAATTCAACTTCCCTTTTTTCCCCCCAGGGAGTTGAACATACCGGCTGGTATATGTCCACAAAAAGAATCCCATCAAAACTAACTTGTTCCACAACAAAATGCAATCCAACTCATCTCAAAAAGCGATTGCCCCTCTGCTTCAAAACAGCGTGCTTGTAAGCAATATTTATGATCAAGAGCCAGTACCTGCCCACATGATCAGAGCTTGGTGGAGGGAAAGCCTGCTCCACTTAGCCTATTAGATGCTCCTGGTTTGTTGTGTGAGAACAGCTACATACCCACCACATACTAAGAGTAACTAAGCAGTAACATTGCTTGACATTGCATCATTCCTTTAGATTCAAAATAGTAAATGAAGTGGACAGACAGTAACATTAAGACAGAAATCTAGCGAGAGCAACTTCACACCAGCTATTTGCATCATGTCAACTTGTCCGACCAGACCTGGACAAAGCATCTGAGAAAACATTGTATCTCCAAAATCTCAACTTTTCAGGAGCCAAGTTGTTTTTAGTTTGATCACAATGCATTTTTGAGTTTATCCAGTAGAGTTTGAAAGCGCTTCAGAAGCCCAAGGATGGTAGGAATTTCTCAACTCATAGCAGAGCATGTAAACCTTCAACTCAAGTGAAAATATGAAACTCAACAAAACAGGAGGCACGAGGTTTTCACATGACAACAGCGTAATGCAAGCTTGCTAGCTCATGCAAAAAGCTTAAGCTCTTAATGTGGCTGTGTTCACACTGTTCTGCTTTATTTTGTAGAAAAACTGCTGCCTCAACTGCATTTTTATGACTTCACTGCTACTAAACTTGTACATGTAGGCTACGTCTTAGATTTATGTATATGTGTATATTGCAATCCATCCAAACTACTCAATGAAAAACCCAGAAGTTCTCACGTCGGGTTCATGGGGGTTGTGTGAAAAAACACAGCTATGGTGTGAAGATTCATTTTCACAATAACATCACTTTTACTTCATTTACATACTGGCAAATCAAGAATGAATTGTAGAAAATGGTTTTCTATACAACGTGGTGAAGTTTGATAGCGCCCAGGTGAGGAGTGAAGTGTCTCACATCTGACTGACTGACTTGAATTTACCTCTTGACCACCATGGTGCCATAACACTGGTAGAAAGGTAGTGGAGCACATAAAAACATTGCATACAAATAGGCAGCATGCAAATTCTGAAAAAAAAAACCCACCTTCATAACACACATTTTTATTGCTAAGTGCAGCTCACCATGTTTAGTTTAAAATGGCAATTGGCAAGAGTGCTGTCACTTCGTCAAAATCTCTCAAAAAACTGTCACATTGTTCAATGAAGAAACACCTTATGAAAGCTGAGGAAGTAATCAGTATTCATAAATGTACCATGTAGATATGAAGCTGTTATTCTGGCATTATGAGTGTTTTTTTAACCAGACTTCATGGTAAGTGTTATTGGTAACCCTTCATTTTACAGGTCCCTAATAACGTATTAACTATTTCTAAGTAGACGTTAACAAAAAAAACTATTACACAGTAACATGGCTAATAATTATACAACATATTTGCGTTCATATAATTAGTACCGGACCTGTAAAGTGAAGCGTGTCTATTTTCTATAATTCAATTGTAATTCCTATGTATTTACATGTTACCGGACCAGTAAAGTGAAGCGGGTGTAATTGGACAATAAATCATACAATGTGACCATGTTTATTTTCTTTATTGCCATATAAATGGTACATTTAAACAGGACAGCAGCTTACATTCCACACAGACCAGACCGTAAAGTGTCGGGGGGTCAATTTTACAGACTAGCACAAAGCGCCCTTTGGGCGCTTCTAACTTTTCACCCTAATTCACTCCTGACCTCTTCCCCCTGATCCTTACGGCCTAGCGCCGGTGTTCGGGCAGAAGGGAAGAGGCTACCTGGTTGATCCTGCCAGTAGCATATGCTTGTGTCAAAGATTAAGCCATGCAAGTCTAAGTACACATGGCCGGTCCAGTGAAACTGCGAATGGCTCATTAAATCAGTTATGGTTCCTTTGATCGCTCTAACATTAACGTTACTTGGAAACTGTGGCAATTCTAGAGCTCCCTCTCCCTCCCTCCATCCAGTCACACACAGCGTTGCTAGCTAACTTGTGTGTAAATGTTAGGCTACGTTAGCAAGGTGAAAACATTATGTTCTTACATTTAAATTTTGTCCCGGTTGGGGTTCAGAATTCTTACCTGACTCGTCTGGAGTTTTGCTAGCTCAAGCCAATTTCTTGGTCTCGCGATCCGAGAGTGATGGTCGCTTCTTTTTGGTCATTTTAGGACTTTGTTGTTCGTCCTGGCTCGCGCTGACATTCATACATTTGATCTTCAGTCATGTAAACCAATAGGAGCAGAGCTCTCCTGTGGGGCGGACCGTCATTGGTGCTGCTTCGGCAGCGGGGTAAACCAGTAGGAGCAGAGCTCCCCTATGGGGGGGGGGGGGGGGGGGGGGGGGGGGGGGGGCGGTGGACCTCCACGAAATAGAACTACGGGTTTTTTGGTGCGACCAAACTTATGCCAGACCCCTGAACAGTGTTTTGGCGGCAATCGGAGCAATGGTGTGCCTTGCAACTCCGGACAGACGGACAAACGCGCCGCCAATTATAGTAGTAGGATAGGATATTGAGCCGTTCTCTAGCTTTAGCCTATCCCGGGGTGAGTGAAAGATTATGCGTGCTACGAACTTTAGCACCCGTCTGGGAGCTAACATGACTAACTGTTCTAGAGTGCTGTCTGTGTTAGTTAGCTAACGCTTGGCCATATTAGCTTCCAGTCGTGTGCCTGCATTCGTTGTGCGTAAATTAATCTTCCATGCCCAGGGGTCCATGCCTAGGTTAATACATCCATGGTCCATGCATGTCTCTAGCTAACGTTAGCCATGCCCATGTTAGCTTCGGGTGCTTGCGCCGGGGATATCTCTGTATGCATGCAAAAAGGCGACTAGATAGATGCCGGACTGCAATTTTTGGATATAGGCAGTCCAACGAGCACTTAAAACATTGTCTGTATAATTTTTGTGGGGGCTTCTATTAAGGGGTTCAATGTCTGAATTTTAAGTGCTCGTTGGACTGCCTATATCCAATAATTGCACTCTGGCATCTATGTAGTCGCCTTTTTGGCTGGGATTCTGCTAGGACCTATTTTTCATTAGCTCCAAGCTGGCTCCAAGTGGCTACGGCTAGGACTAACACAAGCCAGGAAGACATAGTTGTGGGAATCAAATGGATGTTTTATTTATTTCAAATGGTCTCTGTTTGGTGAGGGGGTCGATGATGATGAGCGCACAGTGCAAAAGTTTTTTGAATGGGGACAGATGTGTTTCTTTTTACAGCGACATGCATGCGGAGATAACCCTGGCGCAGGCAACCGAAGCTAACATGGGCATGGCTAATGTTAGCTAACTAACAGATGTGTTTTAACGGAGAGGTGGACCCGTGTGGAGGATTAATTTACGCACAACGAACGCAGGCACACGGCTGGAAGCTACTATGGCCAAGCGTTAGCTAACTAACACAGCCAGCACTCTAGAAAAGTTAGCCATGTTAGCTCCCAGGCGGGTGCTAAAGTTCATAGCATGCATAATCTTTCACTCACCGGGATAGGCTAAAGCTAGAGAACGGCTCAAATTGATCCCCAGGTCTGGTTTGTGTGAAATGTAAGCTGATGTCCCGTTTAAATGTACCATTTAAATGCCAATAAAGAAAATAAACATGATCACATTGTATGATTCATTGTCCAATTACACCCGCTTCACTTTACAGGTCAGGTACCATGTAAATACATAGGAATTACTATTGAATTGTAGAAAATAGGCCCGCTTCACTTTACAGGTCCGGTACTATGTAAATATGAAAGCAAATATGTTGTTGTATAATTATTAGCCACATTACTGTGTAATAGTTTTTTTTGTTAACGTCTAATTAGAAATAGTTCATACGTTGTCAGGGACCTGTAAAATGAAGGGTTACCGTGTTATTTAAAATGTGTACAGTTTATTTAAGTTATAAAACAAACAGCAAACATCAGTTATGGCATCATTTCAAATGCTGATACCAGTTGTTCACATACACAAAGGCACCAAGGAGTAACATTCTCATGAAAGGCAGAATATCTTTAGATACTGGCCCTGCTCATGAAAATTGGCCCTCATGTTATTCCAAGTATAGAAACATCCTAATAAACTCTTAAGCACTCAGAATGATTAGCTATTGCATAACCTGAAGCCGTGCCAAAGGGTTAAAGCCCACTTTTAATGTAGTTCAGACATTACTGGGTTTCAGTCTTGGGCCGTAATCCAAAAGAACAATTTAAGAGAGTTATTGGAGACACATCAAGTTGTCAAGATACCCATTCGTTCAGTGAAAGCCTAAAGAAGCATTGTATTATTAACGAGGGATGCATCCTTCACATGTAGCCTTCGTTAGCTCTTTGATGCATATCCTGAATAAATAACCTCTCTTTTGCCAAAAAGGCCTTAAATGACTGTCACTGTGTATAAATTCATTCATAATGGACCATTGTATGTGGCTACAAAGTGCTTTTCCATGTTGCTTATGTCCAGTGTACTGTGCACAGTGTACACTAGTAGGCTGATGTACAGAAATGCATCATGATATGATACTAGTGATCTCTGAGTGGATTTCAATGCAAACATGAAGAGCGCAATTATTTTCACTTGGGGGAGATGAGCAGGATTTATGTTCTTATATATTTTCCCTTTGCCCTAAAACAATTACATTTATATCAGTGAACATTTACTATTCAACAATCATTGCTGCTGAATAGTGCCATCACCACTATCTGTGATGCCACACCAATACAGCTCCATTAAGAATGGACAAGATAAAAAAAAAAACGATGGCTATGAGAGCACTCAGGGGGATTTTTTGGCAATAAGCGTCCTTTTTTTTTTAACTTCATATTGTTTATTAATGCTTTAAAATGAAATTCATTTAGACATAAAAGCTTAGGCAAACCATCCATTTAATCCATTAAATCCCTCCCATTCAGTATCACAGTAGAAGTTTAGATGATATTAAAGGATAGCCCTTCCAAGATGGACATCTTCAAATCACAGATTAGAGTCTTTCTAAGTCTGGGAGATTGTTATTTATATTCACTTGTTTTAATTATTGTAATTCAAAGTACTACCATAAATGAACGTTCATAATGAGTGATACTCTCCTTTAATTGTATGAAATAAACAGGTTAAAAATGGGGTTATGGCTTTGCTGGCTTCCTTCATGCTCTACATTTTATCTTGAATACCAATTTTGTATTGATTGTTTAGGAGATATTTTTTGTCCTTTTTGGGCAACACTACTTTAAGTGCATTACAAGGCATCAGGAACATGTGGTTAAGTACAAAGGGTATGTCAATAATCAAAAACTAAAGACACAACAATACATTATGACTCCTGTATGACTGCACTGCGAGACTGTCCTGAGAAATGGAACCAGATAATATTCATAATGTTAGCGAATAGCAATGATACAATTTTACTTTTGGTTCATTGCCAACATTGTTTCACATTAAGCAGAAAATACACTGACAACAGAGTTTACATCTCTGTGCTGTTTGCAGTCCCCAGTCTCTCCCATTGTGTTGCTAAAACTAATAAAAACAACTTCTGCACACACACTGCTTGAGAAAGGCGATCCCTATCAGAGTCTCACTGTACAGAAAACATTTGGCATCCATTTGAGCCGATATGATCCATCATTGCAAAAAGAAGCAGAGAATGAATATACCCAATATTACCATTTCACCTGTGTTCCTTGAGAAGCACAAAATGTCAACAGTCAACGTCAAATTTGACAGCTGTCTACATCATTGTAAAGGGAAAGACCTCAGCGATTAGATTAGAGCTGCACAAGCAAGTTTGTTGAGCAACACTGTCCAGTATCTTAGTTGTGTTTCAGGTCCAATCAGAATTTAGTTCAAAGTTGGCACCAGCTCCCCATACCCAAACCTAGGCAGTAGTATAAATTTCACCTTTCTGCACAAAACTATATTTTATGGAGTTCTAAAAAATCCACTAAAAACATGAGAGTGGTGGCACAAAGACCTCTGTTGTACCATATTTTTGATGATAGCCATATCAGGCTTATGGTTTTGGCATAAACCTTCATCAGAGCATCTTAATTCATATTTTTCATGGATCCTTTTTTTTTTTTTTTTAAGTCAGTTTATAGCTCTTGGCAGAGCATCCAGCCAGAAGGTCATATGAGGAAGCACATCTGATATACATTTTATGGAGTTTTCTGGCTATTGACGTACGGTGAGTTATAGCTGCAGACTCCTCCAGTGGATCTATGAGCATCTCTGTGGGTCGGCTTCACATTAGAGGACGACTAGCTCACTGTGGGAAGGTTACCTAGAAAATGCAATCTGTAACAGGCCATTGAACATCTCAATTTGCGATGTAATCCACTATATGATTCAAATGAACTTAATCTGATTACATTCAATTATGTTTGGGTTACTTTGTATCCAAAATTCATAGAATATGCAGATAGCTTAACAATTTGTTGTAATTTACAGGCTGTGTTAGCATCATCATCTACATCAGGCATTGCTATTATTTCAAGATGCAAAAATTATGTTTATTTTTATAATTTAATAATGAAAATACCTTTTGTCTTTAAATGTGTAAGAGTAATTCAAATAATCACTGTTTTTCCCAAAAGTATCTGAAACCTTGTTACTGTTTTGGAAGAAAAGCTATAGTCGTCTAGAGTTTTACAAAATTGTAAAATATCCATCTTTATTTCTAAACATCCTAATACATTTCAGACATTTAGCAGGTGTTCTTGAAGGTTTTTGGGAGATAACGACGTCAGTCCTGACTGTTGAATTCTTCTTAAACTCTTTTGTCAGCTTCTGCTTGCTTCTTAAATTATCTTATGCCCTTAGGCTGTAACCCTTCTTCATCCAGCCAAAGGATAACACATACTGAGCCGCGCCACAGCTAGCTAGAAACCCAAGGATCAACTGCAAAAGGTGTCCTTCTCTTTGTCTTCAATAGATGAGTCTTACATCACATGATCTGTGCACTGTATCCATCTGTAATAGCTACAGATGATTATATCCAGTTGAAGAAGTCTCTTTCCCACAGTCTGCTATCTATGTCAAGCTTTTTACATTTTGCAGGCACATTTACAAAATTGGTATTGCAGCTTCAACAATACATTCATGTTTTAAAAAGTGCTCTGTTTTTGGAATTGATGAAAATCAAAGAGGACAGTTTACATAAAGCAGTTAAATAGAATTTAAGATTAGATTGACAAAGGTCAGTTTGCATTTCCCCAATATATTTCATTATCCAAATCATCACAGAAATGGATAGTAAGTCAACAGATAAAGGACTCAGACAATGTAAATCTATAAAATGAACTTTTTCACACAATTTCCACTTTCCACACAGGAATTATTGAAGTATCATCTAATCTAATCTAATGTAATCTAGTTTAGTAGGCTTGTATTTCCTTCATGTTTTCATTTTAAAGGATGTTTCAGCTTGCCCTTTTGTGTTGTAAATATGCAAAAAGTATTCACACTTATTTTCATTATTGAATATTTTTTAAGGTAGTCTAGTTATTAAAGCAGCTTAGTTCCTCTGACTGCCACTGAATATAATCATCAGTGGAAAAAGTATTTTTTAATTAAAGTCTCTTGCTTAGAAATGCCTGAGGCAGCCTCTAATCTCAAAGCAGCATGTTGTTCAAAATAGGGATATAATACTTTCAGGTCAAAATTAAATTCTCTGCTAAGGGTTCCTATCAGAAACAAAGGCCTGCAAATTGGGTGTCCTTCTTCATGTTTTCAGTTTGAAGTTATGATGAAAAAAAAAAAAAAAGCTGTCTGATGTTTCCATTCTAGCAACAGCAAGAGGAAGAAATGGATGGGTGGAGCTTTTCCACCAGGTGTTCAGTTGTCTAACGTCTTTGTTCAGACTTTCTTTACTTAGTTAACAGCTATTTACTTTTCAATTACAACCTGTTCCGCTTTTATTAGTTAATTGTATGCATTAGTATATGTTCTACAATTAGAGCAGAGCTTTAAATGTAGTAGTCTAGTTTGTTTTAAGATTTAATGACACTTAGATCTCCTAAAATCATACGATAGAGTTGTTAATCTCCAATATCCATCTTTCTTTTTACATTAACTTAAAATATTAACTATTTCCATCTGTTTACAAGTTACAGTAGTGGGTATTGTGTTTTGCTTACCATACGATATCTTCCTTCCAATACTGATTCCTGGTGCATCTTTAATACCCTCAAGAGTTTTCAGTTTATGTCTGTATGCATATTTAACATAATTATGTAAATTATGTTGTTGCCCATGTCGTACAACACGGCTGCTCACATTGTGTTTATGGAGAAAACGTCTTACACAAGGAGATGAAGGGGGTTATGTCACATTTAGTCATGTGTGAGGCTGGAAATGTATTTCTAATCCCAGAAACATCCGAGTATTCGATGCAAGAGATGGCCTGGATTAGCCAGTTTGGCAATTCTAAGACAAAAGGGCCGGACCGCTTCTAATCTGTCTGGGCCGTCACATGCAGAATATGAATGAAAGGGCGGCTCCTCTGGTCACCACAACATCATTCCATAGTGTTTATTGGAACAAACCATTTTAGGGAAGACCTGCATCAATGGTACTAACATCAGGCCCTGACAGGTGGGAGGCGGCTTCACTGGCCGCTGCCAAAATTGGCCGGCCCAAGTTAATATCATCAGATTAGCTAGGACAGTTCAACAGAACTCCTAGAAATAGCACCAATTTTTAGGTTTTAGGTGAGGGTTATCGTACAAATTAACTTTACTAAAGTAAACTAGGATATCTCCTCTATCGTTTTTTGCATTGTATAAGTGTGTGGCCTGTCTGTGTCTGTTGTCACTCAGAAAAGGATCCTACTGCTCGAAATCCACCAAGCCATATATTACCTAGTGTAGTGTAGTACTGTAGGCTGTCCCACTGTTATTACCACCAGCTGAATAATGCTGGTGGTAATTTTTGTCCCAGCACTGCACAAAAGTGACAGCATTGTCACTAATGATAACTTAGACAGATAAATATTTAAGTATTTGTGTGCTTTGGAGACACTGGGAGCTACAGGCACTTAAATGGCCCGGGGCAGAAGTGAAGTGATTAACAGCTATTGAAGATGAAGAGAAAAACATAATGCTGGCTTGAACAGGAGCAAACATTTTTCAAATTATCCATTGTTTTCTATTGCATAGTGCACAACCCATCAAGCATTTGATGGACATGAACATGCAGGAGGTGGCCAAGTTCGACCCAAATGAGCACAACATTTTGAGAACGATATTATGGCATGGTAACAATTTAGATTAATACAGCTTTTGAAACTGTTCTGAACTGATATGAGAAAGATCATTCCAATTTCACAAAACAATGCAGGCAGCAGCTATGGATGACTAGCGACGTTTTCAATGTTGGTGCAGGCTATTGTACAAACATCTATTCAGAATCAAAATGTTTGCTGGGAACAATGACAAAATGTTTTTCAAAAAGTTTTGATGAACACCAAAGAAGACAAAGGCAGTAAGCCAAGTCAAGACCATCTTCATAATGTCCAAATAAGAGCTACATAGTAGTTAATGCTACATGGCACATTCAAATATCCTGATTCAATGCGTATGTTATCTCTCATACAGTGTCATCAAGTCATTGAAGGCAGTGGTTCTTAACCTTTTTGGCTCGTGGCCCCTTAAAACAAAGCAATGCCTTCTCACAACCCCCCGTCACAGGCTGCATATGCAGAGTGGTGAACAGTTCAGACAGAATGATTTTACCTTTTCAGGTTGTTTCATTTAATTAATATTGATTAATTATCAGAGGAGGCCTGGAGGCTGAAAACTATCCAGTACATCACATGAAAAAAGCAACAATTACAGAAAAATCTGAAAAAATAGACATGATAATAACTTTGTAACTTCAAGGTTGAGAACCACTGATTTAAGGAAGGGTGTGTCACTTTATTAGGCTAAATAAAAAACAAAGATCTGTTTGCCAATTGCTTTTAGGACAGGAAACCTTAACTTGAATGTAGGTAGCCACGAAGGTGACATTGTGTGTGTACAGTACAATATATTTGTGGAAAATTATCCATTGACTGTTTCTTTAACATATATAGCATCTATATATTTACATATTATCTATTCGTAATTTGTGTGTAACACAAGTGCTGTCACTAATTAAATAAATAAACTTGAATTTGATGGCCTATCAGCAACAGAGAAAATGAACAAAACTAGTACTAGCACAGTATTTTTGTTATTTTTCATAATTTTTCACTGTCTGTTTCCTAGCTCAGCTTCAAAAAGGTCAAAAGCTTCCCAAAGAGATCAAGGACTAACAAAGGGATTCCACTGAATGTTTGTTTGTGTCATGTTTCTGACTGTTAGAATATCTGATAAGGAATATGTACAATACAAAGCTCTTTTTGGCGCGTGAAACATGTTGAAAAATATGCTTATCGCTTTGTAACAGAGGGCAAATGTTAATTGAGCAAAGTTTATCACAGTCAGAAATTTAAATAACAAAAATATGTTTTGGCACATAAAATTATCATTTCAAATGCCTTCCTATTCCAACTCCCCCTCACCTCCCTGACCTCCCCTAAAGAGTGAAAATGTCCTCTGAATTTTAAATCACCGATATTAAGATCCTTGTTCTGAAAAGGTCAGAAGGTCTCAGTTTTCATTTAGCCTTTGCGACTGTCACCGACTGCCATGTTATTATTAGCAAACTAACTTTCAAAGGTTTCATGAGAGTTCGTTCCAGACCACTTAGGCCTCGATGTGCATTTGATGACATTAAACTTTTGGGTGTCAGCATTCACTTTAAGTATTCATTGCGCTTTATTATGTATTTTGAATGAAATGAAAATGCCATCTGTGCAATAAAACTTTAATGATTTATTGATTTGAAAAACTGGATATCACACAGAGCCTGAGCCTTTGAAGAACACAACCAAATCCAATATTTTTCACTCCATCTGCCATGTTGATTTGGCAGCGCTTATACGCTGCTTTTTTTTTTGCGCGCGCATTGTTTTGTTATGTATCTATCCCCAACTTTTGCCAAAGTAACTTTGTGCGATAAAGAGTGGAAAGGGAAGCCTGTCTGTTGAGAGACAATTTTCTTTCTGAACACATGCACACACAAAAAACGTCACTGCCAGCAGCAAATTTCAGTTACTAATAATGTAAATTCACCACCTAATTGGCAGCGCACCAGCTGTTTCTCATCAAAATAATGAGTTTTTCTTTTATGAGAATATTATCTACCTGCTTTTGACAGTGAAAGCTCAGTTTTAATTTTCCTTTATTTAATTGAAGTATTATAGGTGTCCCGGGTACCCAGCTAGAGCCTGAGGTTCCCAGATAGAGATCCAACCTCAACCTCCCTCGAGTTGCCAGCAGCCAGAAGAGTGAGGGAAGGATTTTCCACCAACAGGCAGCTCGCCAACCGCTGATGACTGACTGATTAATTTCCTGCCTTTGTTGTTAAAGACAATATAGGCTCTTCATAAGTGTTCCAACTTGCCCTTATCCTCCTTAAGGGCTCACTGCACAGTTTGATTGTATGTAGATGAGGGAACCTGATGAAGTCATTATGTGTGCACATGCATAACCGCAGGGTCTTAGATCTGCCACTTGAGTGCTATTTATTAATGATTTCTGGGACTTGAACTCCTATATATGCACTGAGCAACATTCAGGTTAATAGAGGGTTTTTCTTATATAAGGCAGTCAATCTCAAGGTAAGCAGACGCTATAGTGGTCAGGCTGTAATCTTTGTTGGGTGCTAAATAAGACAGCCTTCTGGCACCGTCCTTTTGGGCATGAAAGATTCAATAGCATTAATGAATTTGCTGATGGGCCATTTAATGAGATTGCTTCAAGTCATACTGTATCTAAAAGGAAAGATATCTAAGTTGTAATTAAGTCATTGTTTGCTCCTAATGAGCAAACATTAAACAAGTGTCACTTGATCAATTCTGCTTGGTATTCACAAGCTCTTAATAGTTTCTACAAAGACTACATGAGAATGTCAAGAACCCTACAAACCAAAACAATGAGAAACTGGCTGCAGGAAGACAGCATATTCATCTCCACACTAAAATCATTTATTGGATACAAATTTCATCATACAAGAGACATTCTATTCATGAAGGTTATGACTCTTTGTCTGTCATCCAAAGACATGTTAGTAATACTGAATGTCCCAATTGAGGTAAAGGCCGTTGCGCATTCATGATGCAAATAAATTGTGTAATAAAGGAAAGCATGCAGGTGCAAAGTTTACGAAGTTTAAGGCTTGGTGGATGTTGGCTCCTCAGCTTCTGTATATGTAATGGCTTAAATGTCCCAGGTGAATGCTATGTCAAACTAAGTGTGACTAAATCACACACATGAAATATTCACACATAGATAGTATGTACTCACACATGCTATATGAAACACTCTCACATATCTCACACATAAATATATCAAACAATGGCACATATATATGTAAAACACCTTTGATTCTTATGGCATGAGTAGCATGCAAACCCTGCTGTCACTGAGCCATTTTTCACGTGATTCATTGGATACATTTCAGGACTTCATTAAGAGCTCTCATGGGTAATTTTCTTCCGCAGCATGTGAAAAATCGCATGGTTTGCATGCGATGGCGTAGGTGGTGAGACACTAGGCAGAAGCATCACAGCCTGTGATGCAGGTGCTCTTCACAGCACATGTTGCCCCGTTCTCCTCTTTTTTTGTCTTCTATTTATACTGTGATGCCTTCCAAATAGACACTCACACACACATATATAAATATTTATGCAAGTATATTACATTTGCTTCATATGTACATGTGTTTCATATATTCATATATTCATTCTGAGTAGTTAGTATTATGCCTTTCTGTGTATGTGTTTCATGTGTATGTGTGAGTATTTCATGTTTGTGTGCGTGAACATTTATATCTCAGTCTGTAGGTAGTTTGCTACAGATTGACTGACTTTGCTCTACCAGCACTGATTTTTATCTGAGTTCTGTTATTGATTATTGCACATCACCACTTCTTGATGCATTAAAGGGCATACATAATGTTGTAGATAGCAAACTCTGGTAATCAGTTCACAACATTAATCTCACCAAAAACTGTTGTAATTCATAGAAATAATTTCATATTTTGAAGTGCTTGTTTACCCGGCCTGCAACATGTGACAGACAGCAGCTAAACGTCCCCAGTCTCCTTCTAATCTCACAAGCTGCCACCGGTAATGTCAGCTCCCTCGCTCTCTTACAATCGACAGCAGCCTGCCTACCTTGTTGATGTTACCATGGCTCAGAGACAGTGAGAAAAGAAAGAGGTTGGAGTCAGGCACTCAGAAACCTGAACGCCCCCAGACCCGTCTCCCACCAACACCGCTGAGCCTTTTGCTGCTTCCCTCACCATGTGATCTCAGCCACAAGAGGTTAACTACCCAAGATGCTGCTGCGCTGGTGCACCCACCACAGCACTGCTCACAACTTGTACATTTACATAGACTTACAGGGAACAGAAACGGTAAGAGATCCTGTTGACCTTTCTGACGAGAGAGGGGAAAAAACGGTGAGAAGAATTCAAGCTGCCCACCCAAGTTGCGACACCTTGACATTATTCCATAGTGTTTGCATAACGCAACGATTTCTCCGACTGTCATTGTGTCTGTGCATGAATACATGATTGCAGGACAATTTCAGAAAGTCTCAAGACCTAAAGGGACCAAGCTGTTTTGCTGTGTTCGACTGTGTCTGTCACAGAGTTGAACATACATGACAGCAAATACTGGGCAACATTTCTTAACATGGACTTGTTTTAATTTCATATTTTCAAGCCACCCTTGCAGTAGGCTATCATTTCAACAATTCTGCAATTACACTATGGTTTCATATTATGATTGCAGATGTGGCAGTTGATACATTTATGATGATAAAATACAACGGATATGAAGACTGCCTTGCCCATTACTGAACAGTAGCCTATTTGTTGACTAAGGCCCGTCTGCTGAGTTACATTCACATCACAGAAATGGGAATTCATGACAGCAAATGTTGGATGGCAGACCTTTAGTGTTCTGCATACTGTCTCATGGATAGATTGTTTCAGTTCTACTCTGCTATATTCTACCACTCATAAAACACTAGTGATTTTTAAACTGAGGGTGACCCTAACCGTTTTAGTTTTAGTTAGTTATGTCTGCATTTTTAGGTAGGACAAGTGAAAAATGGCTGTATTATGATTCTGATTGGTTGGCAGTTTGTTTTTTCCCCACAAAATGCTTGCTCCAACATTGGAGCAGTGACAACTCATACAAGCAGCAGTAAAGTAATAACTTTATTTGTCCACTTTTTGTGTAAAAGTTAAGCAATCCCACATACCTCACCAGTTCAACACACAGCAATGCTATCAATATTAATGCAGCTTGCGACTACATTTTCCAGCAGACAGTCAACAATCTGTTTGGAATAATAATCTTGGCACTTTGCTGAAATAGTCAGCGAACTAAATAGTTGTGTTTACCTAGTATCAGACCATATTCACAGATAATGTCAAAGGTAGTGACAATAAGACTTCTTAGCATG
Organism: Centroberyx gerrardi; assembly: GCF_048128805.1. NCBI lineage: Eukaryota > Metazoa > Chordata > Actinopteri > Beryciformes > Berycidae > Centroberyx > Centroberyx gerrardi. The sequence goes on from NC_136003.1 coordinate 23,185,577, forward strand.
ACAGCAGCATGCAGCAGATTTGGGACTAGATAACTGCTTTGTTGCTAGGCTATTAATAATGTCTGTGCTATTATAATTAACCACTTCTCCTTTGCATTAGAATTTTATGTTAATTTTGGGATAGAAGTGGATGTGTTTTACACATTGGTGATGTGTTGCCAGGGAATATTACATGAAAAACATTTTAATTTTGCAACTTTAATAAACAAAAACATGCATGTTATTTGTTGGTAAGGGGGAAAATTAACTTGGGCACTTGCATTTCACATTCTAAATTGAATTCAGAAGGAATATGAGAAATAAGAAATTGTTGACATGGCATGACCAAATACACTGAGGCATCCATTGAAACTTCCATTTGGACCTTTCATATCCCGCACCCAGGCTGCTACTGATATTCAACGCATCAATGCGGAGACGAGTGACAAAACCACTGTAAGGTAACTTGAAATGGTGCCAGTAAAGAGAACATGTCAATTTGCATAATAAGTGCTCATGTTTTATTGTATGGTACATGCTGTTTAACTACCATAAGTCTCTGAAATGGTTTGTTCCTGGGATTTGAATCTCCTCTATATAGCCAATGACTTTGCACTAACCAGAACGACAGGAAAATAATAAAAGACAATTTCTCTCACATCGGAGTTCCCTGTAAATTCATTTGAACACACCTGCTCCCCTGGAGTGTCACCAACTGATGCAGCTGTAAAATATGTGGGAGCTACATTCGCTAATGGGGAGGAGCACAAAAGGCTAACATTAGCCATCAGCCGCCATTTGCTCAGAAATAAAATGGAGCATACTTGTACATTCAATCTGTTTCCTCTGCGCAGGAGACAACTGAAATGATATCAGCTGAAACAATGAAACAATTGAAAATGAATCTAAATGTTGCATAGTTGAATGAAAAGCATCTAATTTATCAATTAAAAAACGTTTCGCCTGCCCATATGCCTGCCATTAGCGCCTCTGTTATTCACTCTGTTGGAGAATGACTGTTGGATGCCCTTGACCTCAATGAAATATTCAATAGAGGGCCACACACACATTCAGCAAGACACGCGATTGAGGAATACATGCAGGTGTGGGTTTAGCTTTGGGAGGGTAACAACTAGACCTCTTCATCTGCAGCGGGCGGAGTCACTGGGGTCGTCATTGCTCCGCTCTGACCCCATCCAGGCTGCAGACACATCTGAATCATTTTAATGGTTTCATGCTATGGAGCCTCAGAGACAGGAAGGATTACTGCGATTGCATCTGTCCCGGACCAGTGATATCTGTCTGGCTAGTGAGATCGCAGGGTCATGTCAAGTCTGTGATTGAAGAAGCCACTGTATTTTTTTTCTAACAAACCTATAAAACAAAACTATAGTCCTGAAGAAGAAGAAGAGTCTGTTTCGCATTCATACAGGAATTTCAGAATGCACATCTCCCCTGATAATCCAGGTTGAAAAGCACTTTTGTGTGGGATTTTTGAGATAATGTCTCAAAATCAGCCCAAAGATTACACTGTTTTGAAAATAGGATCTTGTCTTGAAGTGGGTTTAACAGGGGTTTAACACGTTAGCGGTCCAATACACTGACCTAGAACAGACAAATGAGGGGAATGTAAACAAACACACTGTCCAAATGCTGAGTAACACTCTCACAATGAAATTAAATCCTCACAAATGACGCCTGGACTGAAGTAGAAAGGTATGCTTATATACGTTCAGAGCTAGAACAGTGCTTTGTGTCATCTTTGCCCAGGGACCCGGCAGGCTTTTCAGCTGACTGCCTCCATATGCTGCGCTCCTCACACATGAGAGCTGTGGGCCAGAAGCAGGACAGGAGCTGTTCTCAGCAGTATTACCTACATGCTGCTTCTGTCTCTGGGGCTCTGGGGTTTGCATGTGGGGAGACCTCAACCATTCAGCACTGAACCCATCTTCTGTTTCATATAAATGTATTAATTCACTCAATTCTCAGTGGAAAATGATATACAGTAAACAGAACGTCCTTAAAATGTTTTGAATTTTGTGTTAATTTGCCCCAGAAGCTATAAGAAGAAAATTATACATGATTCCCTCAGTTTCACTTTCACGCATATATGCCAAAGCAGGCTGGGCAAAACACATAACTCTCACACACTTAGCACACAATAATGTGGGCAAAAGTCAGCAACCAGCAACTAGCGATCATCAACAGCAGATTATTGATTTGATCATTGTGGCAACACCAGCTGCTGCCCTAATGGTTTTGCATATTCCACACCTTTGTAAATACTGTGCGGAGAAGTATTTAATAACTCTTCCTGGCACATTGAATAGTACCATAGAGTTATGGCAATTTTTTGAAATGTAATTATTGAAAACGAAGCTCTTGTACACTTACAGTAGCTGCTTTTTGATTCTTCAAGGTTCAGTCTTTCAGAATGCCACAAGAGACTTTTTGATTTATTTGCCGGGGCTTTTTTGTTCAGCTTTTCTGCAGTCTCTCTTTAAAGGGACCCTCCAGTGATGTAGCCACTTCAGTCAAAGTGTCTTCCTCTGAAAGCAACTCATTTCAAAAAGTGATGTGTGGTTATCTGCACTAGTCAGAGTCCTAATCAAAATAAAGTTCAGATGTACTGCAGGGTAAGGATTATGGGGATGCACAGATGTTTCAATTGGCAAGAATCAGGTGTTACTCCTATTTTGCCAGAAACCAAAGATTTTATGTACAAGAACTGAAAGAAACATTTCAAATTTGATGTGAAGTATAAGGCATGAGAGTGCTTATTGGGCTTTACTTTTTAGTAAAACTTTTAGTAGCGACAGAGTCAGGAGTACCCATGTGTTTCCTTACTGTTGAGTGTCTCCTTGGTGTTTTAGAGAGACACCAACATAGTATTAGTAGCAGTGGCTGTCAGTAAATACCTCATGAAAATGTTAAAAGTTAACATTAAACATGCAGTTAAAGTGGGGTGTTAAACATGCAGGACCAGTGGGGTGAACAATGCTACATGGTACGGTAAGCAAGAATGTAGTGGACTTACAGTATAGTCAGTAGGGATGGGATGATATATTGAAATTCAATATATCGCAAATACAAAATGTGACAATACGTATCGTGGGGCAGAAAAATGAATCGCAATATTAGCTCCATTTTATTTTGCTGTAGTAATCACAAATGGGATGGCTTACCCATCACTATTTCACAAGCTCTCCATCCAAATTATATTATCTGCACTTTGTAATGACATTTTTAAATTGTTGTTTACATTCTAGTGAGCCAATGCCATTGATAGAAAGATTTGTGTCTCAGAAATAAACTGCTCAGTCAGACTTTGTTGTCACTGACTTTTATTTATTGCATCGTATCATGGTTATATTGAATCGTGAACTCCATATCGCACATTAAATCAGCATATCGTCCCATCCCTAATAGTCAGACACACACCATCTTTGGCCTCCATATTATGAAAACCAAATGACCACAGTAACTCAATGCTGTGTCTCTTCAGATGTATAAGCAACTTCACACACTTCTACACAACATTAAAACATTCCACAAAGTTCCCAATATCTTTAGGTGCATGATCTAGGAAGGACAGTGGTTAGACTGGCTGTTTAAATCCCTGAGCACTGGACCTTTGTCATATTTGGGCGTATTATGTGACAGAGGTTCAGAAATTCTTGCATAAACTCAGCATTCATTAGAAGTGATTAAAACAGACCTCATGCTAATGTCACAGACCAGTAACTGGAACTATCTAAAAACCCTGCAGAGCTTTCTGTGCCAACTCAATATTTGTATATCCTTGGGCTGACTAAGGCCACAGTGGACAGGTGACAATTAGCAATTTGTGCTGTACAAGGCCCATGCCTGACTTCACCTCTTGCATAACTGTATTTGATTGAAAGCAGTATCATATTTGTTCAGGACGGGGAGAAAATGCCCAGTTAGCGTTTGGGCCTGGCAACAATTAACATTCGCTACAATCAGTTCATTGTACAAGACACCACCAGTTTATGAAACCAGGTTCATGAATTTTGGATTCTATTTTATTCAAGCAACCCAAATAGCCTAAAGCCTTCTGATTTCTCCAAATTAAAGGCAAGAGCTTTTTTTAAAAGGGGTATACACGGAATATTGAAAACCCATTTCTCCTAAAACCCTCCAGTGTAAATACTTGGCAGCCCAAGTGGAAGGCACAGCAAATGGCTGTTTTCAATATTTTGGATGTATCGCTCAACATAAGAGTTAAGCATCCGCACAGCACAAGGTTGAATACAGATGGATTTGCCCTGTGAACTACTTTTTGAAAACTTTGATACAGAGCACAGAGGAATTAGCATTGCTGAACTTAAAATGTTGTGTTAATTACGGCTTTTTGGAATAAACTGTCAGTTAAAAGCAGTGATATCACATTAGATACCAGTGGAAGCCGATACTAATGTTTTACTGTTGTTAAAGTCATGCAGGATTTTATACTAATAAGTGACAATGTTCTGCAAAAGAGAAATAACACTTTTAATAGCCTTCTCATATTAACTTTCCTAACTGTAAATTTGAAATGAAGGGTGAAAAAAAGTTACACAAAAATCTACAATCTAATATGACTTCATGAATAAATTCAGGTGTTAATGAGCAGTAATTAACATGTCAAGCTAATAAGCTTATGAGGAATTTAGAGCTTGTGGTTTAATAGACACATCAAAATCTTGATGAAAATTTCAGCTCAGATGGCAGCCGTACCTTAACGTGATTGTCAAGCTAACACAAATATTAATCTACCTCCTGTGTGTGCACGTGTTCATGACCGTGTGTGTTTGTGTGTGTGTGTGTGTGTGTGTCGAGCTTTTATTGCTTTATAGCAGCAATAACACCACCAGCAATAACAACTGAACATGTACCTGCTGTGTGTGTGAGTGCACTTCACTTGCACTCTTCTAACCTTCACAGATGCAATGGTGTTGAAAAGAATGAAGCACTTTCAGCCTGAGTTTATCAAAACAATCCCCTTGTCAAAAATCACAGACCGGCTCACAACCTTCGACCCTTCTCTCGTTATTCAAGCAACATCGCACTACAGTGGTGGAAAGTTATACAGGAACTGAGGCAAGTATTCCTCCAAACACTTTCCACCCTCTTCTGATCATCACACACTTCACAATCTGTTCTCTTTTTTTTCACAGTTATGTGAGCTGGGGAATCATTTAGACAACACAGTGTAGGCGGATGTCCTTTTGTTGGTATGCACAGCATCTGCGTGGGCTGCCTGCTGGGCTGAGCTCTCTTATGGATAGGGCACTGGGAGGCCCAGGCTCCCTGGCTGCAGTCAGACAGATGCAGACTGGTGGGCGCACCATTGGAAACTGCCTGCAGACAGAGACACGACCAGCTTCTGCGGTAAACCAATGCAATGTTTGAAATAAGCTGGGGTGACTGTGCAAAACAGATATGAAAATGCTTGTGTGCCTATCTGAGTCCACTTCGCTGGCCTCTGACCCATGATTGCTCTGTTTACATCCTATATCATTAATTAAAAAATGTGTGGGAGGACATAGATTGAGCACATATAAATATTTCATCCGAATGTATACACATATTTTTACCATAATGGTTTTTGTGCAGTCGCTGCTCACTTTTCACAGTGATCAAATACTACTTGGATGAGACTCCTAAGACCAACATGGACCTGCTTAATTATTAGTGAAATTAAAATAGGAAAAAGTCAGTTTTTTAAGTGAGCAAAAAGGCCTTTGAAATAGGCATGTTCATACTGCTATGCAATGATGCAGGAGTATAAAAATAATCGGGGGTAAAACTATGAATTCAAGTTGGTGATTAAGAATAAAGGTAGCCATTGATAAGTTGGTGAAAACAAGGTTAGCACTAGTTATATGCTTGCCAACTGTGAGTGTCTTGGCAAATCATGTAAGAAGTGTAAGTGTTTTTCTCTGACAGTCATGGATAGAGACAACACCTCTAATCTGTTAGCAACACCACTTATTGACACGACAAAGGGTTTGATGTTACAAGTCATTTGTTTACAGTCTTGGATAACAGCATGACTAGTGAGTGACGAGGTTGATAAATGGGCATAGAACAACAATGTAATGATAATGTAATTTGATATAATGCAATTGAAATGTGATGATTACTGTAAATAAGTTGAATAAAATGTGTGTGGATGTGTAAAAATAAAGTGTGACTGAGTAGTTGCAAACACAAAAAAACAACAAAGCATCGGCAGGCATGAAAACCAATTATATTTTTGGAAAATTACCATTTTAAAAACATTTTACTTGAACTCTGGCTTAAAACACCAGAACACTATGCAAACTGCATAGTGCTTTCATAAATAATTATCCAACCTAATGATGGCTAGGCTAAGAACAAAATCAGTAATGATCAATGTGCCATATAGCTGTCATGAAGCTATTATTCAGGTGTTATGAATGTATTGTTAATACATTCATGTAAAAAGGTTCATGTAAAAGTGTTTGCACTATTATGTTTTCTTAAAAAGACCACATTTTCATGTAACCTACGAGGCTGACATACTGTACCCTATACTATAAATACTTTATTAGTTTTGTAATTAGCTCATATTAGCTAGGTTGTCTTTATAATATATTAGATTTGATTTGTCTACAGTATTTACTTGAATTGGTAGCGCAACTCTCATAACTAAAAGGCTTTTCCTTCTACTACATCCCTGCTGTTACATGTCTGTACTGTGTAGTTGAGATGTTTCTCAAGACATTTCAAATAATGAAAGACAGTATCGGTTCCACGAGATAAATAATTAAGTAGTTATTTTTACCCCTGTGGGGCATGAAGAGGCTGCCAGTATGTGTGCAGACAGGTGAGAGGATTGCTGACTGTATAAACGACGGCACTGGCATGGAGTCAGAAGATCTCATGGCTTCACAGGCAGGCAGCCAAGCTTGCAAATTAAGGCCTTACTAGGGGATTGCTGTGCATTCAAATGCAGTGTAGCCTACTCTCAAATTTGAATAATTCAAAAACAGAGATATTGTAAAGTTTAGCCTATGTACTGTATTGTTGTTCTTGTATACAAAACAATTATAAACATCGGGGAGAGATCTAGAAACATCTTCCTTCGCTGGTTTCTCAGTGAAGTCCTATCTTCAAAGTTATCTTCATCAGACCTGTCAGTTGATGCAAAAGGACATGCAAAGCAAGCAAGTTTCTTTGACTCTCATGAGAAACTGTCATAATATTCAGCGATACAGAGAAGATTATACACGCTTTTATTTTATCTTGCCTTGACAACTGCAATGCCTTGTTTTCCTGCCTTAACCAAGAACAGGTTGAACAGCTCCAATGTGTTCAAAATACTGCAGTGAGGCTCTTAGCTAAGAGAACACATCACCATTTTAGCATCTCTTCACTGGTTGCCTGTCCACTTTAGAATAGATTTTAAGATTTTACTGATTGTTTTAAAGGCTTTGCATGGCCTGGCCCTTAGCTGTCTTTCTAAACTTTTGATCCCTTATGAGCCTGACTCAGCCTGAGATCCTCAGGCAGGAACCTTCTGACCGGTCCTTTAGCCTGTGTCCAGGCTAAAGACTAAAGGTGACTGGGCTTTGGGTGTCAGGGCTCTGCGGCTTTGGAGCGACGAGCCTGAGGAGCTTAGAGGCTAGCAGAGTCAGTATCATCTTTTAAATCTCTTCTTAAAATGTATTTTCATCCTAAGGCCTTTATGTGATCTTTGCTTTTTCCTTTTGTTTTATCCATGAGGCTTTTTACTGTTTTACACCTCATTGTTCTTTCTGTTCCATTCATCTTTGTCATTGTTCACTTCTTCTTGGATTGTGAAACTCTTTGTAACTTTGTTTTGAAAAGTGCTATATAAATAAAGAATATTATTATATTATTAATATTCAATTTAAATCTGTCTTTCACAGGATCTCAAATCAGAGTCAGGTCATAGTCCTGTAGTTGAAAATGGACAAATTAAGCCTACAAGGCTGTACAAGTCTCTGAATCAAGCAGATTCTGTGCAATTCTCCTCGGAGCTATCAGGGAATGTGTAAAATATAGGTAGAACCCCGATTCCCCTCTTGCCTCCAAGCTAATGGATGGGGAACAAGTATGGCAAAAATGACCAAAGCAGGCACACAGGCACTTAGGCATTTTTAATTATATATGCCTTGCACTCCCTGTCAAAATAACCCCACTGCGCGCTCCTTGTAAGTGTGTCAATCCGAGGTGGACACTATTTACAGACATAGAGCTGCGGTCCCCCGGGGGCGAACCCTAAACCCCGCCGCTGTCCGGAGTAGCTCAGCCGGGGGAGCTGAAAGTACCGACATCAGGTATTTTCAGCCTTTCTTCCATCTAAACCATAAATAAACCTTGTTCATTCCGGAGTCGCGGGGTAGAGGCTGCCATGTCACAGCTGTTGGAATAGCCGTGTCTCTTTTGTAAGGCTTTTAGTGTAGGTGGTGTGTTTATCCCACCGGCCAGGCTGAGGCAGCCACCATGGGGCCTCGGCTCCCCTCCTCACCGGCTGAGTGCCGGCTGAGTTTGCCCACGCTCTGCTCTCCACTGTGAGCTGCTTGTCTCTCTCTGTACCCAAGCTGTCAAATATCTTCACAGGGAACTTAAAGAGGGAGGGGGGCACATCATTTTCACTAAATTATAGAGCAAGTATGACCCTCGCAGTAATTATTTCTGGGTCTTGGGGAAATTATGAGGCAAGTCTGACACCTTGACTGTTTGATGATGTACAGTAGTGTAGACACAGGCAAAGCAGACGGACAATAAACTTCATCATGGGTAATTTCTTGGCTTAAGCTGCATTTCACTACCGCTGCAGAGCCACTGATAAGAGGATAAAATCTTGAATTGGTCTTCTTGTCTTAGTCTATGGGTGACTGATATTTCAACAGAACAGTAGCATTCTCTTTCCCAAGGCTAAGCCCAAGGCCATCTAGTTGGGTGAACCAAAAAAAACAATCCTTTGCTCAGTGACTAAGTCCTTTACAGGTGCAGTTTTGAAGCTTTTTGAAAGCCAGAGCAGGATATGTGAGATGAATAAATATCTCAACAGATATACTCTTCAAACAGTTTATACATGCAGACTAAATATTTAAATGAATGCAAATGGGACTCCCACAAAAGTCCGTGGCATGGACTCTTTGTCGTAACCTAGTCCCACTCAGCGCTCTACATAGTGTTTATGTAAATGATTCCTCACACCTTGTCCAACCATGCCACCTCACAGTTAGTTTGCTCATTACCATTCTCTGGTTAGTGCAGCAAAGGTTAAACTGGTGGCTGCATACATATTTTTCTCCCTCTGATTCGTGCCTCTGTCCCTCCTTAGTGTCTGGTAAATAGAATTTTAGATGGAGCCATTAAAGAATGAATGCGAGGGCTTTCACGTCATTTCATGGAATTGTCTATTGCAGCGCTAATCTTAGTATTTATATTTGCATACCTATTGTTGTCCTTACACTTTTTATTTCCACTTACAATTTACATCATGGGGAAAGTGGATACAACAGCACAATTCTGTTCTTCTATTCTGATACTTCATTATCAGAAATGTCACTGGATCAGAGTGTGTTATTTTGCTAGGTTTGACTTTACTATTTTGTATTTGCTGCTCGATTTCTTTGTTTTCATTCCTGAGTTTACCGGTTAGCTCAAGATCCCTAATCCTCTAAACATGGATGATGACAGAGAAGACTAGAACAATAACAGCGAGACATTAACACTAAGCCTTGTGCAAGCACTTCCATACCGCTCTGTTTCAAAGATGCAACACTTTGTCTGTTTGCTGGATTCATGTTTTAAATGTGAGGACAATAACAAGGCATGTTGCTGGAGCTGTTTAACATCCCCAACAACCCCTGAGTGTGACGGCTCCTCATTTCTTTGACACAACATTATCGATGGGGGGCAGCTGTAGAGGTCCATCCCACTGCGCAGCCAATAAGATGGATCTATAGCTTCCAGTGACAGCAGATATTCCATTATACCAACTAGCAGGCACCATTTCCTCCCCTGAATTATAACTAGCCCCGTTATTTGCCTCAGCACCAAATTGGCTTAGCCAGTAAATGAAGGATTTGAATAATACATTGCACATTCCACCTATTGGCCTACGTTTCTGCTCTACCCAGACTCCTCTTAGTGACATTACTATATTTTCTTTTTAAACAGTTGCTCCAGAATTACATGCTGAAGCATTACTAATCCTATCCAATGTCATTTTACCCTTTAAAGTTACATGTATTTAAGATTTCAGCGATATTAGCACATTCTCTTGAAGAATCTGATTTGTGGATGAACTTTCCAGAACCATCATAATGCTTTGTTTATGATGTTTATGTGATTGTCTACAAATATTACAGTGTAAATAAACATATAACCTCCTCAAAATGCATGCAAAACTCATGTTTAGCTCTTGTATCAAAAGCTCCCACAGCAAATTTCAGGGTGACAAAAATGTCTTACACACAATGAATCACTATGTAAATAAATCCTGTAGTGGGGTGACAGGACGTCATACCAGATGTCAATTATGGATTGGCCCCAGCATGTAAAATATATTCCACGTGCCCTACCACTGTGCATTATAAAGTACTACTATATTATAAACAGAGACAGTTTGATCCAGTGGGAATCAAAGCTCATAGCTGGACGACATTAAAGTGATCATGCCCGCAAGGTAAATTCAGCCGGGGATGCTCATTATGATCGCCAATCAAGCCCGCCACATCTGCTGCACTCTGAAAGGTGCAGAATCCTTGTGTTTAATCTACATTTAAAAAATAAAAAAAAACAGATAGAAGATAGAATAGACAGAAACCTCCACCTACGGACCCTCTCTCATACATCCTCACTGGGAAATATTGTGTTGCGTTTCAGAATTGAAGCGAAGCTGTCATCTTTTGTCAGAATTCAAGTAGTTTTACCTTTTCAATGTGGATGAGACTCTTGGCTTTGACCTGTTCTGCTTTATTCAGCCAGCTGTATGTCCTGAAACCTTAAAATGATTCATTTACATTTTGAATTGGAGGTGGTGTGCAGCTGCAGAGCCTGGTGCAAAGGCAGCAGAGTGAGGTATAGGGACAGAGAGCAGGCTTACCCCAGGTTCATGAAGATACTAGGGAGAGTGAGTCAGTGGACCTGGCAGCTCCAGTGTTGCAGCTGCACTGTTGCGACTGCCTGGGCCAGGCTGTCCACGTCCACATTTCACAGCTCCAGTGTGAGTGCTGCAATGAGACAGGACATCGCAGCGTCTGTGCCAACTCCTCACACAACCACTCGCTCCCTCTGACAGAAGAGCATCTGCAGCCTGGCTGCCGCTTCCCGACTCGCTCGGGTCATCCCCCCCCCGACTACGTCATTACAGAGGACATCAGGCTGCACTCTCCATAAATTAAATCTGGGACTGCATTTACACAGGGACAGAAAATCTGCTGTTAACCCTTATGGTACAGATCTGATTTTATCATGGCTATATCTAAACAGGGAAAATTCATTTTCCTTATGTTTTCTACCTCTTTAGACAGTCATGGAAAGGTTGATCTGTGCCACTAAGAGGTAGAAATTAGATTTTTCTGTTCCTTTTGCAAATGCATCCATAGAGATCCTGTGGGAGAAATCAGAATTTTAGTCTGTCAACCACCTTATAAATGTTTTGCTGCCCAAGTAGGACTTTGACCAGCCTTCTGGTGACTTGTGGTTTAATTTCTGTGTATCATATTATAGTCTTTTACATAATTTGGGTTTAATTTTTATGTGGACCCAAGGGAGATTAGTGACTTCTGTTTGCAGTAGCTAATGGGAATCTAAATAAACAAATATACCTGCTTTCCAGTATGCTAATATCTTCCCCCAACCCAAGAAAACCTATTTTTTGTTGGCATGTTAGTGTATCATACACTATGGGATGGGAATCTGTATTCTGAGCTTTCTTTTATTAAATAATTCATCATTGATATGTATTGATTTACTATCATAAGGGTCAAGCCTTGACCTCTTCAGTGAAGTATGGTCCATTTCAAAAGCTGCCAGGCTCCTCCCCTGCCCTCTTCCCCCTCCATTTAACCCTAAAATTTAAAGACCACCAGCATCATAATGTGCCGTTTTCGATTCCTCTACTGGGACTCCTTAATGGTTTCCATTAACACTGCTGTGCCTGCACACTTAGGAAAAAGAAAAATGTAATCCTATTACTGTAGAAGGATGCTAAACAAATATCACAGCAAAATTGTAAGTCCCTGCAGGAATATTACAAGAATATTCTAGTGATACCATGGGAGATATAAAAATACCACAAAGGAGGATTAAAGGTCGCTATAAACTGAGACACAGACACACATAAATCCCGCAGGAATATTACAGAGCAACTATAATGGGACTCACTACATTTATTCTATCCAATATTATTAAGCGGACAAATCAAGCAGTTCTTTTGATTATTAAGGGGCCCCCTGCTGGTTGGAACTGTTGACCAATGGACCTTTTGTAGGAAAACCAAAAAAAAAAAAAAAAACCTCTTGCGCACATTTATTTCCTCCCATGCAATATTCATAAATTAAACAAGCCCCCCTACCGGAGTGTAAAATTGATCTCCAAAACGATTTCCAGTGTGTGGTGGTGCAGCTCATACAGCTCAGACTTAAAAAAACCAAAAAAAAAACAAAAAACCCACACTGATATGGAGAGTGTTGCCTGCTCATATAGTCATACAGGGTGTAGCAGCCCTAAAGGCCAGCTGACGTAGCTGATACTTTCACTCCCGCCTGTCTGCATTAACTTGGGACTATTTAGTTTTTACATGACATGTCAAGCGTGTCACTTGAAGCGGAGGATTTGCCACGGCAGTCCTCTGTGTTGAACCTGCCACCATTTATAGCCTCGCGGTGACAAACAATCTTATTATGAGATTTAAACTTCGCCTCGGCTAGACTCGAGGATCAACACGCGCTTCTGTTGCAGTTATTCTCTGCAGTTTCCTAGTTTGATAGAGTAATACCTACCTGCCTACCGACCGACCGACCCCCCTTCCTTTGATTGTGGTTAAACGCCGGTGTCAGCTCTCGGTGTAATAGAAAAACCCAAGCCAGGCTCCGGGTCTGTTCAGCATACATAAAGGCGAGCGGCGAGAGGAGCTTTCAATCAGCGGCTCAGCCTTGAATTAAATCACTCAACTGCTAAATGGATCTTTGAGTCTCCCGCTTGACGCAGTCAGCCGCAGCTTGTGCGTCTTCAAAACCGAGAGAAAACTCTGGGATTCTTTTTTTGTTTGTTTGTTTTTTGTTTTTTTTTTGTCCATCAGAAACATCTCCGATCTCTCCGAAAATGTCTTGTGTTCGTGGTGACATACAGTAGGCTGCCAGGAAGAGGCTCTTGCTCCGCGATCGTCAAGCAGGTAAGCTGTTTGTAGCGGCGGAATGTTGTTGGATTTTACACTTTGATATCGCAGTAAGACAAGGGAGAGTTTATAGGCAACACATTTTATTTCCTTTTGCATTGACACTGTGTAGCATGTAAACCATGGCATGCATTTGGATATTCTTCTTCTTATTATTAGAAATATTATTATTGTTGTTCGTGTAAACTGTGCTTCATACATCCAGTCATGTTAACAAACTGCATTCGTATTCATTACTAAGTGCATAGACATTACAAAATGCAACCGAAGTTGGTTCACCGCATGGTGAAGTCGTTACATTTTCTGTTCTTTATTGTGAGAAGATCTTTGCAAACTGGCATTTACTATAAACGGGACATGAAGCTTCTTTACTGCTTTGGCTGCTATTCATGTTAGAATGTGAATTCTGTGAAGTTTTTCTTTCCCTCCATCTAGTTTTATTAATCTAATTAATCGTTTACACAAATGGCGCTACATTTCATGATGTAACAGCTTGCTAAAATTTAATTTTTCAGTTGTTTGGCAGACACCCTACCTGGCACAATATCAGTTAATGTAGCCTAGTCCTTTCCTTTTGGACTACTGTACTTTGCAATTGGAAACCTCCAGCAAAACGCCCAGCTGGAGCCGTTGCTTCAGCACCATGGACAGCGCAGCTTTGCTCTGCCGCTCCAGCTCGCTCTCAGCCAGTATAGGCAAGGCTGAACTTCATTTGAGACCTTCAAATTCACTATTAGGAAACTGACCTGACTGTGTATCTGTGTGAAGTCAACTAATGTGAAGGCTAGCTGCTGCTCTGTCTGATGTTGATTACTCCTACACTATAGGCCTGCCCAGCCTTCTCCACAGGCACAAAATGACAGCCAGATTACCGAATCTGCGCCTGAAACTCACAAGCATCTATAATATTCTGCATGAAGTCTACTGTATACTGACGGGACTCATTTCATGTTGTGATGATATTTGACAATTTAAAACACAAATAATGTAAAGTCATTAAGAATGCATTGCACTACCTGATTCTCCTATGTTGTCTTTGCCCGGCCCTGTAACCAATTACAGCAGCCATGTGCAGTCACACTCAGATTAGTTGAGGACTTGTTCTGTCTCTGCCATCTCTCTGGGAAATGCTTCCTACATGCAGCGGGCTTTAAGTGTTGATGAATTTGAATAGCATATACCTCGTCATGGGTAGGTTTCTGTTTTATTCAGCATAGGCCTAATTTAAAGATGTTTAGAGCTGTTCTCGTAAGCCTATAACACAAACTTCCAGTCGGCTAAAAGGCAGGGCTCTGTATTAGTAGCTCAAAAATGTTGAAACAATCCTAGGTGTAATACAACCCACGCCTACAGTTTTACAGGCAAAGAAATGACAGGCATACAATCTACTGGCTTTCCTCTCAGCCGCCTATGGGGTGTACTGTAGGTGAGGGAGTGCTGTATCATTGCTGTCATGGTAAAATAATGTGTCGGTGTCTTAATGGCACGCGCAGCCCTGAAAGCATTTAAGAAATACCAATACATCTCAGCCAGTCTGTCTCGTGCTACAGAAATCACAGGCATTGTATTAATTGTCAGTGGTTGCCCTCTGACTAGTCGTTTAATATAGAAGATCATCCCCTGCTTAGCCTCCACCATCATTCTTACAGTAGCTGGATCGCTATCTTACTTCCTCCAACTTTTCATGTCTGGAGAGGAGTTATGACTGTTTCAAAACATCTTAGTTTTGCTGCTGCTGCTAAAGCTGTCTCTCACATTAGCTTTCACATCTCCCTTTTCCTGTCCCCGTCTCCCTTATCTTGATTATGCAGCTGGATGATTGAGTCAGCTATTTTGTATGCAAGTTGCCTTAGCTTGGTTCTTTGTGGAGGAGAGTGAGATCGTGCTGCGGATACTGAGAGAGAATTACAGCTTCTCATGACGGTAAGGAGTGGAAAAGACGAGGCTGTCCTGTTCGATAAATTGCTGTTTGAGAGAGGCAGATATCCTAGGGGAGAGCGATTTTGGAAATGTGGCCAACCTTCCTAAATGGAAATGGCAATACATATTACACTATTCCAAAGCTCTGTACTGTGCACAACTTGGATTATAGCATCTCAAACGCTGCATTATCATGTTAGACCAATGTAGAGCTATTTTGTTTGGATTGTGCAAGACTGTACAGCCACTCACTTTTAATAATGAGCTCTTCAAAAAGGGGGGTGGCATGCACATATCTCAGACAAAATGTTATGAAGGAGATTGTACAAAAAAAAAGAAAAGAAAAGAAAAACAACAGATGGTACTGTGTGCTTTTCAGTGGAAATTATAAATATCTATTGTTTCAAGCTCATAGAAAACTTGAATTTAAATAAATGTCAGGATTACAAATCCCATTGATAGCTAGCGTACAATGATGATGATGTCGGTGTGTGTATGTGTGTGTGGGGTGTTTGTGTCGAGGTTGAACGCTGCCTCCCAATGGGATGATGTAGATAAACGTGGTTTACTGGACATGGAGACTATCAGTGGACATGGCTGTCAAACAGAGATAGGGGGGGAAACATCACTTGTAATGCAGATATCTTTCCTCAAAGTGCTGTCAGTTTTCTGCATGTTGCAGGAAAGTCACTGAGGCTTGGCTGACTGGATGCTCAAGCAGAGATGCTCTGGGTATATGGTTAACAATGTGTAAAGTGTAATCAAAGGGACCAGTCATGGTTTGTAGACAGAGCTGGGAAACATATGGTACAACAGCATGGCGTATTTCAGTTACAGCTCCACAGCTCTCCACAACCGTAAAATTCAAACAGCAACTTCCTGCACTGTGAATAGTGGAGCTGAAATATGTGCCATTTTCCTAGAGCTGTTGCACCACCTTGAACCCAAACATCCCATGTGGCACTCAGCTGTTTTCATAAAGGAAGTGTGATTTTTTTTTGTTTTTCTACTATTGAAAACCTGGACGACTTGGTAAGGTCATGAAAGTTGTGTTTGCCAGGCTTGAAACAGTTACGGAAAAAGATGCATATACAAAATCTTTGGAAATGCCAGTTAATTTTTCTCATAATTTCTTCTTCAGCAAGTATTTAATGTCCAGCTTGAATGCTGGAAGACATTGTTACCACTGAAGGAACGAAATGTAAAAATGTTCCTCATTACATATGTCCCATGTTATAGTTATGGCAAGCCAAAACACAAAAATTACACTTGTTTTCAAGGAGTCATAGGAATATCATGGAAAAAACCTTGGCCCTCCAGGTACAAAAAGTTACCTGTTTTGTAACTGTCCTCCATGCTGAGTACAGATCATATATAAGTTCCTGTCGTGCTGATACATAGCTACACATAGCTACCCAGAGCTCCATCGTGTCAGAAACCTTTTCAACACACCATAGAATTTTATTAGATTTGAAAAGTATTGCAGTGAATTCTCTCTCAATAGGACCTATCCATTTCTAGCAAAATAACTGCAGGAATGTACTTAGCTTTGAACCTGACATATTCTCAGCACTTCAAATGTAATGCATGGACATGTTTTGTGATGATTTCCCTGTGGTGAAGGGCAGAATCATCAATGCCAATGTCGGAGCAGCACCTCAGGACAACAGACATGCAAAGGAAATGTTATTGACAGGCCCTTAACATTCAGGAAGGAAAGGCAATTGGTTGGAGATTTCCAATATCTAATAAAGGCTGTAACTAGTAGATAAGGCTGCAAATTCCAAACTGCTGCCCCTTAAAAGCAGGTGCCCTTGGCCATGTTTTATTTAGCTTTTGCAAAACAAAGATGCACCATTGCTGAGATAATATCTCCTAGAACGCTTACAAAATAGCATTAGCAAACTTCACCTTGAATCAGCAGCTCATATGAGTCATTAACTGCACAGTGCGTTCACAGAGCTGTGGCCTGGTCTCATCTCAGGAAGCAATGTATTTGAGTTTACTCAGGAGATTTTATTGAAAGTGGCAGCGATGGCCCTTTGGATTCCAGGCGCGTTTCAAGGGAAAAAAACACAAAACACAGCAGGTGTAACCATTATCGCTTGGTGCTTTATATTTTCTACCGACTAACATCTTACACACTGATTATTGTTCATTAGAAGATCAGATGTCTGCCATTTGTGATGATATTAACATATATTCTCTGAGAAACAGTGAACTATCAGTGAAAAGAGCTACGGAGAACGTACATGAGAAGAAAGCCAGACAGGAATGAGCTAGTGTACCATTGACAGATTGTGGGGATCAACCCGGAGATGTAGGGATTCACTCGAGGGTGTGAATCAGTCATAATTAATTTAGGAGTGCACAAAAATTAATCCACCCGAGTGTGCCAGAAATGTTTCTGTGTAGTTTCCCCAGCCACCTGCTGGTTTCCTTATGATAGACAAAAACCTTTAGTAAACAAGCATCACACAAATGGCAGAGTGAGGCATATTGAACATAGCTCTGTCTCCTCCTTGCCATCTTCTCTGCAAAGTAATTAGAGGCTGGGATGCAAAATACCATGGCAGTGTATCTGCAGGCACCTGCTCTGCTTGATGAATATCCTGTACATGAGAACCCATTAAAGCTGGCGATTCATAACAGGTCTGTCAACGGTCACTGCTGAGCCGCTGTTATTGATAAAGATTTTTTTAGCGTGCCAGAGAATGTCCGTGGTCTCCTTTGCTAAATTCCTGCTCTTTTTCTGCAAGATTATGCACACAATGATGAACGCAGCAGAATTTGCAATGCCTTCAGGGTGTGAGGGTCAACTTCGCATTATAGACTAAAACAAGTGCGCCTGCGCTTTTTTGCTGCTCAGGGGGCGGGGGCGGGAGCGGGGGCGGGGGCGGGAGCGGGGCGGGGGCGGGTGGGAAGGAATGCATGATTGGAGTGAATGAAGCTACTTTGACTTTAAAAACTCCACCTGTTAACACCAAAGTGCTGTGGTAGCACAGTGTTGTAACTAAGAGAACTGCTGAACAAAATATTTAATTCATGCAAGCTACTTCCTGGTATGTGGATGTTCAGCGCACCAGCCTCCAGTTGGCTGATGCTTGCCTTCTTGATGTGTGACTTTTACCGTACCGCCTGGTGTACGAGCACACACTGGATTTCCCTTATGCAGGGCTTGTAGGGTTCTGCGCGCCCTAAACTGTACTTACTGTACCGTAATTCACATAAACACCGTGCATTGCAAAAAATCGTTACACATGAACGAACAAATGAATGCAAAAATGAACACATACACAGAGTCCACACTTAATAAAATGATGTATGTGCGTAGCTGGTTGTAAGAGGAACAAAATAAGTACCGTTTTAGTCCCCACTCCATAACACTGAGAGTGTGTAACCTTTGTATTTGTATGATTATATAGTATATTTATTGTCTTTTGTATGGAGCAATGGACCTGGGTTTGCACTTTCTTTGACTATGTCTGCCATTTCATCCATTTTTTAAATTGTGTCTCTTGTCAGATGTTTTTAGCTGTCGACAGTATGTTGTGTTGTGTGATTGTAGGAACATGAAATGCAAAACAAATTTCTGCGCAAAAAGATAAAGTTATGTAATCTTCATTATTATTATGCTTATCTTATGCCACTGAACTGTCAGCAGTAATGACAGCAAATGCAATCTCTTTAAACATCTTTATTTCCAAATAGCTATGGCACATTATTTTAAAAACCCTGTCAAATTGTATATCAGAGTAATATGCACTATGTGCATTTGGATCGCTAAAAGACAAAAAATAAGGGGCAGCACTTTAGTTGGAACCCGTTATTAACACATGCCTAAAGCCTGAAATTAAGCTTCATAACAACTATATGGCTCATTCTTGGACACTGATTCATGCCTGACTTTACTTGGCAGTGTCATCTAGTACTTTCTTAATAGGTATTGGCCTCATCGTCCTATTGAACCAAGGAATAGAGTAACTACAGAGTAAAATCAGTGTTATATTGAGGTATCAAGCCTGACTTTACTTGGCAGTACAGTTCCCGTGCTGTTATCTACTTTCATAATAGGTATTGGATAACAATACTGTAACAACCTCATCTGTCTTCTGAACTAGAATATGGAAGTTCCATTTAAGAGAAGGAAAGGACTGGTAAGCAAATGTTTCCACAGTATTATATTCCATAGTAGTTATTCAGTAATGTATGATGAACTTACTGCATTAACATAGTACTGTTATCATGCTAATAATTACTCGTTATCACCAGAAATTACTGGCATTTAACAAAGAATTGCACATTATAGTTACAAATAGTTACTTGTTAGTACCAGAAATTGCCAGTTACTTTCTGATAATTTCTGTGTAATTACACAGTTATTACTCTGTAATACTTGTACTGTAATAAAAAGTGCTACTGCCATGGTTAAATGAAAAAGATGCCTTGGGATTACTCATGAAAATTTGTTATCAGGCTGTTTTCAAACATTGTATGATATTTGATTCATGCCCCTCCCTTCTCCTCCCTTCCAAGAGCTCATCATCGTCTTCATTAGATTTGCCAACTGGAATTTGATGAGAACCCTTGATGTCCAAACACACTGAAATTAAATTATATTCAAACATGTAAATGCTCCATGATTCATTCAAAGCCTATAAAATGAATTCATTCCTACACTGATGGAAGTTAATTTATAAGTACATTTCATGGCCGACTGAGAGCATATATATACAATATATTAGCTAGCACTTGCCAGTTGAGCCCTTACTTCTTTTGACCAATTAAGCTTTGCCAGATATTATATTGAAAGCTGTCCTCAATCAGAATGTAGTAGCCGTTATGAAGCTCATATTCAGCTATTATGAATGTGTTATTAAGCGGGTTGCAAATAACTGTTACCAGATAAATTGTGATAGAACACAGATTATAATGTGTCACGATGTGGTGTTTAGTTTATTGGATGTATTGAGTGCTAATGCTGTCTTTTTTTTTTAAGGATCATATCAAATATTAATGCAGTCGTGGTAATCCATTCACTTTCCATTATTTTAACGACTAACACAACTACTTTAAGGAAGTTCTATTACCTCTGTCAGTCTAGAGGTACACAAATAGGTATACATGTACTTGCAACACACACACACACACACACACACACATACAAAGAGCGCTGCGCTGAAAAGACAGGACACCAATCACATTAATTGGTTCCTTGGGGAAATATAAAAACCAAGGAGTAGGTCTGCAAAGTCCAAGGAATTCAAAGTCCACATAACAAAATACATTTCAAATTGCGAGCTGTCAGTATATCAAATAAAAGCCATTTTATATGCAGCATACTTGTTACTTGCTTACTTCTCTGTGAGTTGTACATCTCTTGTTAAAATAAAATTATATTTGATTTCTATACAATATCAAATGTTACAAGAGTGTGAGAAGCAGCAGCTGATTAGACCTCTGGTTGGTAATGAAGCATGATTAGGCAGTTTGCCGTTTCCCATCCAATTATGAAATTTAAACCAACAGCCATTAAGGAAGACAGATGCTCCTTGTCTAAGCAGTTCCTACGTGGAATTCCATCACTTTTAACAAATTATGTTGTTATAGTACCTGAAGGCGAGCAAGGAAGCCTTTCATCAAAGAGTATGAAAACCCTTCAAGGTAAAAGAGGTGCCAAAAGTCTCATCATGATAATCAATACGTGATCCTCCAACCATCCTCCGAATGCTTAGTAAGTAACCGCACTCTAACGTCTGTGCTGAAGTAGACTAATGATGCACCAAGAAACTTAACCTGTTCCGTGACTGCTGTATCTGCAAACATCTACTGCAAACGTTGAGGGTTAAGTGTAATGTTTTCTTCTTCTTAAGCACACTGTGGGTCTTTTACACTTTGCCCCTCTCTATTTCTATTCTGCACTCCTTGATGAAGACAAGTGCAGTGCCATCAGCTATGAAATGCCTCTGCTTCTGCACCGTGAAAATGTTTAATACCTGTAAATACTGTCAAGTGTTGAAACCAAAAAGATAAAGACCCCTTGTCACTCAGTGGCAACTCACATTGTAGCTGTTTAATGTCTTTAGCTTTAAACCGCCGGCATGCACAAGGAGGGAGCCGAGGGAGTGATTGTGCTGCTGTTTTTGCTTGGTGCACCCAATTGCCCCTCTCAGATTGAACAAACATTTCTAAAGGGATGTACAATCATCTGAAGTGAAAGCCAAGAGGCCAAGGAGCAATCAAATGATCAGTCCGAGGGGCACATCTATGCTTTAATTTGGTCTGAAGGTCATCCCTTGCTCTTCGTTCACACTGCGAGCGACCGCATTGTTGCTGCTGTCTGGCGGCCGATTGGAGCGAGCCGATTGCTTTCTGTAACGCCGGTGGTGCAGTAGCCATAGGTGGAACATCTAACAAAGCTAGTGTGTGTTTGACTGCTGATGGACACCCCCACCCAAAAATAACAAGGTTACCACAGTGACATCAGACAACAATACTCTGATCGCAGAAATCAATGGACCTCTGATTCTGGATTCTTGAGTTGCTTGCGGTGTGAACTCATGGTTCAGATCGGGGTTTTTTTTTTTTCAACATAGAAGGCAATCTAAAAAGGAAGCTTTCATGCCTTTTCAGGGGAGGGCAAGGGAGAAAATCTTTGGTTAAATCAATCTCTTGGAAAGCAGCATACAGGCCTATATACTGTATGTGGGATGGATGCTACAGAGTGCCTTCAATGTTAGGAGCCGTTTCCCTTTTAAAATAGTTAAATATACAGCATCTGAGTGGTGACTGGTCTTATTATTCACTTAACTTATTTTATTGTTAATCAACACATGCTGTATTGCTAAGGTAATTGTTGAAAATTATAATCCTCGCAAAATTACATCTGAAAAGAAGTCTGAAAAGGATTTGTTTTTTCATCCATTCATGTAATTTTTCATTTTTAAAATGTATTGTGTGAATTTTGATACAATGAGTCAAACAATGAGTTTCACATGTATTTTGAGGCTGTAAAAGGTTTGTTTCTGTTTGTAATGTTTGTAAACACTAGGGTGAAACAAACTTCCCCCAAAAAACTACGAATCAAAATTCAATCAATAATTCATATGAAAATGTATCCAAAATTTAGATGTACAAATAAATTCCAAGGAACGCGGAATGTGACCAGATATCATAGCATTTCAGGGGAAGTGTGTCTTTTCAGATTTTCACCTTGACCCTTGGAGGAGACTGCTTTGAGGCAATGTGTGTAACAATGGGCATACCCCATTTAACTAAATCTTCTATGTTTTCAACTCCATTTTTGCCTTAGCCCTCTGCATGAATGGCCGCCACTGATGGGTTCTCAAGGGCCTCTAGCTCCAAGGAAAATGGATATCTGTTATGGATAGTGTTAGCTTCCCTGCTGTTTGTGATGGAAAGGACATAGTTTACCCAGAGGGGTACACAGATAGAAAATAGTTTTGTTCATTGGTCCCCAAGTATCAAGTAAAAAGTCAAAACTGACTAAGTGAATAGACAGTTTATTAGTCAATTGATACATTTTAGTCTGCTGAAACAGGACTTGCAAAATGCATTTTTCATGAGGCTAAATGACAGATCAAAACCGAATGTAGAGTATAAATGTTTTTATCTATTTTAAATGGTGCAGTTTTTGACCACAGAATAGATCCTTATCCCATATATCACACAGCTATGGCAGATTGATATCATTTCTTCCTTTGATAATGAAGAGGAACGCTACACAAGTGGTTGCTGGTTATGTACCATTTCCTCCAATAACAGCCACTTCATTCCACTGAAATTCGCTGCGCGGCTGTTGCAACAGAGGGCTTTAATCTTACAAAACAGCCTAGATCGTTCACATCTGCGCAGGGCATGTTAATCCCAACATCTGTTTTACCAGTGGAGTTCTGTGTCTCTGCCTCTCCAAAGATGAATTGACAGGAAAACAAAACTAGAATTCCCATTAACAGTTAATGGGACAACAATTAATTCCAATTAACACTTCTGTGTCACCCAACAAGGTGTTACTGTAGCATGAGGATGAGGCTAAATGAGCACACATCTTGTGAATGAGGTCGGGGGGAGTGGGGGGGGGGGTGCACAGTAAACAGAAGTGACAGCTCTGGCAGCACTAAAATATCCTCAGTAGCTCACCTGAGTTTCTAGCAGGGATCCTTACCGTACAATATCTCAGAGTAAAGATTCACAAAGTCAAGCTGTGTCAGATGAGAAGGTAGCTACACTAAAGACCCATCAGGGAAATAGCATCATGAAGGACATGTTATAACTCATGGGATGACTCATCAAAAATCTCATCAGCCTATCTTGTTTGTTACATTGTAAGGATCAGAGGTCAGTTGTGCAAGGAAATAATTAAGTAAATGCCTTTTGATATCTATTGACTTGCAGACTGTGCAAGCTGCCAGAATAACTCTAATGCATCTTTACATCTCAACTTAGGAGCCTCTAAGCATTTCTGTCAAGATGGCACATAGCTCTTAGTTTTGGCTAGCCGAGGCATTTCACTTACCTAAGCACATGTGTCTTGCCATAATTAAAGAGAGGAACGTGTTCCAAATTATCCATGCAATGGTCGTTCACAGGCCTGAATAGAATCACTTGCTTTTTAATCAGTAATGCTGGGGAAATCTACAGATTGTCAGTGAGAAAGTGGAGATAGGGCATTGTTACCATAGCAACTGCTTCCAAACTTGGAGCAAACATACTAGCATCTACTTATAAAAATGTGCCAGTATTCACACCATGAACAGGCCACAGTGTAACATAACACTTATATTGGAGAGCATCTCGGCATACTTGACATAATGGTTCATTGACAGTACCAGAAGGCTATAATATGATGCAGATAACTCAAAGAGCCTGATTTTCACACAATCACCTCAACGGAAGCCTTGGAATAAGTGTCTTTATGAATTGCTCAGTACAAAGACTTGCATAGGGGACTTTGAAACATGAGAAATTAATGAAGACTCATTTACTGTTGAGTTAGTTACCTTACAGTGTTGTAATGTTGCCAAACTCAGTGGTATCAAATATGCATGCTGTGCATTACAAATGCTTCATATGGGAGCAAAGTAACACAATGTGATTTCCTTTGTAAAGAATTCCAGAGTCGCTTGTGTTTGAAATGTATCTTTATGAGTGAGTAGACAACCTAGTTATTTGAAAAAAAAAGTGTCCTTTACTAAGATGATTGATTGCAGAGCAATAAAGCTAGGCAGAACACCGGGCTTCCAAGGCAATAACTTAACTGAGCTACATCAACTGAAAGAAATCACTATATTCGGGATGCCCAGAGCAATGAAGTCAGTGTTTTGCTGTGCCAAGTTTTGAGAGTGCTGTTACCAAATACTACACATCATGATTCAGATCGGATGCAAGACCTTTCTTGGCAGCTTACTTGTGCTTACAGCAGCGAATCAGAAGCATATCAATATTTACCTGGATAACTGCCATGCTGAGAGTTGATGTCACTAAACAAGAGCCAGATGAATAACATCCTGTGAAGGTAACTTATTTCTCCCAACAGCCGATGAAAGAACAGACAAATGTCTTGGTAGCATGCACACTTCTGCAAAGCTACTTTTTTAATGATTATTATCTAGGCTGACAGCTGGCAAGAATAGTGGTCCTTCTCCAGCTGCAGCGCATCAATCTGACGCTCCACCTGTTGTCTCTTCACTCACACGCCCTCCATTGCTCATTAAACAGCGCTGCTTTCAGGGCGAATCAACTCAGCCTGGTGATCACCCACTGTGAGACCAGAACACCGAAAGAGAAGGGATCTGGGGTGCCAGATTGTCAGGCCTGTGAGGTGTTATTCCTGAAATAAATATGGAGATTATGTGTAAATCCTGCGTGACAATTATGCTTTCCCACTTCCTTAGTAAGACCACCTGGGTTTTTGTGTAAAGCCATGCAAGATGAACAAAATGTCCACTTTAGGGTTTCTTGTGAAGACATGCAATCTACAATAAATAGGAATCGGAGAGAAGCTTGAGACTGGGTTACCTTTCAATGGGTTCTGGTTCGTACAAAACAGGAAAAAGACTCTGCTTTCTGCACATCCGGTGCTGAAGCCTCAACAGTCATGCCCTCAGGGACAATAAGTGTGTTGTATGTCAGGTCAGGCTCTGCCCTCTCCACTGGGCATACATAATGCCCAGTGCACACTTATTCTGTTAGTTCATGTGTATTTCACTTCACTATCAAGGCACCACTTCCCATGGTGTTTTGATAACACAAAATATCCTGTTACTTTATGCAACTTGGTTGCCAAAATGTTGCTAAGAAGTGGGTTTTCATCTGTTGGTGTTCATAGGACATGTAGAGCTTGTCTCCTAAAAAGAAATCGTCTAGTCTCGCTAGCTGAGCAAGTAAAGCCTTTTACTGCACACTGGGACATTGCATATTCAAAGGATTTTACCACACATTGGGACATTGCATATTCAAAAGTGTGTCATGTTTTTCTACCATTTTGGCTTCTAGTGTAACCACTAGCTCTAGCTCTGGTATTACCTTAAGTTTTAAAAGAGACCTTCACAGGCCAATTCTGCAAAATGTGCAGGTAATGTCCTAGCCTTGCTTTTAAAGGTGTAGCCTACAAAATACCAAGTGTCCCTGTGCTGTCCTCCATATTCAGCATGCATAGAGGCAGTCCAAGGCTTCACAGAAATGAACTATTTGTATGGCTTGGACCTGGTAGCAGAGTCCAGAGAAACAGCAACAACATATGTCGGTACTCTCAGTTGCAATCTCTTGGCGAAAAACGGCCTTGCTCCAACCCAGAGGGCGTCATTCCTCAGCACAGAGTTTGACTCAACAGTCAGCTGTGCTTCCAGTCCCCACAGAGTATAATGGCTTTCTACCAATGCCTCTCTGCCTCTCCCTATTTAAAGGGTAATTCAGGTCATTTTCAACCTGGGTGTTATTTTTCTAGTTTTTGGCATCATGACGATTGATTGTGTTCAATATTTTGTCACTGACTTCACTGTAGAGCTTTATGTACCCCTCAGCTGCAGGGAGTGATGCTCTCCAATACACACCCACAGGGCTAATGCACACTCCAGCAGTCAACCCCAAAGAGCGATTATAACAATCCCTTTCAACACAGTGACACTGACGCTGCAGTTACACATCCTTAAATGCATGTGATTGAACTATTACCACATGGTATTTCATTATAAAAGTTAATTTGATACGTTTTAGCGTTACTCACACTGTTTACTTTGCTGCCTGCCAGTCTTCTGCCATATTCACATCATATTGGAAATAGCAGAAGAACGTGATTTCATTGCTAAAGCTTGACAGCGATGTTGTTGCATGTTTTACTTGTTGGAACACCCACATCCAAAAACATTTGCATTTATGAATTTAAAATCAGCCATAAATTAACTACAGCACATATTGCTTGCTTTTCTTAAGTGTAGTTGATTATATTAGTGTCACACTGCTGGCCACACTGTTTGACTGACAGGTGATCTCTGGGAATTGCAGTGTAGACGCAACACAGCAATGAGCGCTTAGCAACAAAATGGAGACAAAACAAAACAACAAAAGAAACAAAAACGAGGATCTTGCAGATTACCACTTTAAGGCTGGAGAGATGGGTGCTGGCTGGGTGCCTCAACCCCTCATGACATCTAAACCAGTCCATTTCAGTCACTGCAGCCTGTATAAAGGACCTGGACCTCTCCTGAATCAGGACGCTGGGCAAAGTGCATTTGAGAAAGGTGGTGAATGCCGGTGCCTCGCGGTGAAGCTGAGGAGCGGTGTGTCACGGCCTGGTAATAAACTGTGAATGATGGCTGGAGCAGAGTGCGCACCACATAATCTACTGTACCTAGATTTCCTCACAGCTCCACTGGCTCTAGAGGATTTTACTAACAAAATACACAATGTCCCAGTAAAGCACAGGAAACATGCGTGGTAGCACACATGAACAGGTGATGAAAAACATGCTCTTGTCCTCTTCTTTCCTTGGCATACGACTTTGGAAGTTGAACCTCCTGTCACTCATTTGATTCAGGTTGGCTTTCGTCCCTCGAGGGAAACCCTTACCACGGGAATGGAGACTACAGCTGGATGGTGTCACAGATAAGGAAACATTTCTCAAAGCAGACATACTGTAGATCTGTTCACGCCCAGGGAAAATGTGAATTATATAAGGGAAAACCAATGAAAGGTGTCTGCTCTGCAGCCAGCCGGGTTTCACTTAATACCTTGACGATGTTTCACCGCCTGAATGTGACGGCTGCAAATATAACTCCCCGCTCCATGAGAGAGGAAGAGCGCCAGTCAGCCCCTCCAACAGCCTTCGAGTGCTTAGTGAAGTGCTGGATGACCTACAGGAATAAGCACGAGCACTGAATACAACAGTTTGTATGTTTCATAGGAGGGCAGGGCCTCCCTGGAGGGGCGAAGCGCATATTAGCCCTGCAGTGTAATTGTTTAGACTTCAATACGGAGTCTGCCGCAGGCGCGGTCCCTCTTGCTGTGCTGTGCCTCCCTCCCTCAGGGAAGTTTTCAAAGAGGTGCTTCTTTTTTGTATTTTTACTTTTGTCATTCATAAATCCATTGAAGTTATTTTGGAATCTAAATGTGATTTGAGATCTGCTTTGATGGTGTAATGTCGACGATATCATGGTGATAAACTTGACTATATTTTTAAAGTATTTTCTCATTTTACAAGTGTTTGCACACAGCAAACCAACGGTCTACATTGTGCCACAGGTTAACAGAAGCATTATCACCATAACTATTTCATTATCATAATATATTCATGTTATTTGATCAACTAATCTTATTCATTTGGAATCTGAATGGTCTTTGCATTAATCAATTAATATTTTCCACTTGCCATCATCAATTATTCATGGGTATATATTTGATTGCTTCATTTCCGTAATGGGAACAAACATATTCCTGGAAATGTAGCTGGCGAGACAGGCCTCCAATATAGCATGTAATGCAAAAATTAGGTTTATTATTATTACATTAATCACGGCATAGAAAAGACTGAAATTCCAATTAATTTTCTTTGATAGTGCTTTAAGATATGAGACTGATTAAAAAGTATAATCCCTTTTGACCACCATATAAATCCACATCAGAGGAACCGGATATATCCATGAGGTTGAGTGCGTACTGTGGTAAATGTTGGGCTCTGCACCCGGTTTAGGCTTGACTACTGTATCCTTTACTGTCTAATCTGATTTCCACCGCTAAATGCTTATGCCTAGTGCTACGTGCCTATGTCCCTGCACTTTTAATTAAGGATGTTAGGTCTTTCACTTTTCATTACTCTTGCTGTTTAAGGACTTGCAGTATTCCCAGCTGGCTGTTCTGAGCCAACGCTAGATCTAGGATAGAGAGATATCTGTGCATCTGTATTGTCAGCCTCTGTCTCGATTAAGGCTGGATTAATGTGGCCTCGACTGCAGCCTGCACCTTACAGAACAGACTGCTTCAAGCACATATACTGTAAATCTCCATAATCAGAAAATGAAATATTAACATCAGCAATAATGAGAAATCAAACCAAGCAACAAATAAAACCTCTACATCAAAAATAAATGAAAAAGTAAACATCGGAAAATATATGTTTACTAATACACATGATGTGATGTAATAATCCCTTGGGCCACTGTTTCCATTCACCCCTTGTCTAAAACACTTACGCAGAGCTTGACATTAATGCGTATTAGGTAAAACTGAAAAATGTTTACTTTTGCAATAGTCTCCTTACGGCCTTCTAAACCTTGCACCGATAAGTGAAATAAAGCACTTTGATTACTTTGAGAGCATTTACAGTGGAATTGAATTAAGTGTACTAACTGTATTACTAACTGTAACTTACATGCGATTTTGTGCACTATTTTGATGTATTTTATTCTTTGAAAAACTCAGCTCATTCTGGTCTTGGTCTTGACACGATCTCAATACCCTTTGGTGTTCGCCTATGGAGTGTTATTTTTACTTTAAGCATGCCTATCTTTTCCACATTAATTGCAACTCAGAGTTAAACCCGTATGACGGAAATGAGCAAAAGAATATGGTGCGATGCATAAATATTTCATTTAAACAGTGTTCAAAGAGATGGCACTGTGCAGCTTCAAGAGGAGCACAGGACATTTCAGCACTTTCGTTAAAAATGAAATAGAGTCTGTAGCAGGTATGTCACTGGGCAGGAAACATCAAAGCTTTGGAAGTTTTTTTGTCTGTGAATACATCAGTGAGTAAAAGCAGCAAATTCCATAGTTTTGGGTGGCGCGCTCCCAGGCGGTCTTGGCTGTTGTCCCTCCAGCGAGGATTCGAGCCAAGGCTTGTCTGTATTTATTAATATGACATTGTCCTCTGCCTAATGTGGACCAGGGGTTGCTGTCTTTGTTATGTTTTGTTGGTTTCACTGGTGTTGGCCCAGCAGGGTTAACAGTGTTTGTTGGATTACTGCAAAAAATATTGTCTGAGCTAATTACATAGACTTATTTGTCTATTGAAAGTATCCATTTACTGGCCAGTGATGACTTTAAATTAAAAGTAATGAGTCACTTATTACTTGTTACTCTTTATCATACTCCCAGTACCACCATGACTTGTCCTGTACTGTTTTCTATCTGTATACTGAAGATTTATTGTTTAGGAATTCAGCTTGGGACTGGCTATTTATCACTCATGGTTGAGCTAAGCACCAAAGTGTGTTTTTCACATCACTTGTCAGTAATGTAATGCAGAGAGAGGAGAGTGAAGCCCTTAACATAAACAGTATATGGCACAAACAAAAGTTCTACTTCAGTCTCTTTTAAGGTGTTTGCAGCCACAGAAGCTTTGAGAAACACTAATAAGGTTAAAGAGGACAAAGGAGGTGAATTGGCCACCAGTCACTTAGGTGGTTAAGAACTTATTACACCAACTCAAACTCCCCCAAACTGATTTACTGCGCTTAATGGGTCTGTTTGTGCCGTAGAGAAGAGATTAGAGTGGGCAGCTGCACATGCCTTTTGGTTACTCTGCTCCTGTGAAAGCGTAGGTATTACAGAAGCTGAGCCAATGTTTTGATGATCTCTTTTTTCATGATTTTTAAACTTCTGACTATTCATAATATGCAGTAATTAAAAAGGCATCTGTAATCCCTGAGAAACTAATTGGAATGAGATTATAAACTTTTTGTGGAACTATCCGTTACTACCCATATTTTCTCATAATATGATTATAAAGCAGTACAATTACTATCAAACCCAATCCATCTGCTTAAAACTGTAATGTATTTTCACTGACTTCAGTCATGTTTGCATTACTTCTTTTGCAATCCCTGCAATATGAGGATTTAAATAGACAACTCCCTCCAATTTACCAACATCTACTTGAGTTATTATCATCTACAATTATTATTCAATAAGGAGACTAGCGCCACACACACACACACACACACACACACACACACACACACACACACTAATGGATATGTTGTGAAATATTCTGTATTTGCAATTAATGTATTAAGGAATTCTCTATAATTGGTGATATATATGCTGCCTTGGGACTAGAGAGAAAACAAGGTGTTGGCTCCAGCTAGGGCTCGGTTTCTGATACCGGTATTGGTACCTTGAGTTCAACAATGATATCAAACTATACTGTTTTCAATACTTTGTGCAAATGAAAGCATATCAACCTATTTTTTTTTTTCTACAAAGTCTGCTGTTTGCCTCCTTAGAAAAGACACATTTACCCTATCTGTAAAATGTAGTCAGAAATTATTAAATTAAAGAAGGGGCACCGGGAGTCAAGGATGCTTCAAGAGACAGTCCTCCCACCAAGGTAGCCTGAACAGCCTCCATTCATTTGCATTTACTTGCATCTAGGAAATATATAGACCAAATACCAAGAAGTGGCAAGAAGCAGCTGGTCAAAAATTAGATCTGATGCATATCTGATGGCTTCTTCCTTGAGTATAAGACACGATAAATGTGAAAATCAGATACTGAAAAGTTTGATTTTGTTGTTAAAATCAACTCATAATATCCACTCCATATCCTATGTGTATAATATTAGTATGTTTGGTCTGTGCATCAGTCTTATTTCTCCATGCACATGCTAGTAGCAGCGCTGACACACCACAGACAGAATGGCACTGTGTCCAGCACTGTACAGTGCATCAGGTAATCTCATTGTATCCTGTAATTCTTCTTTGCCAAATTGGAGCTTTACATTTTTCAATTGCTACATCTGAATGAAGCCAACCACTTAAGATACACAGCCAGTAGTAATTGTCCTTGTGCGGGATTCAATGAAACTAGAGTATATTGCTCTCTTGGCATTGATGCAAAAAGAGATCATCATGTTCTTAAAGATGCATGAGGTTGTTTTTTTGTTTGTGTTGCTGCACAACACCTCTGGAGAATGGAAACAGGACTTAACATTAAAAAATCTGTGGAATCAAAGAAACGCTTCCAGTGTTTTGCTGCAACTGGATGCTGATAGATGGTGTATTTTTTTATGAACAGGAACAATTTATGGCAAGCCTAATGTTTACTTTTCCAAGACCCTGGGAATTTATGCCCATACTGAAACAATACAGTATATTTTATGCATGACTCGGACTCTCAGGTCAGCTTTTGAGTGATAGCTTTTTTGAACGATGCATTCAAAACAATGCATCGCTCTGTCTTTGTGATAATATTCAATTTGTGTACACGATTACTGGTGTTTGCAGTGGAGACACCGACGATTCATCTGGATTTCCAGGCTCCATCAACAAGTTCACATTCACAAAAAAAATATTGTGTCTGCACTGATTTTTTTTTTTTAGTGCATGGATTTTTGTGAACTGGCAGCAGTGTTGTTTTAGCAATAGACAAGTATGTGAAAACAGGCTCTTGTGGAATTACATAACAAGTCCTCTCACAAAACTGGAGAGATGCCAATGGCAGCTTTGAGAGAGCAGCTAGACTGGGCTTCTCTTCTTTCTCTCTCTTCTCTTTTTAATGTGCTCTGGATACACAGCCATGAGCCATCGCATTTCCATGGTAGCCTACATACAGTATCCTCCATTCTTATCCTTGGGGTTTGGCCTCTATATACTGTACTGACTTTACCCCAAAACACCAGCATTTCATTTAAATGGGAGAGCAGGTGGTCCCCTCACCTTCGATATTATTTTATTTATTGAGACACTTGTAAAGCAGCGTGTGAGACAGAGAAGGAGAGACACAGGGAAGAAAGTTCTGGTGGGATTTGATCCTCGGCCAGCGGGGCTTCATGTATGGCTTCAGAGGCGGCGGACTCAACCACCATCTGGCACACAACACCAGCATTTCTTTGCTGTTCCAACTCGAGCCTAAATTCACTCCGTAGAGCCTGCGTTGCCCTGCTTTGCCGATCATATCACGTGCGATTCCCGAGTAATTTTAGCGCCACAATGCATACTTGTGCATTACTGACCTATACTGCACTAGGTTTTATATTGAAGCTTGTCAATAGATGACACTGTGCAATAAGAGCTGCACTAATATTCACATCATTTTAACTTGAAAAAGACAGTCTGAGGGCAGCTGAGGAGTCTGTTGAGTCACTCAAAGCATTGGCAGTCGACTGCTAGACTAATGACATCCTGTGAATTTCAAAGTTTACTTTTCTGTCTCTTTCTGTGGTCGTTAGTGCTGTGCTGATTTGGTTATTAGCTCTTATAAAATGCCGGTTTATCTGGACATGTATTGGAACTGCCAAGCGCTCTGATTGCATGGAGTGTTGGAGCCGAGGCAACACAAATGTCCTGCCTCTCCTGCAAGCTGTAAGCTCTCCCATGCACCGCTCTGAATTACCTGTCGGCATCGATTACGGAGAGTCAGTGTGGATGGGATCTTGGATTTTCTCTTCCTCAGAATTAAGATAAGCTCCTGCCTGGGTGTTTGAGATGCCCCTTGTTGACCCACCTGTTGAGTGTGATGCGAGATGTGTGCTCGGCTGCTGTGGCCATATTATCCCGGAGCTACACACACGCGCGCTCACACAGAGCTGGCAGCATCCACTGTCCTCATCTGTTCATTTCTCCCCATCGCCCCCCATTTCCTCATCTCTCCTCTCACCTTTGTTTTCAGCTCTTGTTTTTCTTCTTTCTTTTCCCTCCCCTTGTTTTTTAGCTCTCTGTCTGTTTTCATTCAACCTCATCTCGCTCTCCACACCTCGCTGACCGGGAATTCTAAAGAGAATGTTCTATTTCCGCTGCTATCCATGCAGAAATAAAACATTCTGCTTATTTATTTAGTAAAATTGGAAATATCTAATTTAAATAGGCCATTTTACCTTGCATTAATCCTAAGGATTGTGCACTTTAATAGTGTTTCTAGCCAGAAAAGCTATAATGTAAAGCTCCTTAGGCTGTAGTTCAGACAAACTATTCATGAATCCTCAAAGTCAGTTTTGTATTCATTGTCAATGGAGGAGCTCCAGGCTGTGCATCAATATGACATTGCAGATAACTATCTTGGTTCTCTGGTTTCTGGCTTTGGGATGGAGCTTTTCATTTTTAGAAATACTGATTGGACTTTCCGATGGCATAAGAAAATCATATGCCACTTTGTGGTGTTCCCCTAAACTATTGTACATCGTAAAAGATTTCATCAGGGAAGCCGGTCCTTGAATGAACGCTTTCCATAATTTGTGTAGCTTCAAGCCTAATGTTAAGTTGATGAGAGTCTCATGGATGGGAGTCTGGAATCTAATATAATTTGAGTTGAGGGCTGATTACACTCTAAATGGTGTGCAGACTTTTCAATATGTTGGGTTAAGTAGATACTAGGAAAATATATTTTTAAGTTTCTGGCTTTGGGAGGGAGATTTTCATTTTTATAAAGACCTTTCCTATGCCGTAAAAAAAATTAAATGTGACTTTTTGGCGTTCTCCTAAACTCTAAATATATTGTGCGTTGCAAAAGGTTTCATCAGGGAAGAGAAGCCGGCCCTTAAATGAACGCTCTCCATAATTTGTGTACATTGATGAGAGTCTGAAACCTAATATTATTTGAGATGAGGGCTGATTACACTCTAAGTGGTGTGCAGACTTTTCAATATGTCAGGTTAAGTAGATACTAGGAAAACATATTTTCAGGTTAGGGTCCCACCCTCTAGTCAGCAGGCTGCAGTGGCCTTTTTTCTAAAACCTGACAGTGACTCAGGCCCCTACATCCACATTCCCAGCCTTTATCAGCTCGTCTCAAACATGGCAGAGTAATTGTGTCCTCGTCAAGCCATTTTGTTATTATGCTTATGGTTCCTAATCCCCCAGGTAATCCCATCGACTTCACTACAGCCGCAGCCACAACCTTCCTGGCTGAGCTTTCCTGGACAGCTGGCATCTGTTTCTATTTAACTGTCAAACTGTTGGGACAGACACAAGTTTATTAGCAAGGTGTGATGTGGTCAACAACTTTTTATCGCCCTTTTCCCACGTGAATAACTGTCCCCTTATGAATACATGGCGATTTGTGAGGTTTGAGAATAACAGCCCCTTAATTGGATTCATTTGGAGACGATCATTGTCCCCATTAGCGCCATTTGTGCACAGTGATGTAGACTCAATCTTTCATTGCCTTTCATTGCCTCCTCCTCTCCCCCTGGAAATGAACAATTATCTTCTGTAAATTGATTTCTGCCACACACCGAGTTGCGCGGCTAAGACACGCCCATATAAAACACTCTGTCCGGCACCGCTCTTACTCACCATGTGTCACTTTGCAGACATACCGGCGCACCGTGCTTTATCTCGTCTTTTGCATGAGCATACATCTAGGTCACGAGGAGGTTCAAAACATATGATTCTTTTCATGTTTGCTTGCCTCTAATCCCCCTAATCCATTATTTGTCATGCTTAGAGTGCGCTGTAAGTATTTGAAGTTCAGGAGGAAAAGAGGATCATGTGGAGCTGGAGAACAGGACTCCAGGCCGCTGTGGCTAACGTTATCAGCTGATAGTCAACATCGCCTTGAGCACATCCCACCCCGAGGTTGACACCATTTCCCTAGGTGCCACCATTGATCTCTTATTTTCAGGCTCACTCTGAGGCCCAGCGTGCGAGCCAACTATCCAGAGACTCAGAGAAGAGGATTTTACAGTACAGTCCCAGTGTGACAGAAAATATATTCACCTCAAAGAGTCTCACGTCAAACCGTATTGGTTCCTAAATGGTCAAGAGCCTGGATGGGCTAATACCTTGGTTTCATTTTCCACAGAAGTATCCTGTATAGGAACAGGCTCAATACCTTGGTTTCATTTTCCACAGAAGGATTTTGTATTAGGAAAAAGGCTCAGTTTACCATAAGTCAAATCAAAAGACCATCACACCAAGAGCACAGTGCTATAGCTGTTTCTGGTTCACTATTTTGTGGTAGTAGCAGTTTGAGTATGAACACTGAACTTACTTTCCGTGGGATCACAAAATCTGTCTAAAATTAATTTTCTATGGATCAGATTTTACATCATGATGACATCAGATTTGAGTCGTTATCTGGCTTCTAGCTGTGACAGAGACTCGTGAACCAAAATGGTTTTCTGAAAACAACTCAAATTTACTCAGATTAGATACTTAAATTATCCATTGTTTGTTCTTATTTATTATTGATCTTAATGAATAACTTTTGTGTAATCTCTTGTTTTTGTGTAATGTCTTTTTATGCTCTCTAAATCGCATTGCAAACATTGTTCATGTTTACAAATGATTGGGCTATCTTAATCAAAATCATCCTGGGTACTTTAACGCTAATTTTCTTTTCTCCATGTTTTCTGAATCTCTGTGAAACTGTACATTGGTATGATATCACAGATTGGAGGGCTTTTTCTGGCTCTGAATCTTGGCTCTTGAATCTGAATGAATCTCCACTAATGGACCACATTTAAGGGCACTAGAATAACAAATGTAATACTGAAATTCAGTGGTAAACCCCTTTTAGTGTGTCTTACATCCTTCTGTAGAGGATAAGAGAGAAAATCCACAACACAACAGAATTCACATTCTCTATTGTGTCTCTATGATCTTTAAAACCTTACTTGAGATTTCTTTACATGAGCAAGTCTCACACAAAGCTAGAAAGAGAGCCACGGCTCTAATCTGTGATTTCATCACCCGGCACTTTATGGAGCTGCTCCATTCATTGAATTTGTGAACATGGTGACACTACACAGGGTAATATTCTAGGATATGGGGATATTTTGTGGTTCAGACCACAGAATACCATCAATCAAACTCAAACAAACATTCTGTGAGATGAAGCTTGCCTCCCATTTATTGTCATTAGAGCAGCTTCAGAGTGTTTGCTAACATCACAGATTCATCTGTTTTTAATGGATTCTAGCTTTGGGAGAAAATTGTTCATGTTCACATATTGACTGCTCGCTGTCCAAAAGCATCTGTGAATTCTGGTTTAGAGTGGATTTTACAGTTAATACTTCCAAAAACTATACAGCTATCAAATACTGTATATCCACTTTACAGATGTACATAACATGTATAGAATGTGCAGATTTGGATGCAGCTGTATATGCATAGCTGTTCACCTTATCAGAAACTCCAGACAGAGGTATGTACAGAAAAAGTGACAATGTGCAAGGCTCATGTCCACATCTGCTCTTATGGTCACTATCACAATATAATAGAATATATTTGTGTATGGAGGTAGCTTATGTACAGAAAGTGTCCGGAGATATGTACCAATCATATGCAGAGAATGTACTGACATATGCACAGTGTAATGTATATACTGTTATACACAACTGAAACATCTAAACTGTGCAAGCAAATGCCACATCGATTAGTTCAGAGCATAGAAATGCGAAGGTAGTCCAGAATAGTTGGTGTATACAGTGCAGGCGCTCTGCTTCAGCAGCCTCCTAGTTGACTGAGGTCATTTTGGTTGGAAGAATTGTAAAGACTGATGACTGTTGGTGTTAAAGAGACCCTAGAGCGCTCTATATAACACCTTGGGGTGCTGAACTGGAGGCTGAAGGTGCTCTGTAGCTGCTCACCATAGAGGGGTTAGGAGGTGTTATCTAGGATGGAGTTCAGTTTAGTCCTCATCCTCCGCTCTGCTGCTGCCTCAGGATGTCCAGGCTCGGCCCTACAACACAGACAGTCTTTCTCAATAGTTTGTTTATCCTGCCTGCCTCCCTGGCCTTGGTGCTCCGACTCCAGCACACCAACACAAAGAACAGTGTGCTGGCCACCACTGACTGATAGAACATGTAGTCTGTTTTTATACATTGAAAGACCTCAGCCACCCCAGAAGAATAGTCTACTAGTACATGAAGGACTGCACAATCTCCACCTCCTCACCCTGCATGGTGACAGGTGTCAGTGGGTTCTTGCGCCGTCAGAAGTCCACCACCAGCTCCTTCATCTTACTGTGGTGAGCTGCAGACGGTTCTCCTTGCACCACCAGACCCCTAGCTGTACACTCCTCCTCCTTACTCTAGTCCAGTTTATTTATATAGCCCTTTATCACAGCCAAGTCTCAAAGGGCTTTACATACCATCATACACCATCCTACATATACATACTATGTATATATACACATCATATAGATCCTATACATACTTCAAATACATTGTTTACTACACCATATACATACTACACATCATATACCATATATATATGGTATATACTGTACATACTACACACAAACACACTCACACCTATGGGCAAGGTCTTCAGTTCACCTGACCCGCATGTCTTTGGACTGTGGGAGCCGGAGGAAACCCACACAAACACATGAACATGCAAACTCTACACAGAAAGGAAAGCTGCCCACTCTCACTGATGCATCCCACCATAGAGAAGTCATCTGAGAACTTCTGGAGGTCGCATGACCCAGAGGGGAACCTGAAGTCGGAGGTGCAGCAAGTGAGCAAGAAAGGTGACGTCACAGTCTCCTGGAGCGTTCCTGATACTCTGCAGCATGTCCGACACTCTGCGCTGGAGGAGGACAAACTGTGATCTATAGCCAATAACCAAGGAAACCCTGATGTAGCTCATCTGCATCACACTCAGCACGGAAGTGTTAAAAGCACTCAAAGAATCAAAGAATATGATTCTCACCATGCATCCTGACCTCTCCTGGTGGAAATAGATGGATGGCGTCACCCATCTGGAAGTACAAGTCCATCTACATTTACAAGCACCGTCTTAGTTTTAAACATTCAGTTGCACATTGTGTGTAGTAACACACATACTGATGTACAAAATTCTGTTGAAGTGTAGTAATGCTACACATGTAATCCATATCAGCAAAATATAATTGAGGGCCTATTGAAGTTGTGCTAATGCTATTAAAGTAATTTTAACAGATTAACTATCCTAATTACATAATTATCCTAAAAAAAAATATAAAGTGATGAATTAAATATTTTCACTTGAATAATCCCAGTCTTAAGTAGAATAGTTAGACACAAAGGCCATTTCATGATACATGAGCATTTAATTTTCTGTTAAAAGATTAATGGAATCGTAATTCCATATTCTCAAATGCATATTTTTTATTATCTAATTGTGCACGTGGATTGCTTAACTTTAAGGTGGAGGGAGGACAATGGGGCAAGCAGAATCGTTTGGGCTCTGTAATATTAGTACGAATCTTCCATGGTTATCAGTCATGCCATATGAAACTTCATCTGAGTGTTACATTAAGCAGCCCTCCTCCCCTCCGGCTCAGAGGGAAACTTATTCTCCTGTCACAGTGGAATTTTATAGGATTTGTAAGTTCCAGATGTAAAGCTATGACCTGCATATGGAGATAACATACTTGTCTTTTGATGCTCGTTTGGGCCCACCTTTCGAGTAAGACAGTACAGTGAGTCGGCAGAGCTGCGGAAAGAGGACCGGAGAGAAAAAAGCAGCAAAAAA
This sequence comes from Centroberyx gerrardi, assembly GCF_048128805.1. Classification (NCBI taxonomy): domain Eukaryota; kingdom Metazoa; phylum Chordata; class Actinopteri; order Beryciformes; family Berycidae; genus Centroberyx; species Centroberyx gerrardi. Next base: position 23,224,801 of record NC_136003.1, read on the forward strand.
CTGTCATACAAACGTGTTTTCACTCCCTGACAGGCAGTTGCTATACCTTTCTGGGCACCGAGGCATGAGTCAATCACAACTCTAAGCAGAGGACATCTCTGCATTTCCTATCTCCCCTGAGCTCCTTTAATACATTATAGTGATGGACGTGTGTCAGGTGATGTGAAAAAGGCAAGTGACGTACACCAATCATTTGCTGTCTTAGATCTCGGCAGTTTAACGGATCCGTGTGAAGGGAAAGCTGGAGAGTAAAGAAGGAAAGCGAGTGTGTTGCTCAGTTCGCTTGGACAAGATGTGCGCACACCTCTTCCTGCAGTTCAGCTGTCAAACGTTTCCCACTGACAGTCAGTTCTTCTGTTCCTCAAAGAAGCTGTAGTTGCATCTGTCTGGTGTGAAAACATCCCATTTTTGAACTGCTGCTTCTTGTACAACTAGAATACCTCTTTGAATACGTTGTGCCAGGTTGGGTCTAGGGAATGTTTTGTCTTCCATTGGTTTGTAAAGAAAGCTCCCATTTGTGGCTGGTGAAGAGAAACAAGTGTTCTGACAGTTTGTGAAGACATACATTGCACCATGGTTCCTGGTCAAATGATAATGATAAAGTGTACATGGTGGGCAACATCTAAAATAATTCTTTTTAACAGCCGTGTTGCATAATTTTAGGCTCAAACAGTTGCACTGAAATCACAATATGTGTACATATTACATGAGACTTGAACTCTGTTAATTGCCGTTTCCAGAGTCTACAGATAAATCGGTCTGTAGCTGTGGCAGTTCACCTAACATCATCTGTTTTGTGAGATAGCAGAGAAGGAGTGATCTGGATCAAATCATTGGCAATTACTGTTCCAGCTTGGGAAAGGTCAAATATTTAATTCTTTACTCTAAGAGCAATGATCTAAAGCAAACACCAATAAAGACATCTTCAAGGGGATATTTAGTGCACATCATTAGTTTAGTTGGTAAATTTCAGGCTTATTTACTGATTGCAGACACCATGCAAAGAAAGACACCAAATGGGCTGTCATTAGGGAAGCAAGCCATTTGTGGAAGCGTGCATCCTGCTGGCTTTGACAGCACTAGAATACTCATTGATTCATTGTTCTAAGCATCCATTAAGTACAACTCTACTGATTAAACATAATGATTAATCATTGCCATGGTAACAGAGTAGAATGGTTTTAGCTAAGCTGAGACCTGTATCTAGTGGTGACAATGAGTTACATTTCACATGTTGTAAATGACGTACAGTATTAAATGTCACTAGTCTGAAGAACTAAAAAAATGGAATAAATAGAAGACAGTTTGTGTTGAGTTAAGCATTTATGAAAGCTACATATAGACTCATTCTGGTTGCTAGGAGCTACTTGGGTCTCTGGTTGGTACCTAAAGAACTAGTTTCCCAACTCATATGTTTTCCCCTGATACGTTTCGATTTTGTGTAATAAACAGTTTAAGCAATAACCCTTTCTTGGTAAACGCTGTGTAATTGCAATATTTCACCTAAGGGTATTCTTTACTTTTATTGCTGCTGTTCGGCGCGAGCGTCTTGTTCCTGACCACATCATTGTTGTGGCAATAACATTAAACACTACCCTCTCATGTAACATTGCTAAAATTAAAGTTACACAGCATCATACTGTGGAATGAGCATTGGATCCACGACAAGCCCCATGGGAGAGAAGAACATTCATTGTACTTGGAAGTGCATGATGGTTTTATTCCCTCACTGATCCCCCATCAGCCTTTGTAAGGCTTTCAGCCAGCCTCAGTAAGAGTAACAGCTGTGGTGACACCTGAAGAATGTCATCTCCTTCAGTGGGCACTACATAACACTAAAACCATTCTAAATCCATGTTGGTAGGCAGGGAAGCATCGCAGCAGTTTCATAAAGAGGTTGTAATGCCTATACCACAATGCTTGCAGGTTTCTTTAATCCTCTCTATATGTCACACGCGCTTGCAGAGAATATGAGTCCCTGGCTCGGGCTGTGTAGTAGCCAGTATTTTCTTTCCTACCCAGGGTTTCCAGATCAGGTGTTAAGAACATTTGGACAAATCTCTCTTCCCACTAGAACGGTGATGTAAGCACACAGGCTTTTAGGTGGCTGGTGTGCAGCCAGGTAGAATGACATTATGGCAAGGAAGCATGAGCAATGTGCTGCAAATCACACTTAGGTGCACACAATCTCTGCCTTGACTTTCAGGTTTCATAAATAATGCAATTGTGGCAAAGGAAAACATTTGGATTACCCATGAGCAAAGACAAATACCTCTTAAGTTCCATTTCAGATTGCGTACACTTGTTTTTTGTAAAAAAAAAAAAAAGCATTGCATGATATTCTCATGAACTGAACCTAAAACTGTCTGTGTCACTACACCATAGTAGAGGTTCACTAAGACCTAAAAATTAATACGTACAGTAACCTGAAAAAGCCACTTGACATTCCTACATGGACCTGGAAAACACTCATCTATGTTGAAAAAGAAAGCATACACCCAAACCCAAGCAGATCTGGGAATCAACAGAGTTATATGCAGCTATATCTGTATATATACAGGTCTTTCTGGCTGTTCAAAGTTCCAACACACTTCAGATGAAACCAAATGTGTTCATACTGTATATCTCTCTATTTAAAACCAAGTCACCATTGTGCTGTTGGTTGGCAATACATACATTTTTTGGACCTAATTATCATACAGATCCTAACTCAGGTGGATCTGGATTAGGTCCATGGGTTTTCTGGGGACAGTATATACTCAAAAAGCTCTATACCGCATCACTATGAACAAGTCAATGTCTAAATGAGAGAGGGAAAGCAAGAGGGAGGGGGGAAGAGAGACAAAGGAAGAGAGGGAGAGAGAAAGAGAGAGAGGCTTGTCTGCCTCAGGCAGCTTGTGGGTTTTTGTGTGATAGCTGGTGGCTGTAAGAGGCTGTGAAAAGATAAGGTTTACTAATGGGGTGTTCAGGAGAATGTTCCATTTATTATCATACTTTACTAATGTGACCACGGAGTAATATTGAGCAGCCGCGCTATTCATGCAAGCTTTGAGAGATTTACATTGTAAGGACTGTTAGCGGTGCTTCCAAAACCATTAAGCTTGGTAGAGTAGAGGGAGCTGTAGCACAGAGAGGCTGTTATGCAGTGATGGTTTTAGAGCAGCTCTGGGTAGAGATGCATCCACAACCTGGTACAGTCCTTCAAAACCTTGAATCTGTCCAATGAACACAATACGTTCTCAGCTCTACTTTGTGGCCCTAATATAGTCCATAGACATTAAAAAACACTTAAAGGGTTTAATACAGCCTATTACATTTTTAGGTTGCCACTCAATATCTTGCCATGCCACAATTATCTGCATGACTTCATTTATCCTCATAAAGACTTGACAAACTAACCAAATAATGCACTTGCATATAATGATATGCGCACTTATATGTGATTATAGGCTTTCACTTGTTACCAGGACCTTAGTGTAGGAAATGTGCGAGCCTTTCCCTTTAATAAGATCAATTACAATATCAGAGTTTACAAATGCGCTGTTTGACGTGCCATATTGTGCTGCTGTGAAGTTGATTTATTGCAGTGTGTTTTCCCTGGTCAAAAAGGACAAAGATTTATTCTCTACAGTATCAGGCTGAATGAAGATTTTCTTAATTTTCACAGCCTGCCAAGGTTCAATTTTTCTTTCCATATTTGTCCTTTTTTTTGTTTTCTTGGACAGCAACATTAATTTTAAAGCACAACTCTCTATTTCATGTTGGAAATTTGGAGTGGCTCTCCTTGCTGAAGCCACCGGTTTTAACTCAGGATGCTCAGGATACTAAACTTGTGATAGTCAGCCTCCTGGTCCAGTACTCAGTGTTTTGTGTTTGGCACAGGACTTTTTTTGTTTTAGCCCTAGTTTTCTGTTTGTTTTTTGCTATTGGTGTTTCTGTTTGTCCCTTTTGGATAGTATGAGTTTCCATGGGGAGTGTCTTTTGCAACCTCCTATTTAACACTTTTGCATTTAATTATTTAGGTCACATTTTTTGTTTGGTGTGTTAACAAGTGTTCCAATGATTACTTGAGGTTAAAACATAGAGGAATGTTAGCCATTAATATGGAACAGCAGAGGACAATGTAATGTTTGCTCATTAGTGGGCAGCCAAGAACCATAATGCCATTTTAGTTGGTTTGAAACTCTCAGATACCTCCTCCATGCATGTGTTTTAGGACCTACTTTTAAACAGATTTAGCATTTAGCTGGTGGCTTGAGTAGCCTCTTTTTTGAGCTCAGTTGCTTTTAAATTGTATTTTCAGAACATATCACCAGACTCAGTGTTTATCTCGCCGGTACATGCTGTGGTGAAAGTGAAAGGTGCTGCATATTAAAATATAGACTTTGACTGGAATACGACAATTGCTTCTATTTAAAGGGACAGTAAGTAAGATTTTTACTGCTCCTGAGCATAAATTGACCATAATATACAGTAGCTGTGGGGGGTTGATAGAGTTTCTCAATACATTACTTCGCCAGGTGTTGAGATTTCTGGTTTTTAAAACTCACTTTCCAGCTGTTACTGTGTTTGGAACAAAACCTCCCCAACCATTTCAAGACTCTGCTAATCTCCCTCCACCTACTGGCATTTTCAACTGCTCAGTGATGGAGGACGGGGCTATGAGTGAGCGGTGAAGTTCAAGAAATGTTTTTATAAGAATACAAATTAACTTGTCATTAGTCATCGGTTCATTTGACATGGTGTCAGAAGTGGGATCCTGGCCACAATGAAAAAAAAAACAATAAAATGCCGAAGTTTAATCTGCCCAACACAGACTGGCCCGCATGGCAACGAAGATTCACCTGCTACTGAATGGCTAGAAAACTGAGTGAAGAAGAGGGTGGAGTCCAAGTCAGCAACCTCATTTATGCCACTGGCAACCAAGCCAAAAACATTTTTAAGTCCTTTGTTTTTGCAGAAGGGGAGGAAGGACGAAAATGACTATGACACTTTGCTAGCTAAGTTTGATGAATAGTTTGTACCAAAGAACAATATCCATGAGAAGGCTGTGAACTTCACGAACATTGCAACTTCAAGGAGCAGAAACATGAAGACATTAGAGACAGGCTCGTCGTGGGAATTTGGAACAAGGAGCACATGAGATAATTGCAGGTGATGATGGAGCTTATCCTAGAAAATAGTGGTGCAGATGATGCAGCAAGCAGAGGATGCCACACAAGCAGATCACCAGCAGAAGGAGGTGTCCCATCGGTGACCAGCTCCGAGGAATACAGGAGGCAGAGAGAGAAAGGTAAAGCCTTGGAACACAGAAACAGATGTGGAAAATGCAGCAAAATACAGCACAAAGCCAGGTGCCCAACGGCAGAATCAGAATACAAGAAATGCAGAAAAGGGTCACTGGAAGAGAATGGGCCACTCCAAGTCAGTAAACCAAATTATGGCTAGGGAGGTGAGGAAACATTTTATCTTGGTAATGTGAGTAAAAAGGATGAATAAAGTCCTTATCACTGGATTGTCACAGTTAAATTCAAAATAGACAAGATAAATAGATAACTATTAGAGTATGAATGTACAGTCTTACAGACACTAAGGCCCAAAGGACGGCTGATCAGATTGAAGATACCCTTAGACAGTCCAGGGTGGTTGTTAGATTGTCTGGGACAATTCAATGCAAGCACTATTCACAAGGAGAGGAAACACATGTCCGCACATGCAAGAGGGCTCACAGGAAGCAATTTGTTGACTCAGACTAGTAAAGAGGGTGGAGCGGGTTAGTGCAGTTTTCAGCGAGCATGGCATTAAAAGCTGAACCAGTTAAAATACATCTGAAAGAGGGAGCAGAGCCATAGCACACACAGCCCAGAGGTTACCCTTACCCACTCATACCAAAGGTAAAGGCAGAGAATGGAGGATCATGGTGTGATAGAGAAAGGGACACAACCTACAGACTGGTGTGCCCCTATATTTGCTTTGATGAAACAGACAGGAACTATCTTTTGAATTTATGTTGGACTAAAAAAACTGAATGACAACGTAAGTAAATAGTTTGTCCACCACAAATGATGTAGGCATCCGTTGAGCCAATCAGTAGGTCAATCAGTGCAATTGTAAAAATGCCACAATGGAGCAATGAGACGCATCATTCCCTGAAGTTTCATGAAAATCCGATCAGTGGTGTCTGAGATATTGTGTGTGACAGATGGATGGACAAACAAACAAACGGATAGATGGACGGACGGACGGACTGGGGCCGATCCATAGTCCCTATAGGTGCCACAGTCTTCTCATCCCTCGATGCAGCTGGTGGATTTTGGCAAATCCCATTGCAACATAAGAGCAGGCTATGAAACAAGCTGCTCAAATAGCGAAATGATCCAATACCCAACAGCAAGATGACCCACTACTAGCTCTCATGTGCTACTGAGCTACACTGACCACATCCATAGGTACTAACCCAGCAGAGTTACTGATGGGACGGAAGATCCGTACTACATTACTGGCTCTGAAAAGAAATCTCAACCCCCAAGCCTACTGCTTCAACAAATGCCACGGAATAAGGGACCTGCCCATCCTAAGCCTGGGGAAAAAGCCAGCATTGGTGGTTGGCAAGAGCACTACTCCACGCTCTGACCAGGAACCACCGTCACCTGCAGACTTTGCCTGCAGGATTCCTGGCAAGCAAATCAGAGACTCAAGCTGGCTCAGATCCTTTCACGGAAGAGAGACTTTGTTCTGAGCAAGCCAGTTTGTCTTTACCTGAAAGAAATGGACATAATTCCCCAACTGGACAAACACTTACTTGGGCACATGGAGTGAGTAGAAATAGTTTAAATAGTTTACGTTTAGTTTATGGACGTTGAAGGGTAAAAGCTCAAGTTTCAATGATTAGCCAGTGTTAAATAGACTGTTAGACATTGGCACATTGGACATGTGGAACAGCTGATAACATTGCAATATTTGTTTATGTGTAGGCAGCCAAGAAATATAGCCTAGTTGTCAAACTAGTTGTAAAAGCTATGCAATTGTTGTGTAATGTTATGTCCTGTTAATATTTGAAAGGAGCAATTTATAGGCCCACTGGGAAAGAGGAGAAATGATACTAGTTTGAGTTGATACTTAGTTTGAGTGATCTGTGTTCTTCAAGTTCCATATTTACCTCCATATTTGCTTTTAACCCACTGTCAAGGTATTGGATGTCCTGTGTAGACTGACACATGTAATAGCCAATCGGATCTATCCTGCTAGGACCGAGGCTAAGTGAAGAAGATGCATAGCAGTAGACTGGACGTAGTGGCAGGCTGTCAAAGAGATCCCTCCGTGATGTAGCTAGCTGAAATCCAATTAATGTTTTTGCAAGAGTAGAAATGTTCCCAGTTGTCGGTTCATTGGACACACATCAGTCTTACGAATCGTTATCTAAATGAAAAATATTGTTATAAAAATGAAATTAGCTTGACAGGTACATATTTCTCGCCAACAAGTCACTCAACGTGAGGCACCACTGCAGGGCAACTTGAGATGCTGTATGTCAAAAACCAAAATCCAACTCCTTTAACTCCTTTAGTCCTGAATGATCAATTTGTTCTTCATTTGGTAGGCAATCTAAGGTATGTCACAAAACTTTTTACTATGGCGCCCCTCTATCTCTCTACCACTCGTGTCTCATTAGACAGTAAACCTTGGAGAAGGAGAAAGCAGATGAGGGAGATGAAGAGAAGAGAGAAGGAGGAAAGGGGGAAAAAACTGGGACAGCTTCTGTGCCTCAGCATCATTGATGAGACATTAGTTAATGATGACCTCATTCCAATGAGCGTCCTTTAAAGCTACATGCAACTTTTCGCCTTGAGGCAGGAAGTGTGTTGTTAGTCCCCCGTTCCTCCTCTTCAGTTGGTCAAGTTCACAACCAAGCACTTGTCACTCATCTTGATGAGCTGTCTACTTTGAAATGGCATGTAGCCTGAACCTGTGGTAAAGCCACCACAGGCGTTGAAGAAGCAGACACAAACACAGCCGATGAGCAATTTTAAAAAAGTAATGCCAATGTTGTTTTTGAATGTGTCTTTCAGCCACACATTCAGCTTCAGTGCTCTTTCCTTTCTTACTGCTTTCTGCCGTTGTTGTTGTTGCCAGGGTTCATACACTTTTTAACCAATGATTTTCAATGACTTTTCCATGACTTCTCCACAACCTTTAACTTAATTTCCATGACCAAAAGAAATGACTTCTCTGCGGTACCACTGAAAATTTTGTACTGTAACACTGTATAAGTAAAATTAGGTCTGCATTTCAAACATATGGTGCCTCTCTAGAACAAATAAACACGAGACAGACACACCTAGATACATTTTGTCATATTTAAATCCAATACCAGTTTAAAAATTTTGTCAATGTCTCAAAAGATAAATCAAAAATGCCATCACATTTTCTATCAGAGCATGAGAAAAAGAGAGAATGAAAGAGAGAGAGACAAAGAGAATGAATGAGAAAGACAGAGAGAGACAGAGAGAAATAGTGCATTGGGGTAGGAATGCCAGTGTTAACTACTGATTCCCCAGCTCACAGTAAGTTACACTTTCTCTCACCGCAGACAAATCTTGCTGCAATCTGGCTGTCCGGGAACTTGAACGAGTAGTGCCAATTCATAATTTTTAATGCCCATAGTATCTCAGCTTTGATGTACGGCAGCATATTGATGCCACAGTGGGAAAAAAAAATCGTCTCAGTATCTCGTTATAACGAGAAACTTTTCTCGTTATAACGAGATCTTTTTCTCGTTATAACAAGATATTTTCACGTTATAATGACATCTTTTCTTGTTATTACGACATACCAACTTATCTCATTATAATGAGAAACGTTTCTCGTTATAATGACATACCAACATATCTCGTTATAACGAGAAACTTTTCTCGTTATAACGAGATACCAAGAAACTTTCAAATGTTATAATGAGAAAAAGATCTATAGCCTAATAAGAAGACAGCCTATGGACATCGGAGAAATTGAGAAAGGCTCGTTTACACGATTTAACTCAACAACTCAGCAACAATCAGACAGGGGGGCTTCATGTTACATGGATCCATACCATAAACACATATGTGCACGCACACACACACACACGCACACACACACACACACACACGCGCACACACACACGCGCACACACACACACACACACAAACAGTAATCTCTTACACACACAGTCACACAAGAAATCAGTATGGTGTTAAGTCTACAACATATAATGGGATGCTGGATGGTACAAGCTCCACATTGCATCAACAATAAACTGCACAAACATTTCACAATGCTCAGCACTGCAGCCAGCTGGCTAATACAGTCAACTCAACTCATCCTGACTCAGACACAATCAATATCTCGTTATAACGAGATAAGTTGGTATGTCGTAATAACGAGAAAAGATGTCATTATAACGTGAAAATATCTTGTTATAACGAGAAAGGTTTCTCGTTATAATGAGATACTGAGCCGATTTTTTTTCCCCCACTGTGGCATCAATACGCTGCCGTATTGATGACTTCGTTTTTGGTTGAAACTATACACTTGTCTGTTTCTTTGCGGTGGAAACTGCAGTAGCGTCGGTGGATGTCTTTGCAGCACCAGCACTTACGTTCATAAACTCACTGATAGGAATTGCGCTGCCTGCAACAGCGGCTGCTTCACGTGGCTAGTAAGCGCGGCCTCTCCCATATTCAAAATATCGAAGGTTTTACAGCACAGTTTGCGTGTAGCACGTCTTGGGTCAGTGCCTTTGCCAGCGATACTTGGTACTTTTCCTTAAAAAGCCATCTGTTGTTGAAGCTGCACTTGCCTGGCATATTGTCGGCAAAGTAAGTTCGCTAACTCTATGTTAGCAGAAAGCAACTGTAGTGGGCGAGCATGTAAACAGACTGAGTCAGACTGAACTAACTTCTCACACCACCGAAATACTGCGATGGTTACGTGCGATGGTTAAGTGCCAATTTACGTGACTATTTTCATGCTTGGATTAATCAGTAATTATATTTGATTCAACTTTAGCTATATTTCCATGACTTTTCCAAAACTTTTCCAAAAATATTATTTTCCATAACTTTTCCAGGGCCTGGAAATTGTATTTTAAATTTCAATTACTTTTCCAGGTTTTTCATGACCGTACGAACCCTGTGTTGCTGACTTCCCTGCGTTGTGGCTGCTAGCTTCACCTTAATAAACACAACCCAGGTAACCGCTGACCATGTCCACATGACACACGCCCACAGCTAATTGTATACAACCCAAAATGTCCTGAACATCATCAAAACGCCAATTTGAGGCAAATGGGGGGATGTGGTCCTGTAGGCCTACTGTACACACAGGGTCACAGACAGACATAAACTGACAATGTGTAATATATCTTATTTATTTCCTGGCATTTAATTGTAAAAAAATAAGTTGTATATTGTAGCGTTCAAAGGAGCTTTTTAGTCAATATGTGTGAAAATTAAGTAAGGGATAATACAGCGAGCCAGTCATTATCACAAAATAATGTGATAATGACCAGTTCGCTGTACATTATCTCACTTATTATACGGCTGCTAACCAAATACATGAATCATATGACATAAAATATTGATTCAAAACTTCTAAAGAAATGTATAAGCTTCTCCCAAAAACGCAGGACTGCAACCATAGAAACATCTGGAGCTAACATCAATAAGGTACACTGTAGCATAACTGTAACCATAGCAACGTAACAAATTCAGCAAGATTGACGTTCAACTTCCAAACATCAATCAAAAGTTTTGAGCTCTCTGAATAAATGAAAAGTAATTTTGGAAAAATTCTCCATGTTTCTAACCTTGGTCAGCCGAGTGTTTTTCTGCAGTAACAAAGTGGTAATGTCTTTTTGGCACAAGGTGTTGCTAGTTAATTTGATGAAATCAACAAAAATGATCGGACTTTTTGACTGCGATAAGATGTAATTAGATGTGAAACAGCGGTCTGTTATTCAGAAATAATAACAGACATCAGAATGCAGTCATTGACCAATCAGAATTAAGTATTCAAGAAAGCTGTGTAATAAAATCTGGTATCTGTTTTAAAGTAACTGCATCTTGAGTTTGTATTTTTATCAGTAGGTTCAAAGTTGCACTTTACATCATATCAGAGAAGCATGCATTTGAAAGGCCTATGATGGGCATATGTTAAACAACCATGTAATTTACTTCCTGCAGAGGAAACACTTGAGTGTCTTCCTCTGAAAGAGATGTCAGGAGGTGAAGGAGCAGCCTCTTTCATCTCCTCCACTATTGGGACAGAAGGCAACATGGTGGCATGAACATCGTCTTCTGGGTAATGGAGAGGGTAAGAGGCAGTGGAGAAAAGGAGTGATTTTTGGACTTCTGGAGCATGCCCCAGAGTCAGACGATGGTCAATATGTGTCTCATACACCTACAAGAGATCAATAGTGCATCACTGTGGCCATCAACAATTCAACAAACTATGCAGTCTCAGCCTCTCAGAAAGGTCACTTTATGTAGACCAATTAAAATTCACAGTTCAAATGATCACCAGTGTTAAACATGCTTGATAACATTTAATTTTACCTACTGTACCCATATTAAACTGTGTATTAACCTATGGAAAAGTGTTGTCAGTAAATGATAATAGGGTACTTAATAACATTCTCTCAACTACAGAAAGTACATGTAAAGGTGTAGCAACACAATGTAAGTAGAAAGTGTAAATAAGCACAGTTCCAGTACTCTTGAATAAATTCTGGTTGAATAATTTTGGGCAACCAGTTAACTACAGTCAAGAATTTTATCACAACTTCATCCTAGGATGATTCAGGCAGGTAAGTATTAAAGTAAGCACTTATTTTTGCAAATGATCTCAATGTACTTTGTACTGACATTGTGTGGATACACCCTTCTCAGTACATTATGTTTTAGTATCATTAAGTTCTTACAGAGTATTATTGTACATTTACAATATTTTTCCAATTCCAATTTTGGCTACTTAAACATAGTGGCCTATTCATTACTGTAAGCATTTTCCACTGCATTGCAGAATATAGGATGCAATGTAAATTGTTTTCTCTCAAATTGCTGGAAATAATCCTTTGTAAATTGATGAGTATGTCAACCATTTTCCAGCCGAATAGACAGATTATTGACAAGCTATTACGAGATCATAGTGCTCTGCATGTTGCTGTAAGTTGTCATATTGGCTGTTTTGAGTGGGAAAAGCATTGCACTGCAGAGACTCGCACGGACTGCTTGGCTTCAGCTAACTCTGTAGCTTCATCAGGCCCCCGAGTGCATTACCAGCTCCTCTCAAACCCTATAATGAATCAACTCTGGCAAGACCTATCAATATGAAGACAAGGAATAATGCCTTTAGTGCAGACACTTAGCTTGCCGTTCTATAAGTGCTGATTGAGAAAACAAACCTAGCTGCAGTGCACAGGTTGTTCTCATTTATAGCATCATCTTAAAATGCCTTTAATGGTTCATAAGATTTGTTCGATTAATTTCCTACGGGAATATTGATGCCTTCATTGCTCTGTATCATAGGCATGGAACAATGTTACATAAAATGCTAAAAACTTTCCCTCCTGTAGCACATTGTAAATTGAACCATGACATGTGATACCAGTGTTTGAGCAGGTCTCTCACAGACACCAACACTTCTACATGCATGCATCTCAAGTTACAGTCTACCATTTGTATTATAGATGATGTTTGTTCATTTTCCCTTTTTAATTATTCAGTTCATTCAAGGGAGACAATTATATTAATCATCACTCATATCATTATAAATGGGACTTAACAGTTGAGTGATCAGGGTCTCCACCTGTGGTCCCAATGCAGGTAACACTTTAATTTTGAATTTAATTTTGATGCATTTCAATATCTGAATTTTTAATTTCTTGATTTTTTTTGAGCCGTTTGAGCCGTTTGACATAGCAAAGCAAAAATCTCTCTTTCAGCCAAAAGTTTGCCGAGTCATGAGAATTTATCCACACAGCCGTTGACATTGGTCTTACGGGCTCCGGAGAAAAGACGGAGCGTTATACTGTGATTTATTGAGTGGGCCCGCTGCAGAGGGGAGCAGGGAGAACAAAGTGCCCTCACCTGGAAAGTGGCGTTCTGTGGTCAGGAGTGATTTTCCAAGGCTTCTTTCAGCCACATTACTGTAAAGAGCCAAAGAGGTCTGAATGATTCCATATTCATGAGGGCATTAATGAACAGTCGCATGGCAAATTGATTGACATTTATCAAGGTTGAATATATGAATGGACAGAAATTAAACTGTGCGGGAGGGAGGTTGGACGGCTGATCAGTTTGACTCCGCTCCTAAACACGGAGCAGAGTGGGAATGTGTGGAAAGGACGGTCGATTTCTCTCTTCTACATTCTGTGGAGCGGCCAGGATGCGCCCCGTAAACTACTTTAACAGACTCTCGATGCGGGGGCACGCTGCACGCTGCTGTCTTCCCTGGTTTGTGTTGTGGCCTCGCAGGTTTCCGTGTTAACATATGTGCAGCCCCATGGGCCCAACACCAACGCTCCCTCTGGCCCGGTGCATGCTGGGCTTCATGAGTTGAACAGGGCGAGATCACTTCTGTCATGTTTCATGTCAGATTGTGTCCTGGATGTGCATCACCTACCACAAAACGTAGAGAGTGTTCTCCATCTCGCGCTCAGATTGTTTTGTCATATTGCAGGCAGCCAGTTCTACACAGTGAAATTTCCATCTAGACTGGTTTAGGTAATATAATAAACTTAAATATAAGGATTTTTGAGCACTCTGTCATCTTGACAACCAGTGCGAACACCTTAAGGGTGAACACCAGGGATGCAGCAACTCCAGGCTTTTACACCTCACAGTCCTTTAAGTCTCCTCTGATCCCATCAATTAGGCTGCAAGCTTCTCTTTATGGAGGGCTTATACTTTTGTCCTTTACACACTAAAGCCTGCCTTTACAGCCACCCACATAACTTGACTTTGACACAGCCACAGTGTCTCGATCTCAGCTCACTGAGATGAATGTAACTACTTAAATTTTATAATACAGTCCATAATGTGTGATCACGACACAGAATAACAGCTGAAATCAGTTGCATGAAAATATGCACTTACTGTCAATGTAGCTACTTGCGATAAATCAATTTAAATGATAAATGTGTTATTTTAATTCAGTGTCACATTGATAATATTTCAGGTTAGAATGTTAAGGATATTCTGGTTAATTTTCCTGAGATGATTTCAATTAGACAGGCTGCAGAGTGCAGAGACTGGACCGTGGGACGCTTCACACAGCGACCCTGGACTTCCTTTGCTGGCCTCAGGATCACAGTTTGAATTTGGGTCTGATGATGGCACCGATGACGAAGCTTATCTTTTCTTATCTTATCTAAATTAGTGACAGAGCTGTGGGGAGATTTTGCACTGCTGTGGGTCTTATTTCAATAATTTCAGCAGTGCTGGAGATGTTGTGCAGATGTTTAAGCTCTTTATCTGGGACTCAGAGAAAAAATGCTGGGTAAGGGTGTTGATGCAACATCAGTGTTTCATTGCACCATATGTCTTCCAATATGACCTAAACATTCACTCATGGGAATTTCAGAGGAAGTCACACACGAAACAACCTATTTGTATTGAATGCAGTCTTTGCATGTGTGTTATTATGCAAATGGTCTTTATTACCAGTAATCTATAGGGAAACACTTTGTGGTTAAATCGCACATTCAAAGTAATTTTTCCTGGTGTTTACAAAGGTTAATAGATTGAGGTGTCATGTTTGTACCAGATATAGCCTAATTATTCCAATTTAGCAATTAGCTTCACATTCAATAATATATGGTACACCATTAATGCTATAAAGGAATCTGTTCTTTACATTTCTTTCGGTCTTGATGCATCTCCATATTGAAAGCGTGCAATGTAGCATGAATGGTTTCTTTTCCTGAAAAGACTCTCTGTGCATTAGTCTCTTCTGGGCTTGCACATATTCCTTACTGTGTTTCACAGGCAATCCTAGAATACCAGCACACAATGCCCTCCTTAGCTAGTGTTGCCCTGAAGAAAATCCGCTAAAAGCAACAGAGGCAGTAGAGTAAAAACATGCAGAGGCCCTGTTATACTTGTCATGTTCATCATTCTACCCCACATATTTGGGATAATAACAAATTACTGCCTGTGTCACTCAAGAGATCTGACTTTGACTGTTGAATGATCCTTGAGAGCAAAACAGACAGGGGAGTACATTAATGTCTTTGTCACATGCGTGTATACAAGGCCATTCTTGGTAGCACATTGCTATTCTGTTACTATTCCGAAGTGGCCTAGAAGCTAAGAAGAAGAAACTAAGATGCTAAGACCAGACATTAAATGAATAAGTCCCCAGGCAATACACAACAGCCCCAGAGTTTCTGCCACTTAATAGCTTCCCTGCCTCTCGACCCCAGGGTCTTTTCTTTTCTACAGCAGAGCACAGAAACACTCCTAACAAAGGATTATGAATGCGAGTCTTAAATGAAGGGTCAACAGCAGAATTATCTTTAACAGGGCAAAGGTTAAGTGTACTGCTTTTATATGTTAAAAAAAAACACAAGGGACAGTGCACATAAAAGTGTTATGGTATTCAAATGAAAAAGCTCCTCCAAAAGCCGAGATAAACACATTAAAAACAGCAACAAAAATAATAACATGTAAAATTAAAGAAGCAAAACAATGTTTTAATTAAGAAAACATTTTGCTATAGTAACTCCATCCAGGCCCACTTATAACAAAATGAATTTAACTACATACATACAAATAATAACACTATAGGCCAGAAAGTTGACTCAACATTGAAGCAACTGCTAAGTACTGTATACTGTCAAAATGATGTAAACATCTACAAAATTTGGAAATCATTCATCAAACAAATCATCAACTCCACCTTGGAACAGTCAAGAGAGCCTGGCTGTAGATTTAACACTGCTACTGTACATTGGGAGTTAAAAGATCTGTAATATAAACTACGATGGAACTAAGCCATTTATTCCTTTAAAATTAATTATTAACACAAGCCAATATAAGCTGCCTAAAACAGAGGATATATGATCTCTCCCCTCAGTTCTATAGTTAAAAGTCTAGCTGCTGAATCCTGAACTGCAGCAGCTGCAGAGGAGAAAGAGCTTTGCAGCTGAGGCAAGAACATAAAGAGCTGCAATGGTCAATAATAGATTAGATTCAATTAATCAGAAAGTCAGAAAATAATAGAAAATACTTAATTTTAAATTAAAATAATAACATGATAATATGATGCTACATGGTGTTATTGTGCTTTGATGTGAATATTAGCTGCCTTATCAGCATAGCAGCGTCATATAATACAATTAGTAAATAATTAATGTACATACAATCATAAAACACAGCGCATTAACTATCATAGTACAAATATACAACACTCCGCCACTGCAGCGCAAGGCTAATCAGTATGGGCAGAACATGTGAACATCCAGCATATTCATCAATTGAGGATTACTGGACCAGATAAGTAAATCAATCAGTCAGTCAATATAGTTGGTCAGGAGGATAAATCCATAACTACTAGTTTTGAAATTTGCATTATTTTTTATTTTTTTAAATACACTGAACAAAAATATAAACGCAACACTTTTGTTTTTGCTCCCATTTTTCATGAGTTGAAATAAAAGATCTAAGACTTTTTCTATGCACACAAAAGGCTTATTTCTCTCAAATTTTATTCACAAATTTGTTTAAATCCATGTTAGTGAGCACTTCTCCTTTGCCAAGATAATCCATCCACCTGACAGGTGTGGCATATCAAGATGCTGACTAAACAGCATGATTATTGCACAGGTGTGCCTTGGGCTGGTCACAATAAAAGGCCACTCTAAAATGTGCAGTTTTTATCACACAACACAATGCCACAGATGTCGCAAGTTTTGAGGGAGCGTGCAATTGGCATGCTGACTGCAGGAATGTCTTAGATCTTTTATTTCAACTCATGAAAAATGGGAGCAAAAACAAAAGTGTTGCGTTTATATTTTTGTTCAGTATATATATACATTATTATTTTTAGGTTGCAGTTTGCAGGCACATTTTGCTAGTTTTAGTTTAGTTAAGTTTTGATTTTTATTCTATTTAGTTTCTGTTTAAGTATTCTGACTGCCATGGAGGAGAAAGTGTCCTGAGTTGCTATTCATGGGTCCAGTGTTTAAAAAGGTTGGAGTTGGAGAATTACCTTAGGAGTTTCATAGTATGTATCAATGTAAATTTAGTAGATATGTTTTTTCCAGATACTGCTCTCTTATATGCCACAATTAATTTGGTTTTGGCCAAAAGACCTAAACTGAATATTTGAATATTTTTACGTTATTTCAGTTAGTTTTGGAGGCAGCAATTATAGTTTTAGTTTAGTTGTTTAGTTTTGTTCATACATGCTTGAGTTGTCAAAAGTATCGATACTTCGATAAGTATCGATACTAAATACTCATTTGCAACAGTATCGATACCAGCAGTGCTGTCTCTTAATGAAAAAACAAACATTATTTCTCCGCCTCCACTAGCTACACACACACACACACACACACACACACACACCCTGCCCACAGCCCCTCCTCTCACTAGTAGCAGTCAGCTGGGTTGTTGCCTCAGTCAGCAAACAATGCTACAGAGTGGTGCCGACGAAGGGGGGCAACACGTCAAACTTGGCGAAGCACCTTAAGGACCGACACGCCAGTCTATATAAAGAATTTCGAGAGGTTAGCGAAAGCTCCCGTTTCAACATCACTGAAGCATTAAACATTTATCATACATGTTAACGTACCCTGCACATCATCCGTTTTAGTTTAGCTAGCAAACCAAACGTTAGCTACAGAACAATCCACTAACTCTAGCCCTGCTGATTTTTCCCTATCATTGGTGGGTATCTGTTGCTTCAACAAGCTAAAAGTGTTCTGATAGGCTGATGACTAAAGCAGAGGTAATCTGCTGTGTAAGTGCAAAGTTTTGAATGAGTTTTATCGGGCCTACGTTATGGAGAAGCGTGCGTCTGACTGTCTGTCCGTCCATCTGTCTCGTTTGCACCGGGATTTCTCCCTGCGTTGTCGATATTAAGGGACTAGTTTGGGTCTCTGTGTCTGTGTTTTTTTGCTTAGTTGCTCACAGTCTATGCTGCAGAGGCCAGGAGGCAATATGATGTTTCACATGCTTGTGCAGTATAAGCTCACTCCCCTCAATAAAAAAGAGCAAATCATGACGCGATCGACACCTGTCAATCAAAAATATGTTGTTTGATCTCAGACAACTTTAAAATATTGTTTTCATGTTAAAATGTTTTAACATGAAAACAATATTTTAAAAAAAAATATTGAAAATTCATTTTTTCCCCCGTGGTATCGAAAATGGTATCGCATATCGATATTTTCCTGGGTATTGTATCGAAGTTAGAAATTCTAGTATCGTGACAACCCTAATACATGCCAGTTATTATTTCATTTCATTTCAGTTCAGTTTTTTTCATACTTGGTCATAACCTTGCTAGAGCAGATTTTTAGATTTTTTTTTTTACAAAGCAAAATATAAGGAGCATTTTTCATGTTATTCTTCATATTTTGTGTGAGAATAACACCTTTATATAAAGATGTATGAATTACTTGCATAGGCTTTGCTACTGTATGTTACAATACTATTTATATTTCTGGGTTTTTACAAAGTTCCCTGTAGACTAGAAGGCTTTTACACATAGAATTAGTGTGGCCATTTTGTGCCTTACCAATAAAGACCAGCCATGTACTATTTTCCTATAGAACCATTATGGCATCATTATGTATGCTCTAGAAAGCATGCAACGCTACTTTAATATTGAATGAGTGAAGGAACAGCACACCAGTATCTTGCTTTCATGAAGCTATCAGGAAACCCATTCTGTTTCCAAATGTGTTTTTTAGTGTAAATAGCATTTGCTATGGTTGAGGGTACAGTAAATATTACTGCATGTCTATTTTTAGAAAGGCAATTTCAAAGTTTTATGTGTGCATACACATGCACATTGGTGTGTGTTTAAATGGGTACATTCTTGTGTGTGTGTGTGTGTGTGTGTGTGTGTGTGTGTGTGTGTTTTTTTTTTTTCCTTATGGCTTGTTGTTTGTGGGTCCAACAGGCAGCGCATACTCTTATTCTCCATAGGGGAATCCAGCGCTGTAGCTCTTCGCTTCCATACCTCCAGGTCAAACTGAGACTGAGTCACTCACATGTGAAATCAAGTACTTCTGGATCTTAAGCATCTTAAGCATCACCAAACAGTGTGTATATCGCACAACTTTACTTCCGGGGACAAAGATTTCACGGTCATTTGGAAAGCCTGCCTGCCTGCTGTAATTACCTGCATTTAGATCGTACCGCATAGCAATTCCAGGCACTGAGATAGCTGCGTTATAAATACATTGCATATTTATTTATTTAAGTCAAAGATATGATTAACTGCACTGTTGCAACGTAGCTTCTGAATGTATTTATTCATCAGTGCGTTACAGAGT
Source organism: Centroberyx gerrardi (assembly GCF_048128805.1). Classification (NCBI taxonomy): domain Eukaryota; kingdom Metazoa; phylum Chordata; class Actinopteri; order Beryciformes; family Berycidae; genus Centroberyx; species Centroberyx gerrardi. Next base: position 23,244,344 of record NC_136003.1, read on the forward strand.
TCTCCGTTTACTGAATTTCTGTAACATTCTGGTCATATTTTGGAAGGACGTACCAATGAGCAAGGTGCGCTCAGTCAGGAAACTCCAGCACACTGCGGTCTATTGGTTTGCCCGGCAGTATTCACGACACATCACCAATCACACACACTCCCCGCAACAGGGTGGACTTTTTAAACAGCACTAGTACTTATCCAGTCTGTTGCTCGCTCTGTGCAATCTGTTGCCCGTGTTTTGCTGCAGTGCGATCTGTTGCTGTGTGCTGCATGCTATTAAAATTTTGTTGCTTTAACACACCCACCTCCATCCCAGCTGCCACTTGCTTGGATCTGCTTTTATGTGCTGCAGGGGGATCTGCGTGCTCCTTGACTGGCAGCCCATGGTCAGTGCACAAAAGGCAGATCTGTTTACCGCCAAAACCAAAAGTTGTATTGCCTTGTCATCTTCTCAAAAGACGCCAGTTGCCCTGACTGAACTGTGATTGTCAATAACCAGAAAAACAATTTGTACAGTTTCAGCGCTTTGAAAAGTACCGCTTTTGCTTTTTTGCCACTTTTGCACTGAGAGAGATCTATTTCTGCCACTTGGCCACTGGCCAGTGCAAGTTAATATAAAGAGAGAGACCTTCAGCATCAGTGTATTATCAGGATGTGGGAGAATAGTGCTGATTTTTATTTTCACTGAAAGAGAAAGATGAGAAATTGAATTAAACTATGTGTATTGACATCAAAGTAGGCCATAAGCTTCATTTTTACAGTAGGCTATAGAACCAATGTGTTGTAGGCTAGTTTCATTTTCTCTTTTTCACAAGATAGACTGAATGCTGTGTCAACATCAGGAATTGGATCTAGACAGATTTTGATGCTGGGCACCTCAGGAAACTGTCATTGAATACAACATAGCATGGCCAGTGCAGCAGGGTCAATGGATTTTTAAGGGCAATTTCACTAAATTGCTGATGGGTGATGGCAGCACCTGATGCCCAGTGGGTTCAGTGTAGCTTGGCCAGACAAGGTAGCACATCGTGGGCATCACCCAGGAATATAAAAAGGTTTTTACATGATTGCACAAGAGGAACACTTGAAATAACTCCCACTAGGGGTAGAGAGGGAGCGCAAGTCATCTCTTCATGTAAACACTTTGGATCAGCCTCAGGGTTCCAGTAAATCTCCTCCTCTATCGTTTTCAACAATGTTCCCTTAAAGCTGGGCTCAGAAGACTTGTTTAAAAAATCTCCTGGCATTAAAATTTCCCCTTTCTTCTTTTAAAAAAATGTTTGACTGTCTAGCTGCTTTCCTGCCTTGAAGATTATTCAACACAGTGTGTGTGTGTGTGTGTGTGTGTGTGTGTGTGTGTAAGTGTTGAAATACTAATCAGGTGCAAACATTGTCAGAGCTTTACAGTACATGTAATTCAAATCTGAATTGTAAACAAATGTAGGTTGCAGTTATGAGTTATGACACAATATGTCTCAGGTGGGTATGCTTTTGTATAGAGTACAGCATCCAATTCCACAAAAGTACAAAAACTTACACCCAACTAAGTAATCAGTAAGACTGTCATGTAGGAGTTTCTTGAATAAACTATATAAGAACCGTATGCAAATATACTATGGCCTGTTATTTTGACAAAACAAGTCCAATTTGTTCCTTTCCAATAAGTTCACACTATTTTCCTTTTCCATTGCCTTTTCTGTTCACACAGTGCTGCATAGTAAGAGCCACCGACTGATTTCTTGAATAACAACACCAACATGGACTCGCCCCCCAGGGATTTTTTAAAACCACTGAGTTATAGTGATAATGTGAAACAACAAAAGGTGAAACTACTTCTCAGCTGGCTTCACAAATTGTGACCTGACAACAAAGGCTGTAAGATCAAGACCTGGGTGGGGCTGATTATGGCCATGACAAATAAAATGGTACTATTCTAGATTATCAATGATAGCGATGGCAAAATACAAACATTATATGAACTACTGAAAAATGACCTTTAAAGCTGACTATGATAGCATAAAGCAAACGAATGAGCTGCTAACTATGGAGTGCAATATGTAGATGATCTGGCAACAGATGTCACATAAAGTAGGGAAATGGGAACATGCACTTTACTGGGCATTTTCTCAACCATTTTCATTCTCTGCTTATCTTTGGCTTATAACCATCTAAATGTAGAGACCTTTACTTTGTAAACCACATCAGTGTCTTCAGCTAATGTATGGCCATGACGAAATGGTTTGCCATTTTTACAAAGTAAGACATGGAGGGTCGACATCTGACACAAGTTCAATTCACTTATGAAGATTTTCACAGAAACAGATTGCACAAGAGTAGTCTGATATAAAAACTACAACAATGCCCCCCCTCCCGCCACAAAAAAAAAAAAAAGTCTTACAAATTGGATTATTCTTTAGAAAGCATCCACTTAGAGAGTAATAACACAAATCAACCAGCAGGCACGTCTTCTAGCTAACTCATTACGCCACGCTGCTGCCTATAATAAAAAAGGTCAAAAGTTCGAGCCTTGTGTGGTGCTGAGTAAAAGTGACACTTGTCCACTTGTCTAACTGTCACTTCAGGGGACTTTATTTGAAACACATCATATGCCCCAAATGAGTGTCATGCATGTTGGTAATACTAAACAAATGTGTTTGTGTTTTCTTCCAACAGTGCACAAACTGCAGAAGTCTGAAATGTCTGTGTTGCAAAACACTGAAGTTTGATCCACTGCTACCAAGTTCTGTTGTATAACTGGTCCTGCCAAGTATTATTTTATTGAAATTCTACATATGAAATTAGTGGACTCAATCATGGACATACATGATATGACCATTAAGGCCAATTCCGGTATCAGAAGAAAGACAGTGGTATAAGTAAAAGATTGTCAGTGATCCTCGATTACCCATATTGTTATCTTTTTATTTGAAACATCATTTTTATACAATGAATAAATATTGTTATGTTGTGACAGTAGTTATCTCACAGGAAGTTGCCTTGGGACAGAATAAATTGGCAGCTATTTAAATTCTGAGCAGTTGCATCAAGCTGTGGACCACAGCAAGCTATTTTTGTCCTCATATCCATGTGTGCTCCTCTGTACGTCAGCAGCTGAGCAGAATCAGTCAGATCGGAGCCAACGCAAAAACCTTTCAATGCTCTGGGTCAGCATGCTGGAGAAGTGCCATATATTCCAGCTCCTCAAGACCATATGGGGTCTGCTTCTCCTCGCCACCTCCGCTCCTCCACCCCGCACCCCTTCCTCCAGGGGGACAACCTGACCCAACCTCACATACATCACGTCTTATGAAAAGCCAAACAAGTGGCGAGAGCCTCTGAAAAGTGAGGAGGTGCATAATGGAGGGTCGCTCCTCTGCTTCTCCTTAGAAAACTCAACAGTTTTCTGTGTTGAGTGTTATTTTCCACTGCTTGTCAGAAAAGGGATATTGAAGGTAAAAATCATTATGTAGTATTGTAAAAGTTCCATGGTGATGAAGGCCTTGGCAGGAAAACACTCAAAACAATGTAATTATCCTCAAGCAACATCAAGCTGCAGTTTGGAGTTTCCCTACCTTTAAATGTATATTAAGAAAGAAAAACTGTACAAATAAACGGTGTTTAAAAAATATGTTTTGGTTGAGGAAAGCTCTCAGAAAACAATGGCCAAACAAGCGTGAAACAGGACTGCACTCTTTATGTGTTGGGTAACTTAAAGTTAAAATCTGTCTTAACAAGATTATTTGCTGGCCCCTGTGGTGCAACAACATTCACTTCTGTTAATGTATAAATGGTTCTGTTCTGGGCGATTATGGATTAAAAATCTGTACATAAAAAGATGAGAATATTACCGTAATTACCATCAAAACTCAACGCCATGATACAGAAAAGAATCGTCACATCTTCCACCATTTTCTTCCATGCGAGTCTTCTTGTGAGTTGATTGACAGGACAGTTCAGCCAATGATGACAGTTTCAGGATATGATCGGCTTTGACTATATGGCATAGGGCAGCTGGTTTCCCAAGAGCAAATGGCCCCGCCCCCATATTCACCTGCAACCACTGTAGATACGAAAGAAGCCCATTTAGCAAGAGTGCAGTGTCAGAGGTCCCAGAATCAGTAGCTTTGCAGGGAAAACAACCTGCAAGTGGCCGAAGCGTAAACTGGACTTCTGTAGTGAGTTTGTTGTGGCCTCATGTATAAAAGTCTTGTAATTAAATTATGCATGAATGAAACTAAAGCAACTGATGCTAAACAACTAACAAGCATGCTAAATTCACTCACAATTATGCAAAACCACTGTTGCAGCTGCAGTTTTTTTTTTAATCTGAGAAAAACTTGCTACCACAGAACCTGAGCAACAAAAAGCTACAAAATCATTACTGCAATTTTGCCAGATAATGACACGCTTTTTATCCCATATAGTGTTGCCTATCAACTCTGTGGGTGCATGCCTTTCATGCATGGCAACATTCAACAAGCTATAGGCCATTAGGCATCATCTTCTTCCATATCATATGATCTTCTTTGAATGGGATTTCCTTATGGAGCCATATCCCATATCCAGTCAGTAGTTTATTCTCAGTGATTACTGGTCATGAAGCCAGTGTGGACATGTGTGGACATGTTTTGAGGGAAATATTTGAACAACCTGCCTGTTAATGCCCAGTGGGAAAATGTTTCATTCCCTTTGGGTTGAAGCATGGTAGGCAGGGGCAGCTGCAGCACTGACCCTGCCAAGGACAGAGAGCTTCCCATGCCCGTTCAATGCCATAAAATGGGTCATTGAACAGCTAAATGGAGTCATTATGATGAGTAATTAAAAGAATACTGCTGAAGACTCCCGAACTCTCCTTTTCTCTCGGTTCCGCTGCTTTTTGTGTTTTTGTGGGCCTTTGCTGAAAGGCAGCTGCCTTGGGCCACTTAAACTATCACCCCTTTCACTAGAATGCAAATAGCAGCCTTACCAGCTAATTGAATTGCATTATCTATTGTCCTCTCATTTATTGAAATTCTAGACGTTTTGCAGATTTCCATTACCGATTGTTCAAGATTGAATTTTGCCTGTGCTTTTCATCTGATACAGCATGTCACACATTCAGAATCACAAGGGATGAGAACGCAGAATTGTTTCATTAGAGCAAGAGTAGTAATGTGAATACTGATAATGCACTCATCTGGAGCTTGTCTTGTGCAGGCATAAATATGTATGTAGGTGTGAAAATTGCATCCATCCATTAATGCACCACCGCATGCTATAGAGACTTGTTAAACAGAATCATAAAAGCACAGATGAAGGAATCATGTTCCATTTTCTATTTAACTTACTGCAGTGAATACAAAGCATCCATTTCTGTTTAATACAAAGCATTTATTTCTCCCTTTATTTGAACTTCCAATAAAAATGAATAAAAGTGGCTCGGGCTCCCTCTGGGCAATGTGTGCAGCAAGCTCGCATTCACTTTATGGAGAGTCATTAAGATGATAGGGGAAGAGCTGATTTTTTGATTAATTAGTAAAACTAACTTTGGCAAGGCCACAAACTGAAACAGAGGATTTCATTAGCTTGTGCTTGTTAGATAAGGTTAATGAGGTGCTTCCAATTCTGGTGGTGAATTCATTTTGGAGACTGCAATGCTATGTCAGATTGAGAAGGTTATCGTCTGAACAAACATCCAACAGTGTTTTTTTATTTAATTTTTTGCATTTGTCCCATTAAAACTGGCAGCCATGGTTTCATGTAGACCGCAAAATGTGTAAAGTTGTGCAAAGTTTCTAAAACACAACCTCTTGTTAGTGATTAAAAACCCGCATCTCATTTATTTTTCCTCAGAGTACGAGAGGACGGATCAATGAAAATCCATATTGCTGGGGGGCGCCAGAGATGCTCTCATACACTGAAGACTTCAACCTAGACTGCAGAGGTAAGTGCAGGTATCAGTAGAGTCAGTTGTAGCTTGAGTAAACTGCAGTGTAACATGAGCAACCCCCCACCCTCCCTCCCTCCCTCCCTAAGAGGATCAAAGAGAATCCATCGCTAATCCACTGGTCACAATACACATGATAAGTACAGTGCCAAAGACACGGCACTCAAAGGACGTGTCATCTGGAGAGTGGACAGGCTGAAGATGACTTTGTAGGTCCATTACTCAGATTCAGTTTTGCAGTTTCAACACCTATTTTCTCATTTCCACAGTTGACTGTCAGCACTGGAAACAGCAACGTTTAGTTATACCATTCAAAACACAAGATGCAATCTTTAAATGATCTGAGAAACTGCTGTTTAACAGTGACAGCATAAATGTGAATTGGAATGTAAGCTTTCTTACAAGTTGTAAATTACATTGTTATTCTCTACGTACCTGCATGTTCCTTATAGTCTGTTATTTGTAAGGATTTTAATACATCATATAGCGATCTTAAAATCTGCACATAAGTAATATTCTACATTATTTTAAATCTTAATGCAATACATTTGAGAGAACACCCTGCATTTTCTGTCACATGCCATTTGTCTTGCAATAAGTTGTTTTTGTTTTGTTCGTTTGTTTCTTTCCAGTGGTGACCAAGCAAGAAATAAGTAGTTTCACATAATCATGTTACTCCCAGCTTACACCAGCTGATGTGGGTACATTGACAGGAATTAAATCTCATTAGGGGGATATTCAACAAAGGGATATGATCTCAAAAATTTTATCATGATTAATTGTCTCCTCCTTGTAATGCATTTGCATAACCAGTACACCCTGGCTACTTAACTGACTCACTAGCTAGCCTACTTAGCTAGCCTGTCATGTAAACAAGAGCAGATGGACTGTGCCCTATGGCTTAGCAGGCATGTCATGTGGTTGACAAGCAGAGGTGCATCCTGGTCTAAGTTCAACACTTTCCTCTTGCCATTCACTCCCCTTTGGTTGAGGATGGATGCTGCAAGATACAATCCAACCCTCCATGTCACGTGGCATCCCATTTATCAAATTTGAATTACAGAGAAAAATTGTGTATCGTGCAAAATTGTGCAAATACTGCAGTAAAAAGAGATGTTAATTAATGTAAATGCATCAAAAATCTCTGAAAAGATGAATGTTTACTAGTACTTTTAATACTTTGCTTGAAAAAATGTCCCAGTTAAAGTCCAATTGACTATGAATTAAATCATTATACTCAAATTTTATACAAATGGAGAGATGCACTCTCAAAACAGATAGGGCCCTAGAAAAGGAAGATAATCATAGGTTAATCAGAGATAATATTTGCATTTTTGGTGATTCATGCTGTAGAAATTATCCTGAAATAATTTTTAAAAAGTGTCATGGTGAGAACTGTTTTCACATTGTGAATAATGTATTCAATGCTGCATGTGTCATCATCTAAATCAGCTTGTGACAAAGCATTCAGCATGAGTTGACCTGCCAAATGGCACTGAAATGGATATTAAAACTGATGTCTTAGTGTTATCACTGACCAAAGAAAACCTTTCCAGAATATTTATATTATGTTTTTAGGTCTTCAGCTTTCATGTTTAAATTAATTTGCCAAAATGTTTTTATTCCAAATGTGAGCTACTTTTGGCAGTGTTTTCATTGGATTTTGAAACTGCAAGTTGAGAGACAATGAGCCTTTGTATGTGTTCTTGTCAATCACATAAGAAAGGCATGTTTGGAAAGACTTCAAACACTTATCCCTCTTGGACACATCAAATGCTTGTGTTTGAGAGCTGGATCAATTGAATGACTTTGATTTAATCCTCGCTGTCTTTCAAGTGTGGCCAGTGGGGATTTTTCCTCAGTCGAACTGTCCAAAAATGTTTCTGCTACACTAGTTCTCAGGGTGTAAATTTAAATCCATATTATGCATCATATATATTCATGCTGAAGTTGACCTGAAGCTAAGGAGCCAATATATATAGTCTATTTATTGCCATCCTGAGACATGACTGACACCTCATATGAAAGAGCGCTGAGTAAACATCTGAAAAGGTAATTTTTGGAGGCTGAATTGAGGCCACTGTAGTATATCATGTAATGAAAGGTCTGAGTAAAAGGCCTATCTGTTCCAATTGGCCTACCTATCTGGCCCATTGGGAGTGTGCTATGATGCATATGCAAGGGTAGAGACATAGCAGTGGCATTTTAGCACAAATTGCTGCAAAATATAGGAGAATTAAGGGGAATAATAACGGCATGGCAATTGGGTTCCAATTCTGTCCAGGGAATTTTTTGCACAACCAATGGTGAAATCTTGTCAGAAGGTGATGCAGCTTTTTACCACTGTCATCAAAGACCAAAGATGTGTGCTTTGACCTCAAACACACATCGGACAGCATGTGCAAAAAAGTAGAGACTAGTTCACATCAGTGCAGGGTGTCTGGGTGTCATTGTCCATGTGCATGGGAATTTCAGAAGTTGATGGGAAATACACCTTGCTGGAAGAAAAGTTGAAATAAGATGTCATGCTTTTGAAACTAAGGTCCTGCCCACATGGAGGAACTGTCTGTGCCCCTAGTGTTGGAAATGTGCGCTATAAAACGAAGCAATGGTCGTTTTCTAAGGTCTATCACTTCTTTTTTACCTCTCCATCATTACCGTTTTTTGGTGTTTTTCAGTTTCACCCAGAGAGTCCGTATTAAAGAGGGTACAGGGCACAGAATATCACAAAGTCATTGATCAGTGTGATGGTCATTCTCCAGCCCAGGCCGCGACAGTTCATCTTTAGTCCTATCAAGCTGTAAAGTGCCAGGTGTTCCGTCAACCTGGGTTCCTAATTGATGGCACTAAAGAAGAGTTATTTGAATGGATTACCGTAAAGAGCATTCTGGATTAGACCGTGAGAGACATAGATCCAGAGGGAGCCTTAAATTGGTCACATAAAGTGATTATAAAACATCAGTACGGTTGGCAATTATTGATTTTCCCACTCATCAAAGGAATTTAACCCTTCCTCGTCCTCTGCTCAATGCATCAATATCACTTTGGCGGGGCTATACCACACGTTGGCTGCAACGTGCATGCCGGCTCCACTGGTGTTTGTTGCCCCAGCAGAGGAAACTTTGAAATGATCGATGCCACAGGGACAGAACCACAACAACTGGTTGTAAATATAGTGTTGGTTTGTGCAGTTGTTATTGATGACTTTGTTCCCAGGACATCAAGCTGGTAACACATTGTGACTATATAAAACCAACCTGGCTTATTATTGTTTGCCATTTCAGCAAGACGGATGTAACATGCCACATTCTCCATGAGAGGATCATCAATATTTAAAAAGGCTAAATGGCTGGTTTACACCTCTTGATTAACAATGAGTGTGATTACATTAGCACTGGAAACTACAGGGCGCAGTTTAAATAAAAGAAACTGCAACACAGTCCCAGCACAGTGGTTCTGTATTGGTATGTTTCCCAAAACTGAATCCATCCTAAAGTAATAATTCTTAGTGATCACCTTTACTCCCTTGATGTTTCCTTAATTTCCTTAATCCCTTAATTTCTTGATGGGAGCTAAATCTATCAACGAGGAATGAGGAGTCGAGATTCAGAAACACAGAGTGAGTTCAGTGAGTTTCACAGTCACCACAAAGATTAACGGCTCAGATGATGACCAAATACATCATTAGTAGTGATTAGCATTAACCTGGCCCTCTAGAAGATGAGTGGACCAACACCAGGCCAAACATCCCATCAGTAAACATATAAACTCAAGCCCTTTTGTGCCAGTCTTAGATTTCAAAACTTAGATTTTATGTGGGAGACATAAGGATTTAATTCCAGAAAATCTAAGCAAAGGAGTTCAGAGGTCTTAATGACTAACTTGTTTCTTGTGATGAGTTGCATTGATGAAAAAATATACAGCCCAAGACATTACATGTGTCTAATGAACAGATGCATAGACAGAATCAGATGTAATTCCCCTCCACTGATCCTCCTACTGATTTTACCAAAAGTCAAAAAGCAAGACCTTTACACAGGGCCACCGTTGTTGAGTGTACTCATAGTACTCATAATGGCATCTCCAGTATTTCGACCATATCCGATAGTTTAATAAAGACTTGCACATGCAGGCAGCCTGGCTGTGAATTAGCAATGAGAAAGGCAATCATGGAGAAAATAAATGGAAGTTAAAACAGGGCTGTGGAGTTTTGACAGACAGCTGTCACCCATTCATTACAGCCTCCCTAATGATTTTTTCCACATGACTGATAAGATGCTGTGGCACCTCTCTCTGCATGACAGGGAACTTTTCTCAAACCATGACACCTCAATTGTGCTCTCTGTTGCATTACATCCCGCTCACAATGGTCAGACCGCAGAAGATGAAGCTTGCTGTGGTTGACCTTCACTGGAATTAAGCTATTCTAATGAATCTAATAACATAACAGCTTTTTTTTTTTTTAAATGGATGTTGGATGACTCAAATGCAGTATGTTTAATGCAATTCTGCATGCTGTTTTGAAAAAAAAAAAAAACACACACACACATTCAGGCTTTCTCCTGAGCGGCAGCACAAGAGGTAATTAAGGCTTTGGTTTATCTTCTACTGTGTTTAGAAGGACTTCCCACCACATAGGCTTAAAACCTGAGGCCACTCACCTTTAAAGAAGGATCTTTGGCCATCTGCCTTTGTGTTTCCTCTCGTCAAAAGCTGCCCTTCATTTTTTTTAAACATTATTTTTAATGTTTCCATATAATTTCATTATCAAGCCATTATTCAATATGCTTTGTTAATCAAACAATACATCAAAATAAATCTTTATAAGGAATTTTATAACAAAAAATTGTGGTAAATTAGTCTTTATAGACATTTGGCATGCATGTTTCAATTTTGAATAACATTTGGCCTTGCAGTTCAGAATCATTCAGTGTTTAACACATGCTATGACAATGCCATGAGGATGATGATATCATATTTGATGATTTACAATGACAGGGCGATAATGCATTCGGTCATAACACATACAGTAGACAGTATACATGCAGTGCACGCCGTTTAGCTCAGCTACCAAAAAGCAAATTCTTCTCTGGGCCTATTGCTGCTTCATCTATTTTTACTAAGAAAATGTTACGTGACTCACTGTTAATAAAGAGCTAAAATAGATTTAAAGTCTCTACACAATTTGTAAGATTAGAAACATTGTGTGAAGAGAACAGTTTTGAAAAGAAACTTTGATCAGGTGTCTCAGGTGCATAAGCTCTCTGTGGCACCTTAGTCTGCTTTAGTGATTTTCCTGAGATGTTTTCTGTGATCTGAAAGATAATAAGATTGTGAGAGATGAGACAGTAGGCTACTCAAGTGAGAAAACTGCCATCTACTGGCAAATGGAATCCATTTTGTCCCAGCATGATTTGGCAATGCATTAGCAGGTTCTATTTTATTCTATCCCTTGCAATTTTATTTCATCCCCCTTGTATGTCCCATCACTTTTTGATGCTGGAGTGAAAAGTATGACCTCACTACCTAAAAGTTTCCCTTATAACCTGCTGCTTTAGTTATTAATATTTAACAGGGAGTGACCTCACAGTTTTAGTATTGATTTATGTGTTTTTCATTGCCACTGTGCTTCTTTATTCCCTTATCCCTTAAGGAAGATATCAGTAAAGCTGAAAATTACATCTCAAATGGACCATAGATTATCTCAATATAATTACTTAGTGTACAATTTAGGCTGCAACATTAAGGATTGTGGCACAGTTGTGACACAGAATTACTCATCCAGTGTGTTTCAGTTGAAGCTGTAATTAATCCACTGCAGGAGAACAGTATATTCCGTCGGTGATACCAGCATCACGGAGGGAGGCAGGACAACACCTTGGTAAATGAGTCAACAATGCGGTCTACATTCAATTTATTCATATCACTTACATCAGTGGCCTCCAGCCATCGGGAGCCATGTGTATGCAGCTTTTCATTCCAACCAAAAACTACAGCAGCTGATTCCACTGATTAACTCACCTTCAGCAGGAGAGAGGGGACTAAGTGGTGAAATCAGCAGCTGTAGTGTTTGGAATGAAAACCTGCAAACACACACAACTCCATGGCACATGGTGGGAGACCACTGACTTGCATAAAATGTTTTTTTCTGCAAGTTACTGTTTCTGACCCTGAACCGACTAAACTGAACACAGGCAATTGTTGCTGAGCCACTGAAATCCAGCACATTTTCCATTATGGTATGTTCCTTAGTCCGGTTCTGTGGTTACATGGTATGTCTATCAATGATCTAATCAAATCTTCCAAAAGCATCAACTTTTCTCTCATTAAATCCACAAGTTGTTGTCACTAATACTGGACATTAGGGATGGGACGATGTGCTGCTTATCTCACGATACAATTTGATACGCGATATGGGATTCACGATTCGATACAACCTCGATACGACGTAATAAATAAAAGTTCAATGACAACTAAGTATGACTGTGCAGAATTATATTCATTTCTGAGCCACAAATCTTTCTAGCAATGGCGGTTGGCTTGCTACAATGTAGACAACAATGTAAAAATCTCATTACAAAGTGCAAATAATATAATTTTGATGGAGAGCTTGTGAAATTGATGGGCAAGCCCTCTCATTTGTGATTACTGCAGCAGAATAAAATGTAGCTAATATTGCTTCAGTGATTCATTTTTCTGCCTCACTATATGTATTGTCACATTTGTATTACAATATATTGAATTTTGCTATATTGTCCCATCGCTACTGGACTGGACATTTGATTTTATTGATCTCTGCCATGAACGTTACCATTCTTTACTGCTTCAGTAGAGGCAGCTTTCAAGAAAGTAGCCTTGCTTTTTCTCTTTGGCAGTCTCAAACTTTCACCTTTTGAAATCATACATTTATGTAACAGCCCAAGACCTTGAATGTGCCGTAGTGAGAATAACATTGCTGTGGCCAGACTGAGAGCAGTCATTTCAGCAAGGCACATTTAAAATAGTACACTTTGGTAAATTATATTGGACAAATGATTGATAATCACGTCATGTAAGACATGCGTACACTATGTAATATACCTTGTCAACTGACCTTTTGACTTTTTTTTTTATAATGATAGCGGCCTTTGCTTCATGTCGTTAGTAGGTCATGACAGAGATGACATTTATTGACTAGACACCCTTGTATAAGTACTTTATGAATGGCAGTGTAGATGAGGGCAGATGGGATTGGGGAGGTTTCTATGAAGGAGGTGATGTATTTAAATATAAAAGCTGCCAGACAGACAAAACGTGTGACACAAACATGAACAGCACCGGCACCTGAGCATCACCTGTGAGAACTGCTCAAGCACTCATTGTTTTTCCCGCTGTTTGGTATTAGGGCTTATGTACTGTATTTTTCCTTTGTGAAGTAACACCGTTTTTTTTAGTTTTTTTTTTTATATCAGCCATGCAAATACCCATTCCTTCCATGTGAGTCTGTGAAAGTACATTCAAATGGACAATAGCAATAAAAATGCAAATGCTGAAACAACATTATCAGAGCATTTTGTGTCAGTTTAACTCCACTAATGTCCATTAGCATTTAAAGCGTTTGTTTATTTGTTGAATCCCCCAAGCTTAACTGGGATAAAAGTCCTCCCGACGGTTTACCTGTCATCTTCTGTTGAGATCTTAAAGTCCACGGTCGATTTTCTGCGGTGCGCCAAAAACTTGCTGCATCTTTTGCCCCTCCATATTGAGCCTGGGAGAATATGCCCTGTCAGACGCAATAACTGTCTTTTCGAGATAGAGACAGTTTTATTCCCCAACATAGCCACCTCAGAAGGCGGCTTTCAGTGTTTCCATTTGCCTCCATCCTATTTCCATTCTTTTCTCTACCCAACATAGATGGATCAAATTGCAGCAGTGGGAACAGCCTGGCTTGCCTGACATCCTTGCTAGCACTGAGATCTGTGATTGATTCTATTTCCTGTCACCTCGTCCTTTCCTGGAACGCTCCTTCATTTCGGTGTTGTTAAGCATCCTTCGCTATGTTTAGAAAAAACGGGTTAGAGAGGTTAAAGGGTTATCTTCCTTTTACCATATCTCTGCAATGAAATTAATATTGGAACATGCATAGTCTTTTCTTAATACACTTTTGACAGACGTACAGTTGGCAAATGGCAACACAGAGAATTTGTGTGGGGGCCAAAAACGTTTAAACATAGAAATCTTAAGATCTTAAGATCTAGATGCTTCAAGTTAAACTTGGATCGTTTGTCTGGCTGCACTCTTGGTGGAGCTAATCTCAAAGTGATAATGTCCTCTTCCTAAATGTGTCAGATAGTCTATCAGGTCAGACAGATATAAACACTGCACTGCTGTTCACAGCTTGTCAATCACAAGGCTGAGGCAGGTTTAGCTGTCAGTCAAAAATGTGGTCCTACAGTACAGCATAATTGAATTAACTCCATTCCCTTTCTGAAGGTTAATTGGTGGGAAAAGCTTGGCTGGGCATAGCAAGGTAATTGACAAAGATAAGGGGAGCTGTCTTCTCACAGGTTTAGTTAGCATACATGAACTTTATCATTGTACCAGCTCTAAATGTGAGATGTGTTAATGCAATTAGAAAGAAGTAAGACAGTTTACAGAGTAGAGAGACCAAACAACCCTGTTGTGTAGTGAGTCTTTACATACTTTTCTGTCGCTCTTAAGGCTGTGCAGTAGCTTCCACTTTAGTTCGACATGTCATGAGTCAGCAGCTACAGAGACATAGCTGGCAGATGCTAGGCTTAGAGGCCAAAAAAGCCTGCCGAGTTGATGGTCAGTTGATGGCCTGGAAAATTGCATTTAAACCTTCAGGTGTTATTCCAAGTTGTATCTTACTCTGAAACGTACAGAATTAAATTAAGCTCCACTTTGCTCCTGTCCCTTTGATAAATGCTGTCTATACCCCAGTTGGTTTTTTCTTGTTCTGTATGTATTCTGTCGAGCTGAACTTAGTTCTGACACCATTGCAATACATTTCTGAGCTTTGCAGCTTTGTTATCTAAGAGCATTTCCTATGTCCACATTATAGAAATCACAAAATCCTTTAATTCTGATAAATATTGTTATGGAGGGTTATGCAGGATGGTTCTAAGTGTTTCTGCGTTTTGCTGGGAACCATTGTGCCGGGCAATTTTCATTCTGCCGCAGGGTTTCTATAACAGCCCAAATCATTGATGCATCTGTTTCCATCAGTGCAGTGTGATTCCATGCCATTCTCCATGGCTTATCATCTTTATAAGAGGTGTCATCCAAAGCAGAGCTTTTAGTTTGTAATGAGATTTTTTGCTCTCTTCTAGGTTTGAATCGTACTAGGTCATGAGCCTGTTGAAGGACTCTTGATACACTGAAGAACAATAGAGTGGGGTATTGGGAATTTACAAGAGATGGCAGGGCAGTAAGTCATTTAAAGTTTTACAAAGTATGACACCTGCGTGGAATACTAAGTAGTAAGTGGGTTGAATCCAACTTTGGAATAGACCAGAGAAGGATTCAAATTCCAGATGCCTCTGCATAACTATATTGACCCAACCTTTGCACTCAAGGTCTTAATTATCCAAAAGAATCTGTGATTTGACATTTAGCACCAATATATCATCAGCATTAATTGTAATCAACCCACACTTCAGCAATACTTAATAGTCTGATGCTAATTTGAGGCTAATTATCAACAACCAGTGAAAGTTGGCAGCAGTAAAGATGATATTTGTCCATTAATCTGTGCAATGCTTTCAACTTTAAATTGAGGATGTCAGGAGATTAGATTACAAGACTTGTGAACATCAACAATGGCAACAATGGAAATGTTCATTTATTGCATTTTGCTTTACTTGACATGAACAAATTTTAATTTTCACCGCCCACAGTACTTCAATTTCTGTTACAGTTTCCAGGCTGCTCTCTCTTTATTATGAGGAATAATGCCAAAGCTTTAACTATACTATACCTACTGTCCTCTGCTAAATCAGAAGTATCCCAGAAAATTTGTGTCTTTTGTCTGAGCACAGGTCGCCAAGTGAATTGCGAGAGGTTTCGAATGGACCTTTGGCTCTCACATGATGAACATCTCTATAACTACAGTATGTAACTCCACATACAGGACCTTATCACGACTGTATTCGTTTTTCTTTTTTTTTTCTTTTCGAGGCTCAGAAGGTCACATTGAGATAAATACTATAGTGGAAGCTTCTGGACTCGATTTATATGAGGCGGCAACTCCAATTGTCACAGGGGAATAAAAGGCTTTGTCTGGAAAACAAATGAACTCAATGCATCGAGCTGGGGCACAACACCCCTCACTTATCAGACAGATAAAAAAAAAAAAAAGTTAGATAAAAAAAAATAATAAGATAGTGTGCAGTGCCTCGCAGCTGTCCACTTGCCTTTATGAACCCCCTTCCACTGAAAAAGGCCTGGCGAATCCAACAAGTATATCACTGAAGCCATAAAAAGTATTTTAGCAAACAGTATTCAATGAGGAGCGAACCATCAATTCTATTCCAGGCAATATTCCCAGAGTAATTAATGTATGAGTTTAATATCCTCTGATATAACCCAAGCATATGTGCCCTCGTTCTCCCTCTCTCCAAAGCAATTCAGTAGCTCAATGAGCACAATGTTTTCCTTCCCCAAGAGAAGTAGTTCTATTTCAACTCAATTGATTCTCCACTTCTGGTTTCCCCATCTTTACCTTTTTCATTCTTTCCAGCAAGAAGTGCATGCATTTTCAATGACATCAAATAAAGGGCAGTCATTGGTATGGATGAAGGGGGTCCTCGGAGATAGAGGCACCTTCACCATCACAAAGCGCAAGATAGAGCGCACCGGAGAAACAAGAAAAAGCAGGGCCTCAAACTGTAAAAACAGATCCTTTGATATTACTCTTTTGTAGACGCTTAGAGATAGAACTGAAAAACAGTAATTTAGTATGCACACTGAAATTGTTCCGACAGACGCATTGAGAAATAGGAGGGGAGTGAGAGACAGAGATAGTCGGAGATGGGGGTGAGAGTGAGGTGCAGTCTGGCTGCTTTGCATATAATACGTGTGGGGAAAGAGCTGCAGCATAGTTTCAGGAGCCGTTTCCTCCGTGTAGCTCACTGGAGCTTCTGTCAAAGTTTGCCTTGAAGCACTGGCTCTCGGTGTGAAGGAGCACTCCTGAGGCTCTGTGTGAGAGAGGATGAGTCTGCCTCACTTTCAAAGACTCCAGCCGGGGATAGAGCCATTGCAGCTGAAAGATTCCCCTAAAGGTAATATCAACCTGTCACTTTCACAACACCCAGTTCAGCCCCCTCCTTTAAAAACCGTATCGGCATTTGACCTCTCTGTGATTTTCCATTATGTCAGCTGTACCATTTTAAAAAGTCAGTTTCTTTGCCCAAATTTAGTTGTATTACACTGTCAAGCAATCCTTTTTTTAAGAAAGATAGGCCTCTCTCTCCATTTAGAGCTGTATTTGTGATTTTTCTGTTGCCGTTTTCGTCATAAAATGCATCAGAGGCAAATGATTTACTGAGCACAAGGGGTGAGTGTAAGTATGCAGGGGCCCTGTGCAACCGGAACACAAATTTACAAGGATGTGTTTGAATCAGTCTTCAAGAGCAGGGTTTCAATAGGTTATCCACAGAAGAGTAAAAGAAAAAGAAAAGCCTTCATTACCCAGTGCATAAAGCCCAAATGGAAAAGAGACTGTGGAATGGCTGCCTGTGTCTGATAGGGGAATATACTCGGCTCTGATGCCTTGGGTGTTCTGGCCTGCTGCACTCAGGGCTACCACTGGACCATACAGATTGCAGCCATTATGGAAAGTGGGTCTAGGGTGGCAAATAGACCAAAGCTCTCATAAGGCAACATACACTGCTGGCTGCCTTAGGCTCATTTGAAGGCCAGGATGTATGCCGTGCTTCGTGTGAAACTAATGCACTAAAAATTAATTTTAATATAGTCGGTTGCTTTGTTTATCCTCCAACAACTTCCCACTGCAGGCTTTGTTTTTCTTGGCACATGTAGGCACTGGGACACCAGTGCAGGACTTAAGATACAATGCTTGAATGTGAAATCTGTGTTTTGTCATGCAAAAGCTAGTTCCTATTAGTGTAAGCATGCATATGTATTTGTGTTTACCCTAACAAGGGGAACTAGCCCCGCTGTAATTTATGCATGGGTCTCGGTGGTGAGGCGGTGAATCAGTGTGAGGCTCACTAGAGTGAGTCACTGTGGACAAACAAAACACCCTCTATGCATTCTAAATGAGAGGAGACTTTTCAGGTTCAACTTAAACTTCCATTTAATTCCTAAAGCATCTCGCACCGGTGCCACGCTGTGAGCGAGTGGAGGTCGGGTCAGATGAGCTCAGTCTCTGCCGGGCGGTATTTACTGTAAAGGTCAGAGACTGGGGAATAATAACAGGACACCATTTTCCTTTAAGAGATCTTTTGCCGTGCCAGATATTCTACAGAGCTGTATTTTTCATATTCATTTCATGGAACATTTGATTTGGAACCTCTTTCCTCCCAAGGGCTTTGAAAGTGTTCTTTTCTTCAGTGCCCCTCTGCAAATGCTCTTTTGTTGTCATGAAGGTGGTTTTGTAATGGTAGCCTTTGGCATTTTATTGCTGTGTCCTCCACCGCCGCATTCATTTCTCTTCTTTATCTATGCTAGGACAGATCACCAGTGGTTTGACCATCATATTTCCACTATAAATAATTTGTTAAAACTGCTATTGATGCACCAATATGTACCCCTTTATACAGTGGTACTAAAAAATGCAGTCTTGATGGGTCTCTGACTAAAAAATCTGGGCCACATGCATTTTTCAGCCAATGTGTATGGACACGGTCCTGCCTAGTGAAGAACAGAAAGCTGCACTTGCATGGGAGAGACATCAAAAGAGCTCTCCATAAAAATGTGACCATGTCATACTGAAATTCAGTGATGTGACGGGGGCTGCCCTCAGTTGTGGAACTTGTCAGACCCACATATCCAGTCAAATCTTTATTTTGACTGGCACACAACAAATAGCTCCTCAGAGACATTTTCCCAGTCTACTGGAAGTTTATTCCACACACCATCTATCATAAACAGCGTGCTGCACTATGCATGAATGAAGATGGAAATGAAGGGAAAGCAGAAATGTAATGCAAACAGTGTGTTTACCTAATTTACAATCCACGTTCCACCTTACAAAACAGGCACAAGTGGACAAAGCTGTGCTATAGATTCATCTGTAATCTGACCCTCTAGGCTTATTCAAATCCATGTGAGACATACAGAGCCTCAGCAGATTACTATAGCACTGTTTCAATGTTATCAGTATATCAACACACGGTACAGTATTTACTGTTGGAGACCAATTATTCCTCTTGTTTTACTCTCTAGCTTGCAGGTAGCAAAAAAGACTAAATTGAATTTACTTTCAATACATTTTTATTTTATTTTCAATATAACGTGCAGTTACTCTACTGTGCAGTTATGTGTGTGTTTGTGTGTTAGTGTTTGTTTGTACATATTAACTGTGGACAGCACAAGGGTTTGTGCTGGAGATAATGTTCCAGCTCTTGAAATTGAATGTCCAGAACAATTATATCCACCGCCTTATTTGTGATAGATAAGGAAAATGACAACCAAATATTTGTGTAATTGTAATGTGATAAACTAGCTTCACAAAAAAGGTCAAATCACTGCAGGAATGACCTTAGGTCCACGATGGCAAGTGGGGTTTCAACTTGAAGTATATTCTCTCTGCCATAAACTGTCACATTTATTCTGTTCCAACAGTGTGATTATCCCTCGTCTGTAGAGCCATGTCCTCTAACACAAAAAAACACCTTCTCACCCCCTGTGCCCTCCCACAAGGCAACACATCCTGGCCTGTGTCAGAAGCTGAACTGGTGGGCTAAAAAAAAAGCATACATTACTGAGGGCAGCAGGTGGGCACACATCAATACCTCTGGGTTTAAGTTTTCAACAGCTGTCTTCTATGATTAACCAGTGCGCTCATTCCCAGCACACTTTCATCGGTATTCTTACTATTTACAAATTAGTGTCCATTAGAAGACCATTTTTAATACTGCAGTTATATTTTTGATATATGACAGTAGTCTCAGTACAACTTCTCAAATAAATAATCTTGTATTCTTTGGTCAAATTTAATGTATGACACATTAATGACTTTGCAGGCCAGTTTATGGAGATAACTGTCAGAATTTATGTTATAGAGTACACCAGACATATAAATATGGTTTGAATGTAAAGATGTCTTGGATGTTAGACTTTGCAAGAACTAATGTTTTATGCTGCTCTAAAACCATCCCTTCAGGAAATGCAATGTTTTTGTAAAATTGAATAAAATTAATTACTGGTGGAGTCCAATTTGATTTGAAAGCTGGTCAAGGTTGCCTTAAGAAACAATGCAAGGTTCCCCTGATTATGAGGTGCTGTATCCTGTAGCCTCGAGGTCAGACGTATCGACTGGATGTTAGTAGATGCAGATGAAGGCAGACAGTTAAAAAAAATTCTGTTTCTACACAGGCATCATTCAACCTGCAGGAGAGTACATCCACTTGCACCACGTTACATGCAAGCCCCACAAATTGCTTAAAAAGAAAATAAAAGTCAATATCATTGGTAATTGCAGTCATTTTTATTATACCCGTGCATCAGGCAGCATTATATTATTTACTTCCTTGTCAGGCAGCATTGTATTATTTACTTCCTTGTCAGTATTACCTTGAAGCTAGGACAATTAAATGTAGTGAAGGCTATAGTAATGAGTGATTTGGCAGTGTAATAGTGTGAGGTTGTGCTTTGAATCCAAGACTACGCTACCAGCATGGGGCTGACTTCTAAAAGACCTATAGCCTGTACATTTGACATTAAATATGATTTGAAATGATCTTAAAGGTCACACATTAAAAGCTGCTAAAAAAAAAACAGAGAATGTTTGTGGCAAGCCCAACGTTTCTGCTTTTACTGAAAGTTCTATGGCATTGTCTGGCATTAGCTGTACTAATACTAATACTGATAATTAGTAGTGGTAGAAGTAGTAGTAGTAGTAGTACTAGTTGTAGTAGTAGTGGTGGTGTAGTAGTAGTAATGTAGTAGGAGTAGTAGTAGTAACTGTGGTAGTAGTGGTGGTGTAGTAGTAGTAGTACTGACCCCATTTTTGGGAAATTCTTATTTTATTAGAGTGTATCAATGTATTAGTAGTAGTATTAGTATTGATATTATTGAAAATAATACAGTATAGTGTTTATAGGGACACCACAGAGAGAGAAACAAGACTAACAAGGGGGATCAATAAAGAAGAATCCATTTTGAGATTCTTTTCTCTGCACAGTAGTCTCTTTTGCAAATTAGAGTGTAAGAGTAACGCTCCAACTTCAGAGACCATGGCTATCCCTTCGCGAAAGGGTTGAATCTCATTTAGGAAAATGTAGTAATCAGACCTTGTACACCATTTCCCCCTTTTCTCTCATATAATCCAGTGCTGAAATAGATATTAATGTATATATAATAAGGTTTTCAAAGGAAAATCCTAAGCAAATTGGTCTAAAATTACCTTTTCACTGAGTTTTGTGTAATTGATTTAATGCAGCTTCTTAACATTGGCCTCCCTCAGTTGCGTTTGACAGTGCTCAGGTTAATGGTGTGAAAACAGGGACCCTGCTTTTCCCAACCTGTCAAGTGGTAATTGGCCAATGGTTTCCTTTAATAGCAGTGTGCCACGGGGACTGCAAACACCTCTTAAATTGTGTACAAAATAATTGGAAGGGCATGAACAAGGAGAGCATGCAGTACACATGAATCCTTTTTAGCATGTGATGGGATAATGAATCTTGATAGAATAAAGTTATATTTATTGTCTGGATGTTTATGCAGCATGCTGGAACTGAGGGAAATAAATGATATGTCTATCTAAACATTGACTGCAACCTTTTATTGAATAAGTATATGTAGTATCTACATATGTGATATTCTTAAAGTACATTCCTGTGAGAGGGGGGGTTGCCTCAAAGCTCATCATTTTTAAAATTACACTAAGATATTGTTTTGTGTGGTTGGTATACAAGATCCAAACTGTAGCCACAATGTCAACAATGTGCTCTTGTCTCTACATTGCAGGTTATTCCTCTGTGCACCTGAGAGAGACGCAGAGAAGAAGACAGTGGCGGAAACAATAAGATGAGACCATTTAACGATGGTAACCTCTAAGGAAATAAGCACAAGCCAACCTGAGGTGGTGAAATACAGAATCTCAGCTAGCCATCGCCAATCATTCACTGCAGGCAAAACTCAATGAATGGAACTCAGTATAAATGCAAATAGTCAACATTTATTTTGTAAATGTCTGGTATGTGTGGACAGAACCATCCTTCAATGAACAGGAGACCGCTAAATGGATTGTTTCTGGCACTGAAGTTTTGAACAGTTGAACATCCCGCTCAGTTACCAACAGGATCAGTTCAACTGCATCAAAACCACAATACCCTCTTCTCATTTTTGGTCCTGCACATGACTCTCAGAGAAGCACCAATGGCCTGCAGCATAGGTATGGTGATGAGTGCCTTTTTTTGGTCTGTGGCCATTGTATATTTGACTCACACAGGCAGAGTCAATGGAGACTGCTGGTTAATTGAGGGTGAAAAGGGCTTTGTATGGCTCGCAATTTGTAGCCAAAACCAACCACCTTATGAGGCCATCCCTCAGCATATCAACAGCACCATTGTGGACCTTCGTCTGAATGAAAACAAAATCAAAAGTATCCATTATTCTGCCCTTAGCCGCTTTGCCAACTTGACCTACCTGAACCTGACTAAGAATGAGATCTCCTACATAGAGGATGGGGCCTTTTCTGCCCAGTTCAACTTACAAGTCCTTCAGTTGGGCTTCAACAAGTTGCGGAACCTGACAGAGGGGATCCTCAGGGGTTTAGGCAAGCTGCAGTACCTCTACCTCCAGGCCAATCTGATTGAGACTGTGACACACAATGCCTTTTGGGAATGCCCCAACATTGAGAACATTGACCTCTCCATGAACCGAATCCAGCAGTTAGACGGGTCCACGTTTACCAGCTTGACTAAACTTACCACCTGTGAGCTGTACACTAACCCTTTCAACTGCTCCTGTGAATTGCTTGGTTTTGTCAAATGGCTCTCAGTTTTCCCTAACAGGACAAATGAACGGATGGTCTGTGACTCCCCGGCTGGTGTCTCTGGTTACAGTCTGCTGAGCCAGAATCCCAACAATCCAACATTTCGAAATGCGCTTCACATGCTCTCCACTGTATGTACAGATGACTATGTGACACCATACATTCCCTTGCCCCCTGAGCCTACCACCCCCCCGCCGGACTCGACTCCCTGTGGGCTGGAAGACTGTCCTTCAGGCAACGAACCAGATGACATCACCATCAGTACAACATACTTTGATGTGGAGGTAAACCCTCTGATGAAACTGAAGCAAGTATCAAACACAGGCGCCACCATCACTGTTCAGATTCCTCATCCCTACAAGAAGATGTACATCCTGGTTCAGTACAACAACAGCTTTTTCACAGATATTCAAAACCTGAAAGGTATGAAGGAGGATATTGAGCTGAAAAACCTTAAACCCCACACTGACTACACATACTGTGTTGCTTCTATACGTAATTCTCTTAGATTCAACCATACTTGTCTGACAATCACTACAGGCCCTTGGAATGGAAGGGATAGAGTTGTAAACAATGCAACTGCTACTCACTACATAATGACAATTTTAGGCTGCCTCTTTAGCATGGTAATTGTTCTGGGGATGGTCTACTATTGCTTGCGAAAAAAGCGTCAGCAAGATGAAAAGCACAAGAAATCAAGTAGCCTGAAGAAAAATATAATGGAACTTAAGTATGGACAAGAACTGGAGGGCGGGACGATCTCTCGAATGTCACAGAAGCAAATGATGGCCGGGGAAAACATGGCTCGCATGCCATACTTACCATCTGGAAGTGAAATGGAGCAGTACAAATTTCAAGAGATAAGCGACACTCCTAAAATGGTGAAAGGAAATTACATGGAGGTGCGAAGTGTGGACCACCATGAGCGCAGAGAATGTGAGATGCCTATGCCTGGGAATAGCCAAGGGTCAGTGGCGGAGATTTCTACCATTGCAAAAGAGGTGGATAAAGTAAATCAGATAATTAACAACTGTATAGATGCTCTTAAGTCAGAATCCACCTCTTTTCAAGG
This sequence comes from Centroberyx gerrardi, assembly GCF_048128805.1. Taxonomy (NCBI): domain Eukaryota; kingdom Metazoa; phylum Chordata; class Actinopteri; order Beryciformes; family Berycidae; genus Centroberyx; species Centroberyx gerrardi. The sequence continues at coordinate 23,268,520 of NC_136003.1, forward strand.
GGTGAAATCTGGAGCTGTATCCACTGCGGAGCCCCAGCTGGTACTAATATCAGAACATCCGCAGAGTAAATCTGGCCTTTTGTCCCCAGTGTATAAGGACAGCTACCACCATTCTTTGCAGAGGCATCGTACCTCAGATGCCTCGCCTAAGAGGCCCAGCACTGCCACAGGAGGGCCCATGCGAAGCCCCAGGCCTTATCGCTCTGAATCGAAGTACATAGAGAAAACGTCCCCGACAGGAGAGACCATCCTCACTGTAACGCCTGCTGCTGCCATCCTGAGGGCTGAGGCTGAGAAGATTCGTCAGTACAGTGACCACCGACACTCGTATCCCGACGCCCAGATAGAGGAGCTTGAGGGACCCGACGGGCACAAGTCCTCCATCCTGGAGCCTCTTACTCACTCCCGCTCCAGAGACTTAGCATATTCTCAGCTGTCATCTCAGTACCACAATCTAAGCTACTCCTCAAGTCCTGAATACTACTGCAAACCTTCCCACAGCATCTGGGAGCGGTTCAAACTCCACCGCAAACGGCACAAAGATGAGGAGTACATGGCCGCAGGTCATGCACTGCGTAAGAAAGTGCAGTTTGCAAAGGATGAGGACCTGCATGATATTTTAGACTACTGGAAAGGTGTATCAGCCCAACATAAATCTTAACCTCTTTAAGTGTTTTTAATGGACCACACATTGCAGAAATGACACAAGAACCTCATGTGACAACAATGGATACTTCCATATTGTAATCAACTACTCATTCATGTGTATCACATTCTATTTTGACTGTGAGGAAAATGGGGTAAAGATCCTTTAAAATCATAGATTTGTCATATTATGTATAACATTCATGGGGAAAACTTTTATCTATTAAGGAGAAAATATATTGCAAATTAAGAATATATATGTTGCAATGGATTATAGGTTTTTGGGTATCGCATGGCCAAGTCCTGTGCCAGTGGATTTGCTGTTGTGTACTTTGAGAATACTATATGAAGACGTGTCTACTGAAACCTCAATATTTTTCTTGAAGAACTATCAACCACACTCATTCAAAAATAACTTTTTTTCTTCCCTGCATATATTTCATTCAACAAAAACTATGTACAGATATGGTTTATATATTTGCAATGTTTGCTGTATAAATGGAAAAGTATTAGTGAATGAATCAGGTTTATCAAATGGAGAGCTGTTCATTTAGATTATATGCTTACTAAAGAATGCCATGTCCAACTTTAAACTTGTGAGAGTTTGTCATCTTACCTTCAGCGCCCTTTTTTTTTTCTTTGTTTTGTTTTGCTTTTTGAAAGCTCATAAATATATTACAAATGGATTCGGTTGTAAAGGCCCCCAAACCACACTGCACAATATTCAGTAGGAGGAATCTGTTAGACCTCATGCAGGCAAGACATTATATCACCTGCTGCTAGAAGGTCTCAGTCATCAACTTCATGAACCATCATTTTTGTATCTTTAGTACCAAAGTAGAAAAAGCTGAAATGTTTACAATGTTTCTGCATGGTTTGAGAATCTTATGAACGTAGTCAGTCAGGTTCCATGTTCATTTTTTTAAACCAATCACTCCTCCAAATGTCCAAATACTGAGAAAAGATAATATTCACATACAGTATATGGTATTGAAAGCCTTCTATTAATCCCTAACATTTCAGGTAAGGTAATGGTACTCTCTCACCTGTTGTTTAGGTACAGAGAGAGCAGGAGAGTTTATCCTACAGCCCGATGGATGAATGTAACACATACATATTCTGATCTGTATATGGCAGCTTTCTATGTATTCTTTCAAGGAAATATTTATTTAATGCGATTAATGACCATGTTTTTTTCGTTGCTTCAATATTTCTTCCAGTGTACTATATTGCATAAAATGTCTGATCCAATAAATGCAGGACAGTAGATTGATTTTCAGATGGGCCTTGTTGCTTGCTGAGAGGTTTCATTTCTTTTTTCTTTTTTTTTTTACTGCTAGGCTGTTATATCTTTTTGTATATTATGAGGTACCAGATGAATATCAACATGCTAGAGTAAAATTTGAGAATGTGAAATTGAATCCTCTGACTTACTGGCTGTGAATTTGTATATCATAGAATATTTGAGTAAATACAAGACTTAATAATGCTTTCTTTGTAAGACGGTTATGTAGCTCATTCCTAACAGGCTCGTGATATGCTTCATAACATAGTCATGAATGAGCAATCAATACTTATAACCACTCCATTACTCATTTAAAGAAGTGTAATAATGCAACTTTAAATGTATTGGGCATGTAGAATATAGATTAATTCAGAAATAGAGAAATAAGGTTAAGCAGTTTAGGTTCCCATTACTTATTCCTAGGGCTGCACAATTATGGCAAAAATAATAATCCTATTTATTTTGCTAAATATTGTGATCACGATTATTAATCACAATTATTCGTCTCACTTTCAGGTAACAACATTTTTTTTTTTGCACTTTTGCACCTTAACATATATTTTCAGGTTTTCACTTTTTTAAGTGCAGTATTTCTCAAAGTATCAGCAACTATAAAGCTTGTTTTCACTCTTACTGTCTTACTCTTATTGTGGCCCTTTTTTTTTTTTTTTTTACACAATTCAAATAATAAATAATTACCACTTCATTACTTTGGGTGCAGCTGCAACCCTAAGGCAAACTTTGCACAAAATTGTTTGCTGTCATCTGGTATAAAACTAAACTAGGCCTATCTCCAAATGACAGGCAATGATCCAATTTTAGGAACCAAAACTACGTTCAGACTTGAGAGAAGGATTTTCCTCTCTAACGTCAGGCCGATCCATTCTTTCCCATTTTGGTTGTTGCAGTGTTTTTCCAAAGATGGTCTATGTAAGGTTTCTCTGCTGGCTTAATTGAAGCGCTTGATAAACCACATCGGGACTTTCAGGGGAACTGATAATAGAACAAACGATTAAATTTAGGCGAATTACATGATTATTAATCGTGGAAGCATCACATCGTGATATCCGATTATCAGCGATTAATTGTGCAGCTCGACTTGTTCCCTTATCATATTACACAAAAATGGAAAGTGGTTCCTCCTGAAGAGACATTTATGTTCAGCTGAGGAACAGAGATTGAAATCTGATAGGATGACCTGAAGGCATGAATTTATCTGAGGAGCAATTTGGAATCACCTCTATCATTACAAGTTAATACTGCAACCACAGTGGACAGGGGACCGCCTACATTTAGATGCGACTTAAGAGAGTATAGCTACAGGCTTTATTGAGAATTTGTTAGCCCTTTTGATTTCTGATATGTTACATACATTTCTCATAAATGTGTCATGAGGCTGTTATTATTCATGAATGTGATATGAATCATGCCATGAGCCTGATATGAATGTGTTATGTAAGCACCTTGTAAAGTGTTAACTTGGTTGTCTGACTTAATATTTCAACCGCCTTAAGATTTTGGGATGTGTGTACAAGTGTAAATTTCCTTTGTTTTATTTTCAATGTTGATACTGTTGAAAAGTCTTCATTTGTTGTCATTTTTATAAATGCATTTGAGTATATTCTGAGAGCTGTCAGGTTTCTAGTTAATTTAGCCAGTTAGCAACATGTTTTTATACTGCATATTGTAGCACTTATGTGTCTAATAAGAGTTAAAAGTGTTGAGAAAACCTTTGGAAAGATGAACAGCTGTTGTTCAAGTGCATCAAAACAAACAAGAGCACAAAAATGTGTTTTTTTATTTTATTTCTTAATACTATGTTATCTGCTTTCAGACAAAGTACTGTGAAATAAAGTTAAGGGTGCACCCATACACTCAGCATCTTTATTATGACTCTTCTCTGAGTCTCACCCTGAAGCTACACCAGCGTGTCGAGTTTCCATCAGGATAGCGTGAGGCTCTACTTCCTGCACAGAGCACGCCACCTCCACCTAGCAGTACAAGAAGAGATTTTTTCTAATCCCATCTGCTATTCTCCATACATTATGCGAAGTAGGTAATATTATTCTAATACATTTTACAGAAATGAAAATATAATTTGTCACTTAAATGCAACGTTTTGACATCCTGTTGACCCGTAAGCTTTCATGGCTATAAAAAAAAATACCAGTAATTGTATAATTTATTTTGGCAAAATCTGTAGGTCTATGTCTCAACTTTAATTATTAAAGAAAAAATCCACCTTTTAACCCTGTTAAACATGAAGCACTTGAGCTGCCTAATGTCCCAAAATTTTTCCTCATTAATATGCAAATTTATGCCTCAAGGAGCTCCAAAATCTAATCAGATCATCTATTCTATAGGAGGAATCTGTGGTGTGAGTATGAAGTTTCTATCATATATTGTTCTTGATTTATTGTGTTCACAAGTATGAGTCTACACACAGACAGAGAGACACCATGATGACATAATGTCCTGCATGCATGTCGCATGATGATGGGACATAAAAACATGTCATGTACCTTGCATTTCTGGGCCCATTTTGTTGTTTGGTGGTGTGTTTTTCTTATTCCTGTGGATAACTGGCCAAATTTAGACAATGTGACATCATGGCAAGATATTTCCAGTGCAGTTACAATGGCGTTTGATAGCAGACAAAAAATCAACATTAAACGTCAGGTTTTAATGTCAGTCGCACAGAATCAAAGAGCAAGAGCTTCTTTCTAGAACCGCCATTTTGCGCTGAGGTTCAACAATCATAAAAGGGAGAAAGCCTTCGTAGAAGAGGCAGAGAGACCAATTTCTCCACCGACAGTCGCCTCAATAGCCGCAATACAGCCACAAGACATGTTGCGTTTTGAATAAGAGTCACGACTATTACCGCTATTGCTCTCTCCACCTACACGTGTAACCAAAGCTGAATTATCATATCTCCAAGCTATTTCTATGCCCAGACCCTCACCTTTGACTGAAAGCAACAAGTTCCGGCCCATTCTCTGGCTGTTGTTCAAAGTCATTCTGGGAAATAGAAAATCACTAACTTAAATAGAAGTACAGTCGGTTCACCAAAAAATTTAATTACAACACTTCATCACAAAATAATTGGGCATCAAAATTGGTTATATCTAACAGCATGAGAGTATCCGAAGGTGGATTTTTCTTTGAACTGATGATTGGCATCCATTTCACCATGTGCCAGTAATAAGTTCAACAAATAAGACGCAGGGCATGAAAGCAGACAACTCCAGGAAAATAAAACATCAGTGCATTGTTGGCCATGAGAACAGAGTGTTTCAACATTATATAAGTTGTCAAATAAATTATATAAGTCAAATAAATAGTAAATTCTTGCTTGGCCATTGAATGGGTTGACATCAAATTTATTTTGTATTAATCAAACAATCACTAAATCTTCATCATTACCATTTAAATGAAGATAATGGTAATTGAATCAGATTGAATCATCTAATAATGCTGGCTCTAGCCCAGTGGTTCCCATCTCTGGTCCTCAGGACCCAGAGTCCTGCTGGTTTTCAGTTCAGTCATCTAATCAGGAACTGGTAGGATAGAAAACCAGCAGGATTCTGGGTCCTGAGGACCAGGACTGAGAAACACTGCTCTAGCCTACATCATTAGTACTAAAAGCCAGTGTGTTTTAGGCTACTTTAAATTCCTCCCATTCACAAAATATACTGACCACTAGGGTGTGCCAAGATGAAACAGGACCACAACATTCTGTATTTACACTATTTCAGATTTACACAAAATCTGCAATGTAACAGCTCGATAATTTAGACTACCTGAATGTTCAGAACTTTGGTGCTGAGTATAGAGACAGTGTGAAACAAATCAAAAACTGCAAGCCACTAAATTATAAAGTACACATTCTATATTATGTCCTGGTGTTTCAGTGCTTTGGAGAGTTCAATCCTCAATGCAATAACCCTGCTGGCCGTCCACATACACTGTCTCCGACCTCTCTGTCCTGAAGTTGGCTGACTAAAACTTTGAAAGTGCATCGTTTTCATGAACGTATGAGATGTTGTGTATGCACAATCTTGCAAATAAAGCATACTGCAGGTCATAAAGTTGGAATTATAAGGTTCTGAGTAGAGTGCAGTTCTGAAATATTGAGCATCAAAGTTTTGACATTCCAGCTGGCAAAACTGTTATGTAGTGAAATCTATCTTTATAGGTCAAGGAGGCCTGCAACTTCATGACACTCTGAATGCAAAATATCAAAATCCTAGAATAATTAGAAATTGGATTTCTTAAGAGGGATTCACACTGAGATAGAGCCTTATAATTCTGTAAGGCCAGTCTGGGTTTGGTTCTATCTGACAGATTGAATGAATTGAATGGTAAATGATTGAATGGTAAAATGTAATCCTAAAGTCAGTTTTGAAGCACATTAAGTTTAAATTGCATCAAATTAAATCAATTTTGGTATATTTTTATTTGCAAGAGCCCAGAAAAACACGATTATGTGAAATTACATTTAGCCTACTCTTTATTTTTCCAGATCTTTTGTAAACAAAAATCATGTTAACATCACAACATAAGTTTATTTTCATGTTGATTTAACAATTGTGCCAAGCCTAAACTATATACAAAAAATTACAACATGTATATCAAATCATTGGTATACTGACTGGCATGTCATTGTGTGTTTGGCTGCTGTTACTCAGTTGCCCCAAAGTAAGATCCTTGTCCACTGCATCTCACTGCCAATTCCATGAGGTTGGGTTGGAAACCCTTCTCCTGGCCTTTTTGTCTCCCTCAATCCCCAACACTTACTGTCTGTTTCTCCCTTTGTCTTCCTTTTCTATTGGATGTGGCCACTACTCTCCTCTGTTCCTCTGTCTCACTCCTTTCTGCTCATCTGTGTTTCTGCTGCTCCCAACCTGGGATAAAAAAAATACTAATTCATACTATTTAGTCTACACGTTGGTTAAACTTTGAATTTTTGGAGCTACACACCGTTTCTGAAGGCTACATTAGCTCGCCTCTGACAGGATGTGGCTGAAAGGTACATTTTGATTGGTCCTTACTGAAATATTGAAGTTTGTGATTGGATAGGAAAAAAGAACCATATAGTACCAAGCTGAAATGTACTCTCTGAGAATTATCTTTTTAAGAGATATAAATGAGATAGAGAATAAAATATATTTTACGACCAATATTACAAAAATAAACTATTAACAGCTGTGGTCACAACCTAAAAATTAAAGAGGACTACCATTAAATATAAGATTTTATATTATACTTATGTCCATGGACAATGCAATGAATATTTGTGAACATGAACAGCTCTAGCCTAAAGCTGACAGCAGAGCAGAGCTCTTTGTCATCAAGATGTACAGCTTGGTGCTGCTCCATAGAGAATCAATGTGGAGGCACTGATGGTTTGTCGGAGCTTTTACCCATAATGAGCTTCAGCAGTGAGAACATTTCGACACAAAAAAATGTTGCTTATCCATATGCCCATAAAATCATCCAGGAACCTCTCCAAGTAAAATTCAATTACAGGTATTCCATTTTCCATCCAAATTACATACAGTATAATGTAAAACTGTAATCCTTCTGGCCCTTTATCCTTATTGAAACAAATTGGCTGACTACTGTTTTAATGTCCTTATTAAAACTGTATTTTGTATTAATATAGCATAAGTATTTACATTTACTCATCTCCTGTACTGTAAGTTTATTTCAGAGGTATTTGTACATTGCTTGAATATTTTCATTTTGGGGCCCTTACATAACATATCAAAAGAAATATCTTTATTTTGACTCCATTTGATTTCTGTAACATGTAAAGGTTCTATCTGACTTCTTCAGAAATCAGAAGGAGGATGTCCTAGATGAGAATGAATTGGTTTGAGACCCCTGGGAAATGAGCTAGTGAAAGTTGAATGTGCATTTATACATGAGAAAGATATTTTCTCAAATATTGAAGAAAGTGGTTGCAAATTCCTGTTCCTCTTCACAAATCTATTCATCAATGTCCTTTTACTTGTTTGCTTCTAAGTTATTGAAGGTGGAACTACAAATATCCACCAAATATCCAATATACAATATAAAGCTACAACTTTACTCTGGTCATGTATAGCTCACAGCTGAAATGGAACAAGTCACGTTCGTCCTCTGGGGTTGTGGAAAGGCATTCTGGGAAATATAGGAAATAAGTAACTGAGGTAGAAGTAGAAGAGGCAGTTTGAGGGAAAGTGGGGACACAAAAAAGTAAAATACAACACTTCATCACAAAGTAACTCCTGGAATGTATCGAACAGCACAGATTGATGATATCTAACAGTTTAAGAGTGTCTGAGGGTGGATTTCTCCTTTAACACATCCTTCAACAAAGTGTGTGTGTGAGCGAGTAATACCATGCCTGACCTTTGAGATTTAGAAATAATGTAAAATGGTGTGATACCTAAACAAACAAATACACCAGACTGGATATACTGTATATGTCAAAGTGTACATATGGAAGCAGAATAAAAGAAAAAAAACAGTATCAAAGTTATCTTCGACAATGTTAAAAGCTCAAAAAAATTTAAAACTTAAAGCATGAGCAACATGCTAAACAGCTGCTTCACTCATGTTTTTACCAACTTAGTTGGTATTAACAAGAAAAAAGCAGCTAAAAGATAACTGGGTGTTGCTTGTGCATGGAGCACTGGAGAGAGCATATCATGGAATCATTGCTGTTTCTGACTTACTTTGTTGTAATAGCAACACTGTTAAAAAGACAAATATCTTGTCCATAGTGCAGGTGGTATAGTGGAACACAAAGATTCTATTTGGAGCCACAAACTTATATTTCAAGAAACATTTTTTTTTCAAATCCCTCTTCACTGTAAGAAAGATTGCTTTTTGCACATATCCACCCTCCCTGACATCCTCTCCACAAAGTTTAGTGATGGAAACCCTCTATCCCTGGACATGGTGCAGAGTGCATTAATCAGCTGTCAGCAGAGCATGACTAAGGCTCCGAGCAAAAGCTATGAGAATTGGAGAAAAGGAAACACTGAAAGTTCCTCAACTCTTGTCAAATTCAATGTCTAATTGGATATGGGTGATCAACTACGAAGGACAGAGCATCTACAGCGGGCTTCAAAGTGAGATCTGCACAGGCAAAGATCAAAGCTCAAATAGCTGGTATAATTACCAGATCTGGCTCATATAAAGCTTCTTTGGAGACTGGAGAAATGAACTAATAACAGAAGGGGGAGATATTAAAAGAAGATTACTGCATGGACAGTAGCCAGGAGTCTAGAGATCTGTGCTGACTAGAGGGACAAAAAATTTGCCATGCAAATGGAATTTGAATATGAAGTTGGGTTTGAAATATGACTTAATTTTGATATGAACAAATGAATTTCATTCAATGGTAACATTTTCACAGGGGTTCACAAGCTAAATGAGTGATGTGCTTACTACTGTAGCTTATCCAAAACAAAAAAAAAAAACATTATGAATGAATCTATCATGCTTTTAGCGAGGGGTGTTGAAGCCTGTGATGTATGAGCACCTTCATGTTGATGGGCTGAAGCTCTTCACTCTAGTTAAAGGAGATTTATGCTGATGGATGGTTTTGACGAGCCAAAAGACCCAGGACCTGCTCATTAATACACGCCGCTGCAGCTCGAGACTACGACTCCGGCGATAACCAAGCAGAACAAGTGAATGATCCTTCAAATGAGCGCTGTGCAAAGGCAGGTCACAGAGACCACCAGTCGACACGACTGGCAGGGAGAAGAAGAAGAACTGCTGAGCACACTACATGTTGGAGCAGGCTAGACCGCATCGCTCATTACGATATAAAAGCGAGAGCAAATCAAAGAGTCTTCACACACTAGAAAAAAATAAGACGTGTGCCCACACAGGTCACATGACTTTTGTTCCAGGAACTTTCGCTTCTGGCGATAATGAGCCAGCCTGTCTCCTCTCCACATCTTTGGTCCTCTTATGGTTCTCATTTCTTCCACCAAACAAAGACTCCTCTGATCATGGCGGAGTACAAACGAGAGGAAGCTGGGAAAAAAAAAACCTAAAAAAAAAAAAATCAATGGCTCCATTCTTCTGGAAGATAAAAAGCTTTTAGGCTTTCATTATTTCCCCCTTGTAGCTTTATGAATTTGCTTACCACTCAATTCAGAGGTGAGGACTCCCATGCAAACACTTACAATAGGCTGGATCAGTGCTTTTGCTTTCACCACTTTCAAAGCAACATGTTAATTATTTGCCTGCATTAAAGACCGGGAATTTATTTGGACACGTAACTTTTAGGTATATTCACGTTCATTCTTAAGGAGTTTGACCTGTACACAGAAAATAAGCTTTTTATCTGCTTTCATAACCCATTGTAGTTAATAATACAGGTCTATTTTCTTTGCAGTTTATAAATAATACACATGTAATGATATATTTCCCAACTTCAAAATAAATAAAGTTCCTTGCAGATTCTTTTTAGTTGTTATATAATGGCAGCACTGATACTGCATATCAATAATTCATTCAATCCACAATGAAAAATGTCTTCAATCAAATAAACCAAAACATAAATAAAGCCAGTGGGGAGATAAGGGGCAGGCTATGTCGCAATAACAAATTGAGGCTTTTAACATTGCAGTGTGTTATTAATCAAGTCTATATTGCTTTTATATTGGTCTATAATTTTCGACATAAAGAAAAATAAGAATGAATGAATAACGTCGTGATAAAATGAACATTGTAAAAGTGCTTAATATCTGAGAACCTCATACAACCTCACCTTCTGTATTGGAGTGTTTGTCACATATGTTACAATTCATCACAGATATGAGTGGCTGTAGCAGCAATCTGATTAGATATTTTTAGAAAAGTAAAATTGGGGACCTGTTTCAATGGGACGGTGGGGGAGCAGTGTGCTAATCTTTGGACAAATGAGAGCAAAGCATTGTCGCGGTGTATCTTATTATACAAATTAAAGGAATAGTTCACCCAAAAATAGAAATTTTGTCATTATCTATACTCACATTCATATCAGTTGAGACACTGGTGAAGTTTGTATGTCAATAACACACAGCTCTGTATCAGCCTTCTCCAAAACAACTGGAGTGAATGGAGACTACTGGAGCTACAGTGTGATTCATTTGGCTTCAGAACACTTATACTGTTTGTAGCAATTTTATGGTAATTTCTGCCCTTTTTGGAACTCTAGGCCTGGGTAGGCTTGCCAATTTCAAATACTACTTTGTTCGCCTAGTAGTAAGCGGGACAAAATCATTACATTATTCAACTCCAAGCCCAGACGACTCCACCTTGTGTAGGCCCACCACCCGAAATATATCATCAAAGGTAGGCCAAGCCTAAATACACTTTGATTTTTTTAATTCATGCCCGTCGTGGCTATATTGCTTGCCTCAGTTTGGCGCCTCATATTTTTTTTGATAGGCCTACCTGAGAGAGGGAGTTCTGACACCTGCACTATTATGCAACTGTTTGTTTCTGTCTGTGTATGATGGTTAAGCAGCAATGGCTGTGTTATTCTCGCCACACCATGGAATCTGGTTACAATGATCTACTAATCGGAAGCTGTGATATTCATTCTCCAAGTTATGCCGCTTTTCTAGTTTGGTGTGTGTGTGGCTGCCTGTTGACACCGTTCATTATTGTCTGGGCTGCTGTTCTTGTCTGCCCTGGGCTATATGGTCTGGGTGTGACTAAAAAAATGGTCCAGAGTGGGGAAACGTGGGGACTCGGGTTGGTGTCTGTGGGGTCTGCCTTGGCAAGGGTGTATTATGTATCCACAAGTTGCTGGAGTTGTTATCCGCACTAGGCTATTGCTTGTGTAGAGTGCTGTGATAAAGAAATAAGGAAAGCAGTCAGTGATTTAGTTTGATTATTGTCTCTAGCCACACCTGCTATTATTAACGCCCGGGGAGCAATAGCCTGCATTTAAGCACATTGTCGGTTTAGTTCCAACCAACGAATCAATAATTAATTTGTCACCATTCGCCCACGTCTTTGTCTAATAGCCTACATTGTGGATTTAGTGATAATTTTTGTGAATCTCTCTAACTCTTTCCTCCTTCTGTTCGCTGCGTGCGCGAGAGAGCAGGCTCAGTGCGTCTTTACGCACACTGCGCAGAATAAATTTAGCTCTTTTAATATCAGGCCTACCCAGAAACAGTCTCCATCCACTCCAGTTGTTTTGAAGAAGGCTGCTATGGAGCAGCGCTAGCAAGCTCGCTGTGTGTTATATTGACATACAAACTTCACAAGTGTTTCAACTGACATGCGAATGAGTAAATGATGACATGAATTTTCATTTTTGGGTGAACTATTCCTTTAAGGCTGGAGACACGCCAAAAACCGATCACATCGTGTCATCATGTAACAATGGACTTCACAGATTTTTTCGTCTCTCTGTTGTATATATGACGCTTAGGCAAGGATGGGGTATCACACACTTAATGAGTAGATATGAACAGTCATCCAAAAAATTTAAAAAAATCTGATTTCAGCAGCAATTTGGAAGACAGCATGAAGGCCTGCAGCGTGACCATAACCTGACATTAACCTGCTGACTCCTGATACGTCACTGATGTCAGGATCTCTAATCTCCAGCATGACACCAATCGAAACAACAACGGAGGTGGACAGCCGGACTCAGCTTGCTCCGCCTCAACTCACTCTAAGCTGGGCTCTCATTGGCTGTCAGCAGTCCCTGCTCTTGGAACAAATCTGCCATCCCCAGGAGCCAGATGTATAAAACTAAGATAAAACAAAAGATTCAAGACTAAAAATCAACTTGCACAAAATCAGATACGCAGTCTATTCTTCAGATTTATAAAACCCTGCTTATGTGATGTTTACGCATTGTTCCGTTTTATAAATCTCAACCATCGTGAAACTGTGTTCACATGCACAAATCTAATGCCCGCTCCCACAATTAGCTATAAATGGATGTCGACACACCCGTGTTCAACCTGGTTTGGACATAAACGCCAGTCATCATTGGACTCGTTCTCTCCTTAGTCTTGCACTGCCTCTAACAGCGCCAAAGCAGCCATGTATTGTTATGCACAGCCATTACGCACCGCTATATATTATGAGCCATAATAGCCTATTGATTGATCACACATGAGTGGGTCTGATTTATGATATGACACGTGCATCAGCCTCATCTTCACATTACTGTACCATATGGGTGACAACATGTAAACCTATTTACTCACGCTAGAATAAAGATCATGCTTGTAGAAAAAAGGATGTTATATATACACAGTACATCTATAAATGTTATTATAAACTTATTATAAATTCCCTCTTTGACGTTATCTTTCTCTTTGCTTCACATTGCTATAGAGAGCCTAAGTCCCTCCCCTTCCGCTGTCCCCCATGATTTGATTTGATTTTATTTGGATCTCTTTTAGCCTATTGGCTAATCTTCCAAGAGTCCACATTAAAAACATTTAAGCATACAATAATTCATATTATACAACACATAATTGTTGACACACATATATCATATACATACATGCATGACACATATAACCTACATACATTGACACTTATCCCGTATGGACCTACATATATACACATATTAATCTACATGTGTTCACTCTACAAACCTACTGACAGTGCAATACAATAGTGTGATGATAACTACATTTAAATCTTGAAATCTTGCAATCAACAATCCAACCGCCGTACTGTTCTTGAGTGAGTTATTGTAATGAATTCCATAATTTAACAGTTCTGAAAATAAAAGTCCGTCTTCCCATTTCAGTTTTTATTTTTGGTAGTGCATAATGATTTTTATCTCTTATTCTTATGTTAACTTGATGTTTATCACGTACTAATAGCAGTTTGTCCTTAATACTAACTGGCTTTTTAAACTTTTGAATTTTTGAAATTAGTACTATAGAATGTTGTCTCACATGCTCTACTACTGTGGGCCATCCCATTGTAATATGTAGTTCACTCACTCCTTTTTCAAACCCACACCTTAAGACCATTCTTGCTGCCTTGTTAAGTGTGATCTGCAGTCTCCTCATATCTCTCTGAGCTGCATTGCCCCACACTGCACAGCAATAATTAATGTGACTATAGATTAGACTATGAGATATTACCTTTAGAATGTCTTTAGATAAAAACTTTGCAATTCGTCCAACCATTCCTGCCATTTTCATCACTCTTTTAGAAAGATCTGTAATATGAGCCGTCCATGAGAGATTGTTCTGTATTTTAACTCCCAATAATTTGACTTCTGTAACCTCTTTAATTTGAACACTGCCATATGTTAAATACCATGGCTTCAATTTCTTCCTCTTTCTTGTAGTACATATAATCATATTTTTCGTTTTATTTACATTTAATGCCAATTTATTGTTTTCCACCCATTTGATGACACATTTAAAATCATTTGATAAATATTCATGCAACTGAGTTTGTGAATCTGCCACTGCAGTGATGGTTGTATCATCCGCAAACATATGTGCATTTGAGTTGGCTAACACTAAGGGAAGATCACTTGTGTATATAATAAATAACAATGGTCCGAGGCAACTCCCTTGTGGGATGCCACAGGTAATCATACGTGGAGAAGAAAAGGAGCCATTAACATAAATAGATTGCTTTCTACCGTTTAAATAAGATTTCATCCAATTAATAGCATTCTTACTGAAGCCATAATGAATTAATTTTTTAAGTAGAATTGTGTGATCTATCAAATCGAACGCTGCAGTGAAATCAAGAAGAAGTAACGACACAAGTTTACCTTGATCCAGGGCACTTAGCCACTCATCCGTCATATGTAACAGAGCGGTTTCAGTAGAATGATTTTTACGATATGCATGTTGAGCATGGGTTAGAAGGTTATTAGTTTCCATATATTTCCAAATGTGATCACTTACTACTCTTTCCAAAATTTTGCTTAAGGAGGAGAGTAAGTTAATTGGGCGACTGTTGGGTGCAGTAAAAGCTATTTTAGCATCCTTAGGAATGGGGCAGATTTTTGCATGTTTCCATTCTGTGGGAAACTTTCCTTGTTGCAAAGAAAGATCAAATAGATACTTTACAGGTCTAGCAATATATGGGGCTGCAGATTTCAACAATTTGTTGTCAATAAGATCGTACCCTGGGGATTTATTATCAGGAAGTGAAATCAAGATTTTCTCAATGTCATCTAATGATATATCTGGTAATACAAAACTGCAATTTTTCCCCTTCATAATCTTTTTGTCTACTTCACCTACCAGTAATTCATTTGAGGCATTGTTATTCATATTGGACCTGAGATCATTTATCTTTGATTCAAAATAGTCAGCAAAGTAATTGGCAATGTCTACTGGTTTTGTTCTAATCTTTTCATCAACCTCCACACTAACAGGACTTGTACTATTTGACCTACCAAGCAAACCATTCACTGTATGCCATATCTGTTTTGAATTGTTTCTGCATCCCTCAAAAGCTGTTTTATAATATAGGGTCTTTTTCTGACGATTCAATTTTACAACAAAATTTCTGCATTTTCTATATAGCATAATATGTGAATCTAATCTTGACCTAGATGCTACAGTTTTTGCCTCATCCCTCTGAGATATTGCTTCTCTTAGTTGTTGGTCAATCCAGGGGGATGATTTGGCTTTAATTGTACTTTTCCTTATAGGAGCATGGTACTCAACAACATCAGTAAACAATTTCGTAAAACAATCAACAGCACAATCCAAATCATCCTCAAGATACACAAGGTCCCATGGAACAGCGGCCAAATCTGTCTGGTAGTCTTCTAAGTTAAAATTTTTAAAACTCTGTCTTATAGTCACTCTAGGAGGTCTTTTTGGCACTTTGGTGTATTTAGTAATGCACACAATATTATGATCTGTCCACGATAACGGGACAGATTTAACATTTGAGCATTTATTCGGAGCATTACAGAATATCAGATCAATAATACTTTCAGTTCTGTGCCCAAATTTGTTTCTTGAGGACCTTGTGATATCCTGTACCATTTGAAATAAATTATGACTCTCTATATATTGAGTAAACTTAGTCTTGTTCCCATCAGAGTGACTACTTTTCCAGTCAATATTATAGTCCCCAAGCATAAATAATTCCTTCCTTTCATCCAGAGCAAGATCAATACTTTCACATATTTTATCCAGGTATAATGTGTTTGATTTTGGGGGCCTATAAACACATCCAATTAACGTTGGTTGTTGGAAAGGGAGGTGAATTTGAATCCACAGGATCTCTAGTCCATTCACACATAGATCATCCCGCACTTTGAACAGCAGATGCTCTTGAATATATAGGGCAACACCTCCTCCTCTTCTGTTCCTGTCCTTCCTTATAATATTGTATCCTTTCAAATCAATTTGTCCATTTGTTATGGTTTGGTCAAGATGAGTCTCAGTAATAGCAAGCACATGCAGATTATTCTTCTGGACAACATTTAGTATCTCATCCACCTTATTTAGCCAAACTGTTCACATTCACATGAGCGATATGTAAACCTTTCTTTGACAAGTGTAAATTAATAGAGTCAGTATGACTAGGTCGCGTTTTCATTCTAAAAGATAAAACAGACAGACAAGGCAGTCAAAACTTTAAAACAGCCACGGAGTGATCTCTGAATCTCTGTACAACTGCCCATCAATATATAATTTGTCCACAACTAAGGAAACTTTATGGTTTTTAATCCTATGTTCCCTAAAGATGGGAGTAAGTTTTCGCCGCCTCTCATTAATCTCCATTGGGAATTGATCATTCATCCAAAAGTTGGTACCCTTAAGGGCCTTGCCTCGGGTCTTCACTAGCTCCTTTTGTTTGAAATGCTCGAACCGAGCGATGATGGGGCGAGTTTTATTCCTCTCCTTCTTACCCAGCCTATGGACCCTCGAGAAGGACATGTCTTGTACTGATTCCTGGGATAATTTCAGTTGTTGGCACATGAAATCCCGTATGGTTTGCTCTGAGTCGTCATTGTCTCTCTCAGGAATCCCCGAAAAAATCAGATTATCCCGCATCGATCTACTCTGCACGTCAAGCAACGTTTCCTTAAGCTGTTTGTTTTCTTTCATGACATTCCCCATTGTTCTCTGAATAGTAGCCACAGTACCTTTCAATGAGTCATTCTCCTTCCTCAGATCATCAATTTGAGCTTGGCTGAATTCCAAACTTATCCTCAGGTCGCGGAGATCTTTCTGCAGCTCGACCAGTATATCCAACTTGCCAAGTCTCTCATTTATTGATTGCATCAGGGATATCTCCACTTCCATGGTTTGTTCCCCCGCACTTTCGGAAGATGTCGACCGATTTCGGGACTTTTTGGGTCGGGGAGCTCCATGACTATTCGAAGACGGCTTCATTTTCCTCGCGGCTTGATATCGTCTATCAATGAAACTTTCCAGAGCCTCAATTGACTCTGATGAATACGATGCATCCAGTTTAGTAGATATCTAATCAGAGTTTTGATTTGTTGGCCAAGCGAGAAGTTAATAACTAATATCCAGAGCAAGACACCACTACAACGGCGAGTATGAGCACAGTGATCACAATGTTTCTTTTTTCTGCCAGACTCACCAGCCTCCATCAGTCTGATCCTGCAGCGTTTGGACAGAAAACCCCATGGGACCTTATTTCGGAAAAAATATGTACGGTAGTCAACGGCGAGAGACAAATAATTGTTTGATCCCGTTTGAATTGTGCCATGACTTACACATATGATGTTTTGTCAATTTAAAAGATAATTTTGCAAGTCAAGAAAGTCGCAGTTTGTTGTAAAACAGTACAGTAACGTTTAGTTTTGTGTGAAACCGCTCAGTGAACTACATCTCTCGTCTCGCACAATATACGTCACCAACACCAACATGGAACGAAACATAGGAAACACACACAGGCATCGCGTTAACGTTAGCCCCCACTGTACTAAAACTATCCTAAACCAGTTTAAATCCATTCTTACTGTCTACCTTCCAGGTTGTGTATAATACTCCTGCTATCTGAGAGGGACTTAGCTTCAGCGGCTCTGGGTAGCTTGTGGAGAGAGGAAGTTACGTCACTTGCGCGACTTTTGGGTGTGTAGTCTTTCTAATTACGTATTTTTACAGTCTTATAGTTCAACAGTTTTACCACAAACTGCGACTTTCTTGACTTGCAAAATTATCATTTAAATTGACAAAACATCATATGTGTAATTCATGGCACAATTCAAACGGGATCAAACAATTATTTGTCTCTCGCCGTTGACTACCGTACATATTTTTTCCGAAATAAGGTCCCATGGTGGTCCACCGGAAGGGGAGGGACTCTCTATATCACACTCAGGTCAGCAGACTCAGAAAAATCTGTGTAAACGCATATTCTTTTTTATAAATACCAATTTCTGTGTGGAAAGTGGTATGTACATTCTTTTTGTGCATACGCATCATTTTTGTGCATATGTTGGGTCGTAAGTATCAAACCTATTCATATCAGTGTACGAGTCGATCAGGGTGGTTAAGATTGAATCTGTAAACCTTCCACACCACCAGATCATTTCTGCCAACCATTGGTCCTGACCAGGCCTTGATTCCTAGAGAATGATTTTTTTACCGCACTGTGATGAGGCTTGATAGCGCCCAGATATAGAGGAGTCAAGTGTATCATCCTGACCGGCTGACTTGAAATTGGCCCTTGAAGACCACAGCATTGTGGTGATCACGGTGGTTAAAAATAGACAAGGTAACAGGCGGAAGGTAATTTCCATGAGTCCCAGAGACCGCTGGGGCCGCCTGACAGGGATCTAACAAAGTGTAACTAAGTTTTCCTTACAGTTGAAGGTGAATTGTTTCTTGATACCCAATGATGAAGAAACTGCTAACTCATTGTCTAAAGTGAGCAAATAATACACAATTTATTCCGCGAGGAGCAAATACAATGTACCGATATCACTGTCTTCATCAAATATTCCAAAAAGCATGTAGTGTTATATGAAGACAGAATATGTGAGCGTGTCTTTGCAATGATAACAAATATTTCATGTGCATATTACACGTCTAGAGGGATTCTAAACTTGAAAAAATTGGTTTAGACGCTGGCATAGAGTATATTACTGCACGCAATCGGTGAGAAATTGATTTGTGGGATACATTTTAGTGATGTGGCGGCTCGATGTGACCCACAGACAGCCAGTTTCCCATAACTTCAGTAAATGTTCACACATAATTCCCTTCAATGTATCATTTTGAGCAGGAATTCGCCCTATTGTGTGAAATCATGTCATGATACTGTGCTGAGTGCATATGTGAAACTATAAAATTAGCAGTATTTATGTGTCAGTTTAACATCCTAGCCAGTGATGTCACACAGTTCAAGGTTTTTTCTGTATCATTGTTTCATTACTGGCGTTTTCCCAGTTGGGAATTCACCACGGATATGTCATCACTGTGATGTCTTATAATCTCAAACCCTGCAATCAAAGGGTGTTTTTTTTTTTTTTGGTCCCTGGAGAACACGTTTCTGATTGCTGAGGCACTTGTTTGTTCTTGGATAGACTCTGATGCATACTAGAGTCCTCTAATCTGTCCAGCAATCATAAAGTCTCTAGAGGCCATCACTGATTGCTGATTGATAGTGACGTGATTGGAAGAAATCACTTTTCAAAATTGAATTATTCACTCACTATGAGTGAAAAGCATGCAGAACCAATATATATTTATCAGAGTTTCCGTTATATACATAAAAATGATTGCCGCCGCTGCTTCAGAATTTTATGAAATGTCATGAAGTCGCAATTACACGACTCTGCAGAGGGCTTTTAATTTGAAACTACGGATACAGGAAGTGGCAACACGTGGCGACACTCGGCCGAGGCGAGAGGGAGAGAGAGAAAGAAGAGAAAAAGAAAGAGAAGAGAGAGAAAGGTAGATTTAACTAGCTAACGTTAAGTTAGATAGATTTTACATTCGCAATGTATTCTCTATTGAGGTTCATGGCCAACTAATTATTATTAATATTAATAATATATCATGAAATAATGTTCCAGCTAGCGTTAGCTAGTTAACGTTAACGTTAGCAAACTCAGTGAATCATAATACCGGTAACGTTACTTCAATAAACGTCGGTAAAATAATTGCCAACGATGTTTATATAAGCTATATATTAAAATATTCCTGATTGCATTTTCAGATGAGTTTGTTAAAATATTTCTCCAAGAAGAGAAAGATGCCTGATGTCGATGAGGAAGATAGTCAGGTAACGTTACTTTAACTAGGGAGGGGCTCAAGGTTCTTAGCTATGCCCCGAAGTTTTGAAGGGAAAGAAATGCCTTCTGGTTCTAAAATATGTACGTTAACGTTAGTGGTGGCTACTACAATATTTTAATGTTCTTACTGGTTGCATTCACTCCGAACATCCTATACATTTCTAAATACCTTCCAAGTAATCAGTGCCATATTGAATTCCCAGCGTTCTTGCAGACTTGTAGGCTTAAACCAAATCAAACATGGATGTTGAGATGTCAAATTATGTCATGTTTTGATTTTTGTTAGAGGCATATTATGGTATTCACACAGCAAGTAATGATGGCAAGTCAATGTTTATCTACGTAAGTTATACGTTGATCTAAATAACGGTTTAGTAAGTTATTAAATGTGAACTTGCAACCTTCGGCATGAGAAATGCATTTTGTGATGCAGAACAGAATCCAATTAGGCAAAGGCTTCATGATTTTAAATAGCTTAGATTGCAATCCATTAAGAAATGGCATTTGCCATCAAACACTAAAAGCATTTTCAAAATTCGGTGAATAGTTGACTCCACGGTGCACTGCATTCCCCATTTAGCGCACAAAGCCTAATCTAAGTGAAAAACAATTCCCTATTCTACCAATTTTATTGACTCACAAAATCTGTTTAATCACACAGAAAAGGAAGGAAGTGTTATGATTTTCATTAGTAAGAGCGCTCATTTTGCAGTCTGTAATATCCTCTGCTACATATTCTGCACAAACACTATTCCTCTCTTTTATTCCTTCTCTTTTTTAACATGAATCCAAGCATTAATGAGAGTGAAATGGTAATGAGGATGAAGACATGAGGATATGAAGAAGCTGATGAACATGAATGGAACATCTGCAGAGAATCTGAGCAAAACGATAGAGACTTCATTCTACCAGATAAGATCGTGTTAAGACTGTTTAGGAACCGACAACTTGAATTAATCCCAGCAATCGTATCTGCTATCTTATAAAATGTTATCCAAATACGCAATCCTATATTCATAACAGATTGCACTATGCATTATTTGAATTTCAAAAAATATGCATAGTCACTGCAATGGAAACTAGTTTTGTAAAAAGTCGTTGCAAAAAAACTGTATTGTTGTTCATATGATTGGGCTGAACATCCTCTGCATTCTACTTAAACAAGAACGCTGTTGCAGAATAGAAAATGAGACGTAACAGAGCAGATAACGGTGTGCTAGTATGCATCGTGGATGGAATTAAGCTGTGTGGTTCATTTTACACACTTGGCATGCAGAGAAATCAACTGAATTCAAAGGAAATTGCTGCTTTAGGTGGAATACATGTGATTCTGGGATCAGCATGTCAACATTTCGCTCATGTGTTTCATGCAAAGAAAAGAAAGGGGATTTGTATCTGGCTGTAGAGTCCAAATAGTGGAGTCCAAGTTGGAGTGAAATCAAAACAGGAAAAAACGGAATTATCAAAAGGCCTTCAACAGTTTTTCTATAATGAATACTGTATATAATGGAACAAAAGTCAAGTTTAATACCGACAGAGATACTGTCAGTAAATAATGCATTCTGTCTGCCTCATCCTGTTATGTGACACTGGAGTTGTAGAATATCTATTTGCCTGAATAATTGATTAAACATTATGTAGTAACATTTGATTTCAGCCAATCAACTGTCAATAATGAAAGCGCATTGCAAATGAAATCACTCATATGGCTTCTTATCATACTGATGAACACTCTTCACTCAAGGCCTCTGAGTGGAGCAAATGCAGCTATTAGCAGAGGGTTCTTTGATATCAATATTCATGGAAATATTTTCATGTTCTAGACAAAAATATGGTCATTGAAATCTCATTTAAGCCTGACTTTAACCAGAATGATACCTTTGGTCACAAAATGCTTCTCATCAAAAAATCTTAATGTTTTGTTTTGTTCAGATTTCACACTGGTGGTTTATGTGCCATTTTAAATGCATCTACAATTTGTTCATTCAGTATAGTCTTGAAAGATGGATAACCTGTTCACAGCTCATATTTCATTATATAACGGTACTCATCTTTTGTTTGTCTAAGTTGAACGTGCCTCAACCTCCATATTTCTTCTAGCTTCTCAATTGAAGCCATAAATACAAGGAGCAGTGAAGTAGAGCTGCAACGATTAATCGATTAGTTGTCAACTATTAAATTAATCGCTATTTTGATAATCGATTAATCGGTTTGAGTAATTTTTAAAGAAAAATAAGTCAAAATTCTCTGATTCCAGCTTCTTAAATGTGAATGTTTTCTGGTTTCTTTACTCCTCTATGACAGTAAATTGAATATCTTTGGGTTGTGGACAAAACAAGACATTTGAGGACGTCATCTCGGGCTTTGGGAAACACTGATCGACATTTTTCACTATTTTCTGACATTTTATAGACCAAACAACTAATCGATTAATCGAGAAAATAATCGACAGATTAATCGACAATGAAAATAATCGTTAGTTGCAGCCCTACAGTGAAGTAGCAGGGGCAGGGTGGTGCTGGTCCACAAAGTGAGTTCAGCTACAAATAAATGGTTCGATGGTTGAGGAAGGTGATTTCTAACCCACTTAAGGAAAAATCTATATAAATATTAAATAGGCTTACACTATATCTGTTTCAAAATGAATACGTTTTAAGTGAACAAAATCTTTCTGATACATACAGCACTATTATACAATTTAAAGGCAAAATAGAGACATTATTGGATATTTCATCTGGATCATTTAGAGAGGATGGTCAAAATTTGGATGGTCAAAATTTGAATTATTCAGTCACTCGTGTATAAATGAAGCATGAAGACGGGGTCAGGAGGTCCGGTTACTTTTTAAGCGAAAATATTAGAATGGGCAAGACGTAAGCGAATTTGAAAGCGGTATGATTGTTGGTGCCAGACGTGCTGGTTTCAGCATCTCAGAGACAGCGACCTTTGTAGGATTTTGGCATATTATATAATCTAGGGTTTTACCAAGTATTTTGCTAAAAAACGATAAACAAAAAATATCCAATCAGCTGCAGTCCTGTGGGCAAAAATGCCTCAATGATGCGAGAGGTCAGAAGAGAAAGGTAAGACTTATTGAAGCTAACAGGCCACACAAGTATCAGTGCAACAGTGTCACGGCAAGCACAGCCCTGAACTTGATGTTATTCCCCGGGATATTAACACTCGTGTCTGGGGCTTCCAGGGCTTGGCCGCCCGTGCATATACGATTCCCGGAGATGAGCGTTCGGCTGCCAGGCTAAAGGTGAGGCGTGTGGGCTTACCTGTTGCCTCGCAGCCCCAGCACTGATCGGACAGCTCATTCTCCGTGGTCCAACACCGTTTAGCTTCAGTGCTCCATTGACAGTTCATTTGTAGACATGTAACACGCGGACAATAACTTGAAACAAAACTCCGTTAGGAGAGGGGAAAACTTGACGGTGAGCCCTCCGTCTCCGTCGCGACACTCAAACTCTCTTTCCGAAAAACCCGATCCCCACACCTGTTCCGAGGCTTCCGCCCAATCGCTCCGGCCCGCCCCTCTTTGAAACGACCACCAGCAGCAGAAGACAATGCCAAGTTAGTGTCAGCCAGGAACAAGAAGCTGAGGCTACAGCGAGCATGTGATCACCAAAACTGGACACTGAAACCTTTCTAGTAAGATCAATTCCTGTTTCCGTTCCAACATGCTCATGTTTGGGTAAGATTTAAAATAATTTGTTAATTATAAACCAATATGTCAAGTACAGTTAATAAATGGTTAACTAACATAAACAGGAAGTCATTGTTAGTCATCAGTTAGTGGAACATTTCCAGCACCTTGTTGAAGCAACAAGGTGCAGTAAAGTGGATACTGAGTGTATCTCCACTTAATGCATCACAACTGTTTAAATACTCGGAGGTCTGGAGTGGAACAGACTGCCTGATGACATCAAAAGTACAACTAATCTAGCTAGCTTTAGTGCAAAAGTCAGGAAGTGGTTGCTTGAAAAAACACCTCTATGATGGCGTGACCAGGCATTGGGATTTTAAGTTTTTTATTGTTCTTAGTGTATTTTTTATTTAATTTGTAGGTACTGTGGTGTTGATTATTGTTGTTGACTAGCCAAATGCAATGCACTTGTGTTATCTTTGCTACTGATATCAAGGACCACAATGGAAATAAGTCTGTGACGTGATTGTGTTATCCTTGACAAACAAGCTGTAAGGTAATCCTGCTTCTTGGCCAATCAGGGCCAAAAACTGTGACTTCTGCATGTGAGAACTCATTCCTAAAATATGTTTACAAAAGAACCTGCTGACTAAACTGTCTTCATTGAAAAACATCATGAGGCACCTGATTCTTATCCTGAGAAATAAAACATTTGAAAATAATATGAAAGTGAATAATAGTTGACATTTATTTATTGTTTGTTTATTTATTTGTTTGTTTGTTTGTTTGTTTATTTGTTTATTTATTTATACTAATCCCAGCAATACATTAACCCTATATGGAAAATAGTGGAATTTTTATGACAGCAATCAATAAAACGACCTGAAATTTACACTGTAAGTCTCTCACTGTACTCATCCCTCAGATCCAGTTCCATCTGAGACCTCCTGCCTCCTCCGCTCCTTCCACTGCGCTCTTGGTCAATCCTGAGAACAGATTCAGGCCATGTACATATTAATGTTCTGTCAGACTCCTTCACAGTAGCTGCACTCAGGACAGGAGATCATCAGTCTTACACCATGGTTTGCAAATTTTTCAATGACCTCCTTCGGCTGGAGGCACTTAAATATTTCCCGGTGGCTAATCTATCTTGTTCAGTCAAGTCCATTTACTCTGCACTGGATCATTTAAAAAGTTTTCAAACACAAGAGTTCTTATGTCGCAAAACACTGAAGCATTTTGATCAAACACTTTGAGCTGTTTGCGTTCTGCCACTCGTCACTACTCTCTTCATTGTAAGGCATTAAAAGACACTTAAAGAATTACTGCATCTTTATCTGAACAGAACAACTTTCACCATAAACGTAACTTCTAACCCATTTCCACTGAGTCAATGTGTCCTAACCTGCTGTTTTATGGCTTTAGTTATCACAGTGAAAGGGATAAAGAGAAGTAGTAAAATTAAATTAAATTAATTTACATGGATTTCTTGTCTGCTTTTAACATAAATATTCCCCGATACGAATGGAAAGTGCCCTCGCTGAGATATCTTACCCATAATGGGATGTGGAAACAGCTGACACATGCTTAGCAGCAAAGTAAATGAAGAGCAGTGGCTAAATTGTCAGGAGGCATTAGAGCCGAAACCACTCTGTTTTCCCCAGCCAGTACTCACTGAAAGATGTAACAACATCATGGACGATATAGATACTTGTTTTACCACTTGTGTCCTCTCAATTGAGCAGCAGTGATACAAGTTTAGGGTGCACTTGGGTTGTCTATAGCAGTGGTTCTCAACCTTTTTGGCTTGTGACTCCTTAAAACAAAGCAATGTTTACTCGCGACCCCCATCACAAGCGTGATTTGCGTTCAACCAAAGAATGATTTTCCCTTTTCAAGTTGTTTCATTTGATTCATTATCAGAGAAGGCCAAGAGGCTGAAAACTATTTCACAAGAAAAAATAAAAAAATAGAGAAAAATCAGAAAAATAGACATGATAATAAATTTGTATAGTAGAAATTTGCTTTTTTCCTATCCCATAAATCATCTTGCGACCCCCCCAAAATTATCCCGTGACTCCCTGGGGGGTCCCGGCCCCGAGGTTGAGAACCACTGGTCTATAATACTGTCTCAGCACATTACTGGCCTTGGGTTTGTAAGAACCATCCTCATGCTGTGCTTCTTTTATTCTTTTCCAGGAAAGATACTGAATTCTATCAACATCATATCATACAAAGGGTGATATGAGGACAAAGAATATATGATACTGTTGTAAGAAAATGGTGATTCAGTGCTGTGATGCTGTGGCAGCCTTTCTTTAAGTATATCAATTACTGCCATGTCTAATGCTTTGAGAGTTGTGAGAACAAAAAGCTTATGCAAATCAAATTCCACCTGTTGTAAGTCACAATCCTATCAATCTTAATTCAGCATAGAATATACATTTAAATAAACACTTAATGGCCTCAAAATACAGCTAAAACTCATATATACAGATACAAAATATCAAAGTCACAGCAAAAGTGGGGAAGAAATACAGTCATCTTGCAGAACTGGCAGGAGAGGCTTTGTGAGATTGCTTTTTGAGCAGCTGCTATGTTGCTGATGCATTATGAAGCAGCAGTGAAGTTCATACATGTAGTTTTTGGGCTCAATTCAAATGAAGTTTCTTTATAAAAGATAGACAGATAGAGGACACCATCTGTGAGATCATTCAATCATCGTTTCCTTTACTTTGCTTATTCCTATTCAGGTTCACGGGTGGTGCTGGAGCCTCTCCCAGCATGCAATGGGCAGAAGGCAGGGAAACATTCCGGACAGGCTGCCAGTCCATCACAGGGAAAACAAATAGACAGACAAACAGACTCACATTCACACCTGTGGGCAGTTTAGAGTGTCCAATCCACCTGAAACCCACACAAACACAGGAAAAACATCCAAATTACACACAGAAAGGGTTGGGGATGTGGAATCGAGCCTGGGACCTTCTTGCTGTGAGGTGACGGGCGAGACCAGTCATCTGTGAGTGGCTTTCTTAAATGTAGAATGGGTCTAACATAATGAATGTGCTCTTGCAAGATTTCTGGCAGAGCAAAGCACCAAGGGCTTGATGAGAATAATAGCTTTCTTTTGGTGGAGATCCCGGGATACATTTCAGTGGCGTGTATTAGAAATGATGTGGCTCTTTTGGTGAGCGAGTTCAGATGGGCTCAAAGGAAAAGGTCTTACTTCAGTCTCCTGTCTTATTTTTCCACCTGAACACTTTGTGAGAGATTACTGTATCTACAGAGAGTGTTGCGGTAGGAAAATGGCTTGGTTTTATGGGATGGGGTTTCACAAACATGCCATTTCCTCACCCTATTCTGTTTGTCTTCTCACATAAAACCCTGCTCTGCTGTTTCAGTTGATTTATTTGTTAGTCGAGTTTGCTTACCTTGCAACTGCTACTGAGTGCAACACACTTCAAAAGTGCATTTAAAATGATCCTTAAAACCCACTGGCACTGTGTTTAAAAGGGGAGCGGTTAGCCAAGGGAGTATTGTCGTCACAATATCAATTTAGACTTTCGATGCCAATACTAAGTTTAATATATAAAAATTTGAGACTACCACGATAGAGTTAGGGTTAGAGAAAGAAAAACCATCAAGCAATGTCACAGACTAACCACTGTGAAATAACTTTATATGATTGCCTATGCTGAAATGGCAAACCTGACCTAATGTCAAGCATTTTGAAACTTTCAGAGAATATATATGAAATATCTAAAGTGTGTTAGATGCACTCTGGAGGCAGCGGGAGTTATTAGGTAAGTACATCTTAAATCAAAGTAACGGACAGAATATAAGTTGTCTGTGGTGGATAGAAAGCCATTGCTTGCCATTGAAGATGAGCAAAAAAAAAAACCCTCAATAATGACAAATTTTATTACACATTCACACCATGGCCTGGGTGAATACTCGATTCTGAATGGCTGGAAGGGTGTTGATTAATTTCAGATAACTGTGTGGCTCTGATGGAGTAGTCTTATCACTTTTCTATATTAATGCAGCACAGAGATGTAAGCAGTCCACGGAGCCATCAGGCTGACGCACTCTGCATCGAATACTGTGGAGCAACATTTTTGAATATCGTACTTAAAATAAGACAGAAATGCAGTTTGGTGTTTATAAGTGTGGCATTTATTCAGCTTGCGATCCCCATATGCGATCCCCATAAAGCAAACAACATAACAGCCATCTCCAATCAGTTCTGCTGTCACAACATTTATAAATGTAACAAATATTCAGTTCTGTGAATATCTCAGTCACAATAAGTAAGAACTACCAAAGCAGTTTCGTGCTTATGAGTGCAGCTTTAGCTAGGAAGTAAAAAATGCAACCCCAACCATCTCACATCTGCTTGACATAGCTGGCGTCTAACAATATGTGAACTAACTTAGCACTATTTGCTAAATTTATGAATGTAAAAAGTTCTGTTGAGCGAAAACTTTAGTTACAACAACATAGACCTGGGAAACAGATTTAATTTTTAGGCAAGCAGTATTTATTCAGTTTGGGATGACCACAAAGTATTCGAGCCTCAGTGGCAGACATCAGCTCGCACCAGACAAACACAAATGGCTGCCAAGCAGTTTCAAAAGCAGTTGCTAGTTAGAGAGGGACTATCTTATTCAAAGTGAACAGTGAAACAAAACAAAACACAAATTTCCCTCTAGAAAAAATGAATTAACAGCACTGATTTTTTCCCCCCAGCAGAAACAAATACCTCCTCTGTGCATCTTGCAATACACATGGTCTGGTAATTCCATGGGAACAAAACAGTCCAGGTAAGTGTGTAAGAAAACCTATACCAGAGCAATAAAATGTAAGTAATTCAGCTGTTTCTAAGTATTTACTTGCTTAGTTAGTTAGGGTGACTGTAAAAGGAAGGGACGTCTGTATTTTTCTTCCTGATTACTGCATTTTGTTATGTTTACATGTTTCATGTTTGCATCTTTCCACCCTGTTCGTTTAGTAGTAGTAGACTTTGATAAAAATAGCCTATTTTTGCAATAATGGGAAAACAAAGGTAAAACAAAGGTAAAAAGTGAAGTTATAAAGTGCCATTGTTAACAGTTTTAGATAGAAATGTCTATGTCTCTAACAGTGGAATAATTTCATGGTCCTTGTGTGAACAATCTGCTTATAAATGTTAGGATTGGAGTGCAGCAGCTGGCCCACAATATTTTTCTGACAGTGAAGCATGTCCCTCTTTAAAAAAAAAAAATGAAAATTCTGTCCTTTTTTGTTGAAGGTTATGAGGTCCAGATAGGACCAGATAGTACAGATAGCACATTCAACAAACCATATAGCCTCAACATTTTCTCTGGCTTAAGTGCAAAATAAACTGTTGATTTGATCTAGCTCTTTAACAAAATGGAAAAAAAAAAAAAACCTCACAAGAGCCTTCTTTGGTCCACAAGTGATGATTTGACATGTCATGTCACAAATGGAAGAAAAGTATGTATGCATTTAAATTATTTCCCAATAAACTAACACTGAGGTAAAAGTTGCTAGAACTATCATCCACATAGAAATGCAAACTATAAATGTTCATCAATAAACCAAAAGTATTAATAAATACTGAAAACAGCACAGAATATCATATTCAACTCAGCAGGACCTACTTTGTGATGCTGAGAAAACTCAAACACCTTTATTTTGTCCTGTCTTGAAGGTAATAATGATAAGATTCATTTGATGTAAGAAAATTAAATATATTGTAAAAAAAAATAAGTGCCTTCAATATCTGCAATATTCAGAGAGCATGGAGAAGAAAGACAAACAGAGATTATCTGTGTTTTAGGCCCTTTTGTAATAACAGCGCAGTGCAGTGTTTTGAAATTAAGTTCAATGAGCAAGACCGGTGCCATTTCATCAGCCTGGAAGTCAAAAATAACCCGAAGAATATCCAACAACTGAGTACTTAAAAGAAGTAATGCGGAAATAATATGTTTTTGCTTTCATAACTGCATCTCAAAGGTTGAGCAGCAGAAAGACTGCTAATGAGGGGTTTAGGGTTTAGAGCACGTAAAGGCACCAATAAATATGCAATTCTCTTCCTTGCGATTGAGAATGCAATTAAACCAACAGGCATCAGTTAATCTGTCACTGATCTACAGGGGTTTTCTAATACTATTTGGCATCGCGGCATGTTGCCCGACAGATTTGTCAAAGTGGATATGACATTATAATGCGGGGCCATTAACACGTGTGTCCAAGTGTGAGTGCGTCCACTCAAACAAGCATATGCATATGCATGATTCTGGCAAAGCTTTTGTGTCCAGAATTTTCCCATTTTTTCTCTCAAATTGTAACTGATTGTTTCTTTCTCGAAGGTTTACAAGGTACTGCTTTCTTTGAAGACTTTTTGTTTTGCTGATCTTTGACAGATCTGTTGTTTTGGAGAGATTTAGCAATTCAGGTTTATTAGGCAATTGTCCGAAGCAAAGGAAATGATTTTTTCCCCACACATCCACAGTCAGATTCACTGATTCACAGCCGATGTGTGACTGACAGGAGCTAGCTGAGGTTGAGGGCAGTTCCCACCTGTCGTTTTGCAGACTCACTAATTTGTGCCTTACTTTGGCTCAGTGCTCACTTCCTACATCTCCCTGGTGCTCTTGCACCATTATGTACCACCCACTGTAATAAAAGGCAAGGAAATTGAATTGGTGGATAACTATAAATATCTGGGAACAGTGGTGGATTTGCTGTGGATAGGTGTGGATAGGACTTGCTTTGAGACAAATACAGATGCAATCTGTAATAAGGTACAGCAGTGTTTGTTTTTCCTACAAACAATGAACTCCTTTAACGTGTGTGGTAAAATGATGTCCTTGTCTTATTGAATCTGTTTTAACCTTTTGTTGTGAAGTCTGGTTTGGCAGCTTGAGCTCAAGGAATAAAAACAGACTGGGGAGTGAAAATAGCCAGTAAGATTACTGGCGTGACCCAGGCACAACTAACTGAAATCTGAGGCATGCAGTGAGGAAGGTCAACGCCACTCTGACTCTGGCATTTGAGCTGATGCCCCCTGGGCGCCACTTTAGAGCCGAAACTCAAGAGTACCAGAGCCAGAGACTCATTCATCCCCACTGCAATTTGATTGGGCAATTTACACATGAATTGAAAGCGCCTCATGCCTGTAGAAGTGTAGTATTCTGCACTGATGAGAGACATTTTATAGCATTATATTGGGCTTTTGATTTATCAACTGATGTTTATCTATATAGTGTATGTTGCTTTATTTTTTTATTGTGTTTTTATTGTGTTCTTACTATAAACCCTGTCTCCAAATTTCTCTTACAGGACAATAAAGAGCGTGTTTACATGCACACTCATATATATTCTAGTATCTTTTTTTATGTGTATTGTTTTTAGCCTGTGTCTCGTAAC
Source organism: Centroberyx gerrardi (assembly GCF_048128805.1). Lineage (NCBI taxonomy): Eukaryota > Metazoa > Chordata > Actinopteri > Beryciformes > Berycidae > Centroberyx > Centroberyx gerrardi. The sequence goes on from NC_136003.1 coordinate 23,299,774, forward strand.
TCTTGATGAGTGGTCCTCAACTTTCTTTTTTTTGGGTTATTGTGTTTGTTGCTTTGTTTGACTTGTTGAGGAGTGACACATTAATAAAATTATATCTATCTATGTATCTATCTATCTATCTATCTATCTCATAAGCCAATCATAGGCTAAGGCTATTCCCTGATTATTCAAGTGGTCATGTAAACAGCATAAAGCGATTTCCTTAATTGGATAAAGGCCGTTATCACATGATGAGAAACTCAATCAACACAGATAGGATTTTGCCCAATCTTTTGAATTATTTGGCGCATCATGTATACCCCATAGTCTAATTTCTTTTGGGTTTTTTTTAGAGAACAACATACCCAGAAGCAGTAAACATCTTACATGGCGACTGGCAAGACTCACTTTTGAACTGATGAGGAAACTCTTTTAATGAGACAGAAACATGACCATATGAAAAAAAGCTACGTGCGGCGCCATGTTCAAAATCCAAAACAACTGGCAGGAAGGTCGAGTTTTACATCACTTCCTTAAGAAGAGAAATCCAAGTATGACTGAATCATGTAAACCGGGGTTTTCCCAGTTATCGCATTACTAGAGTGCATGTAATGTAATCAAATTATTGCCATAACCTGATTATTCCCAGTTACCAGGTTATTAGTCTGCATGTAACCGCACTCAGTGTAAAGCTTGCCAACTAAGCTGGCTAGCTACAATTACATACACGTTTGAAGAACAAGGCAAAGTTTCGAGAGAAGCCTGGACATGCGAGACTGACAGCCAACATTATTACATTCAGAGGAAAACTGGGAGTTCATCCCACTGATGCTCAGATTGATCTTGGAGTTACACAGGTGAGTACCTTTGTTATCACTGTGGTTGTATCAGGAGAAAAGGAAATTGTCAGTCTAGACTCTTTCCCTCATTGTGAAAGCAAGGTGCATTCCTCCTTTTTGCCGCAAACAAGGACATTTTAAGAATGCTTATACTTCAAATCATCAGCTCTATCAGAAACACTAGCTCTGTGTTGTGCTCTGTGCTAACAAGAAAGGTCTGATTTACTATAGCTGGCCAGTAATGTTGCAATGATAGAGATTTGCAATAATCCACTGGACATCTCTGAGCTTGTGAATAATTTGTATGAGTCCAGGCTGTAACGGACTTCAATTTTCTTGTGTCTGTATCTGTCAACCTTCCCTTAGCAGCCAATTAAAAAGATAAAACAAAAAGGTCAAAAGTCAGTGAAGCAACATGGTACCTTAATTTAGACAGCTAATAGATAACCCTATGAAAAATCAATACAAAAATGTGTTGTCCTGCCTTGTCATACTCACCAATGAAAAATGAAGTGATTGTAAAACATGATTACAAAATTAACCGTCTGGTGGCTTTGTTAAGATTCTTAAGTGTTTCCTTTTTGTTCAGGAAAATTAGCAGGGACAGATATATGTGAAATTCATGTGACATCACATAACATGCATACTAACTTCCAGGCTCTTCACAAACTTTTTCTGCAACCTACAGGGCAAGGAAAACACTCACTATTTCTACTAAAACAGACAGATGGCTTTCTGCCTAAATTATCATTCACTCACAGTCTTAAGCCCATCCAAGACAAATAAGGACAAATGGACACTGATAAGTTAATCAAACATTTTCTAATTGTTTGGGTTGATGCAAAGCAATGAACCCTGTTAACCCCATTAACCCTGTCCGTTACAAGTAAAGTTGAAGCTGAAAGTCAAAAAAGTTGAATGATGATTGTCATTGGGGCGAGACGCATCGAAGCAGAATAGTAAACAACAATGGCTTCGATGGAGTAGCAGCGGTCACCGTGTCGATGAAACTAAATACACTAAAAGAAGAACAAATAACTACACTGAGGACATACTTTTTTCACTTCTTCCTCTTCTTCTTCCTACCAGGGCCGCGTTCCTCATACGTGGATAACTGAGTTAATTGGATAAGTTGGTTAACAAATTGATGTAAACCCTGGATTTTCTGTTCCTTGAAGCAAGCTTAAAATTTAGTCAAACTTGTTACCTGAGCAACAGCTCCTTAAGCTCAAACCTGCAAAAACGCAGGTTTAGTCAGAGTTAGCTGGATTATGACCAGGCCTTTTTAAGCTTATACCCCATCGATTAATTCATTTCCAGACATGCTGCTCCTTTCCTTACAGAGATGCCGATAGATGAAGGTCTATTATAATTAGACAGGCTTTAGAAGAGAGTGTGTACTGAGAGACCGCCAAGATCCTCTGAAAGATACAGGTTTAGTTGAATAATTTTCACAGTGAAAAGAGTTAAATACCTAAATAAACCCCCCAAAAAAACAAGAACATTTACGCTCTTAGGTATTAGGAAAACTATTGATTTTATCTAAATAAACACAGTTTCAATAAAATATTAAAAATAAACAAAATGAACCAATCCAAATTAGTTTGATTTAATACCAGCTTGACCGAAACTAAAAAAATAAAATGAAATTAAATAGTTTAAAGTGTCTGACTGGTGTTGGATCTATGGAAGCAGATCATGTAGAGTTTAATCATTTCACTTTGATACACTAATAAAACTAATACATTTGAAATGTATTGGCATCATGAACACACACTTAAATAAATGCTAATTGATTACTAAATTCAATTCAGAGGAAAATTGTCATACAATTCAAATGCCAAACCTTGCAAACAGACCAAAATATATTTTTTTAGATGCAATGTGGGCTATAGATGGCATTGTAAATATCCTACTTACACATTTATCTGCAATTTCCTGCTACAATTGCCCACTCATTTTAGAGGCTTTGGCCGTGTTGCATTTCATAATGAAGATATGTAAGGTGCTGTCTCTGTAAGCCATGGTGCTCTGCCAGCCAATCATATGATTGCTGATCATGGTTTCAACTCCTTACTCATGTTCCTTTTATTTCAAAACGGAGCGGGCAGTTATCCAAGATAGCTACATCCAAGTTTGACAAATCAATCCGCCTTCTGCCTTCGAGGAGTTAGCCGGATGAGGATTAGCAAGATAATACGAACGTCATTTTAGCATGGATTAATTCAGCAACGTACGAGGAACGAGGCCCGGATTCTGCAAGACTTTGATCCATCAGATAGCTCCTTTGGTGGTGAAGAAAAGAAGAAGCCAGTACTCATCGCTGTGTCTCTGTTGGCTGCATGGCGGACCAGATCTGGGAATGTGTATTACGGACACGTAGCTTGGTGTTAGAGTTAGAAGTTTGATGTTCTCCCAAGTGGGCGGTTCGTAAAGATTGGGTGGAAGCCGGAGCCATAGCCGTTGCGTAGTCGAATGATGTAATTGATGTAATTTATGTTGTATAGCAACCTAACTTTACATGGGGTGTGGAGTGAACTGTGAAATCTTTTGGTTCGGGTTTCAATTGCAGGTCTTATCACAGGTAGCTTAAATCTGTCAGCTTGATTTTTTGTTTTTTAGGGTAGAGCTTAGCCTAAAACGCAGATCTTCATGTAAATCAATATTCTGGGTTGTATTTCACAGGTACACTCTTTCACACTGTCAATCTAGCTATGTCCGACCCAATAGTTTTTCTCAAAGTAGGAGCCTTACACAGAGGTGTCGACCCTGAAACAGTTTTGCTGTTCATGTTTAGATGTTTATTGTACTCACACATGCAGCCTGTTCCGTAAATGTAATGGCATGGCGTCATGTGTGAAAAGAAGCCGATGTCGAAATGCCAGTAAATCAATTCTGCCAATTTCACTGCTCCATATTGACACTGGGCGGACGGAGAGATTAGCCCGCCGTGTTTTCAAACTGCAGCGACTCCGGCGGTTAAACAGAATTTCTGGGAAATGACAACAGTGGAATTTAACGGTATTGCCGGTATTGTGTGAATGGTTCATAACATTAAAAAATTAAACATTGAAAAAATAAAATGTCAATTTTATGGGTTTCATGTGTGAAAGGGACTAATGTTGAGGCAGGGGTTTCAGCACATTTTAAAGGATACTGTAATATCGGTGTTTAAGTTTGTGCCAGTCGTCTTCTTCTCCCTTCTTGCTGGTGATGTTTGCACACAGTCAGCATTGTCGGAGATATCAGGTCTCGTTTTCCCTCGCATTGCTCACAGATTACGTAAAACTCTTTTTTTGCCTGCTCAGACATTCCTGATAGGAACAAACAAAATCCTAATGATGTATGTCTGTTTTTGAGTGTTGTTTTCACCTCCAAACAATATTGAGGTTTATGCAGGTCTCAAGTGCGTGCTCTACGACAAGTGGGGGGGGCGGCAATAAGCTACAGGCTAGAGAAATAGGCTTGTGGCCAGAGGGTCACAGGTCCGAAACCCCAGACTGCCTGGGAAAATTGAGAATTGAGTGAGAAACACTCTCCCCTCCTTCAGTGACTATCGTCAAGGTGCCCTTGAGCAAAGTATTAACAGCCCCAACTGCTCCAGTGAAGCTGCTCATTGGCCTAAAGCAGACAAAAGAATAGTCTGGTTGTACTGGGCAGCACCCAGAAGTGAATGTTTGTAACTGTGTGAATGTTAAGCACAGCATTGGAAAAAGAAAAAAAGGAAAAGAAAAGAAGAGCAGGCAAGCTCAGTCAGCTTTCCATCAATGGTAAAAACCGATGTATGGCAATAAAAACCAAATGCACTGACGCAAATGCTTGCAGTGGTAATTTAACATCCACGCAGCGTTTGCTTAGAAAAGTGGGTATTTATAGGAGATGAGTGGTATTGACTGTGGCATTAGATAATCTTGAGATTAGTCATGCTGTAAGGAATGTGTAAGTTTCATGTGGTCTTGGTGAGATCTTGTTTCACACACGTTTTGCCTTTTCAAATGTCCAGCGGTGGCTTAAGCCTTCTGTGTGACCATTCACATCGCATTTAAGCACGCCGTCTCTCAGGAAATTACCATTCTAGGTTGTTTCAACATCATGCAGCTGGCCCACTTTTTTGTGCAATGACCTTTTCAGCCCTCATGAAAACCATTTATATTATATTCCCTCAAGCACAGTGGCATTAATTCATGTTGAAACTCCATTCTAAGCTCCTGATTTGAACTTGGTTGCACTTGGTGAATAGCGTTACAACCCCTCTCAACCCCTACTGGTTTTCAGTCTCAACAACAGATCAGCCAAGTGACTGGAGCCCGAGGCCCGTGCACTTCATTGGGTTTCGGAAAGCAGCTGACTGAGGTGAGGCGGCTGTCGGAGCGGCTCTCATGCGACACCTGGACTGAACGGGACTTGTCGCTCTGACGAAATGCCAAGTGTCGGCGTTCACCAAACCTGAAGTGCCTTAGCTCCTATGTACTCGATATCACGATTCTAATAAGACTCATGAACTTTAGGCTTAGTCTTCTTCTAATTATTTGAACATCAAACAGGAAGTATTGAGCACCCTGGCAAGGCTGCGAGGGCGCGAGGCAGCGATCATTACCACACTCAGGAAGATTAATGGGTCAGCCATGGTGGTTCACCCCACCTCAGTCAGAAAACAAAGCCACAGCACCAGATCAACACTACTAGCTTAGCTGAACAAACAAAACAATGTCAATTCTGCTTAGCAGCATCCAGTGTTGGATCTTATTCACTCTTGGGTTGGTTTTACACTTGGTTTTACTTGGTTTTACAGTGAATATACTTTGTATTACAGACGTGGGCCGAAACCCCGTAACTCCTACAGTGTGACAAATGAAATTGGGGGGGGGGGGGGATCATGGCGGTTCAAAGATGGACAACTGTTAAGGATCTCATATTAATCCTGACCACAGATAATGATAAGACACTGTCGGACATCTATTTTTTCATCAGCAATATTATGCTGAGCTGCATTATGAGCTGTGACACATGGATCAAATCAAGGTGTCGCTCTAAATATTATCTGCCCATTTTTACTGCCTATGTCCCCTTCTGTTACATCTACAAATATCTGTCCATCACGATATATCTGCTGTGTGCGTGCTGAGGTTTGTTAAACACATCGCTAGCAGGCCATTTACTTTGTCACTTTCATCCATGCTCAGTTGAGTACTTCCAAAGCAAGAGCACACTGTGTGTGAGAGCGTGCGTGTGTGCATGCATGTATGTGTGCATGTGTGTGTGTGTTTTCAGTTTGTAGGCCAGTAGCTCTATTAGTGGCTCTGTCAGCAGTCATATTTCAGCATCTGTATGTGTTCCCTCCCCTCTGCTCCCAATAACAAATACCATAAAGTGTCAATTGAATTATGAGCCCTGGTTTCTTCCTACTCGTTTTGATAATAGTTTTTGAGATAAATCACGCGGCTTTGTTCGGTGAGTAATGCTGGGATGATGGAGTAGCAGAGGACAAAGCTCCCTTACACTGTAACCTTCTCCTCTATATCATTAACAAGATGTTGTTGGATGTTTCTCACAGCAACATTTTCCACAAGAGACCACGGATTGAATTTTTCCACTGCCTCCAAATCCATGGGTGTTAACTAGAGACAGAGGGGTGAGACTGACAACGGCCTGGATAAGAACTACAGAACATTAAAACAAAGCAGGCGGGGATCTTTTCTGCCTTGGGAAATGGACCCTGTTTAAATTGCTGGAACCCGACAACTCTGCAATGACAGTTTAGCATTGTTCATTTCCCAATTAATAACTTTGCTCGAAAAGGTTTGCGGGCAGTGCTCATTGATTCTGTGTTATTAAAAATCCCAGTGCTACCCACTAACTCTCTCAGCCCATGCCTCCAGACTGTTAAAAAGGAACCCCCTTACTGTCTGCTCTTCTAATTTGGACTGTTTGCTATCGATATTGATTAGTTCTTGATATTCCCTTCAGCTGGTCTGTCTGTGAAACTCTCCACTGTAAGTCATTGCTCACCCACATGTCAATTACTGTAGAACAGGAGAGCAACAATCTGTCTTAATGAAAAGAGATAGGCTGAGAAGTTGAACAGTTTGCCACTACTGCAGCAGCAGCTATAAAGGCTGGTTTGAGCTAGTTAGGAAGTAGCTATTTGTGGCAGCTGCATACAGCTACAGTGGCAAACATAATAAAAATGTAATGTGCTGTAATTACAGTGTCAAAAGAAGATGTGTTAATCTAATTTAAAATGAAAACATAAGGGCTGATGGTAAAATAAAAGACAAGGAATGGATTGTTTCATGAAAATGCCCCCTAATTGAATTACTTGATCAATTTCATGTGTCTGGCTTTGTGTGCAAAAGCCACAACATGTTTCACATAATAAATTGTTGCTGTTCTATAACCACATTAGAAGAAAAGGAGAAGAGATGGAAAACAAAGAAGCACCCAGAGCCTTGAAGTGGTTAACTAATTTTAACAGATATCAAGAATATGTTTGCAACACGTACACCAAGCATAAAATGTCTGTAGCCTCCCTGCATTTTAAATAGTTCATAGAGACATTTATGCCTGTAGTAGACAGGCTTCCTCTTTTTTGAGAAAATTAGATGTTTCCCATAAACGTCTCGTATTTGATTTGGGATTTACAGTAAATACACACTCTCTCTTCTGACTCAAACATTGCATCTTGTAAAGAACTCTGCGTTATTGGCACTTAAGGTCTAAAATCAGTAAATAAAAATATCTCCAACCCTGTGTGCTGTAAATCTACTTAAAACTAAAGACAGTCTTTCCCCAACACAAGGGTACAAGTGGTGGAAATAACTAATTACATTTACTCCCGTTACTGTAATTGAGTAGCTTTTTTCTGTACATTTTTGAGTATTTTTTAAAGTCAGTAATTTCATTTTTACTTTTACTTAAGTATGTTTTTGCTGAAGTATTGTACTTAGCTAGATTTTATATCACATCCATTACAGAGGACACATTTTGGGGCTCTCCATAAGCATCAGACAATCTAGACAATCATAAATTGACAAAATGTGGGGCCATTCACAATGAACAGTCAGTCAGCAAAGAAGAGAAGAGTAATCTGGCTTTATTTTGTTTGTGCAATTTATTTTGTAACTTCCAGATTTTCCAATTAATAGAACCTAGTTTGAACTCTGTCCCCTCTGCCTTTTAGAATTGCATGGAAAAGATCACATGTAACAATGTTCTCAATGTTAGCTACTTTTTAGCCTACTTTTACTTCAGTAGATTTTTACACCAGTACTTTTACTTCTACCTGAGTACAATATCAGCAGTAAGAAGTCGCGGCACTTCTACTTGAGTAGGGAATTCTAGTACTCTTTCCATCACTGACACTGTATATGACTGTATGGTCGTTCCCTATAGATCAGATGTGGATGTGCCTCAGGACTAATGCATCTGCCCCCGCTCTGCTCCCTGTGACCCGGCTGCATCCAACCCATAGCCGCAAGCTTACGGCCATGACGACCAGCCTGTTCATCACCAAGTCAAGGCTGCACCCCAGGGCAAAGTTCAGAGATAATTGGTGCAATCATCGCTGAAATTCAAAATGTATATGAAAACAGCCAGCTCCCGGGGTTGGAAGAGCACTAGTGCAGTTCTGCTATGAGTGCACTGTGAAGCCAAAGAGAGGGCGATGTCACTATTCACCAAACACAGAGCACCAAATTCACTTTTCACTATATACATCAGGACTACATTTCAATTATCAGTGAAATGTATCAGACATGAGAATAGGTTATGAAACCTTTTTATAGATGCACGGCTCAGGAATTAAATACAGCTCAGCTCCATTAGACATCATGTGCAATCATGATTCCAGAAAGCAGTTATTAGTACAATTTAGTCTGATGAGCTATTAACACATGTCAATGGAGATGATTGCTTGCGATGCTGAGATGCACATTTCCTCACCACCTGCTGCATTTGATTATCATGCACAGAGAAGCGGAACACCATTCAAAAGTTCAAATCAAAATCTTGATTTGAAAACTATAACTAGGTATGTATGTATGACAACTTGACGGAGTCGAGCCACTTCACTGTAAACCCTCTTACATTTTGTCCATACGGATTTTTTATTATTTGAGTGGAAGCTCGCCATTTTCTCTGATGAGGGAGGCAGAACAAAGTTTTCAAATTGGTTGTGGATTTTGTTTTGCCAGTGACTGAAATGGTTGTAAAATATAATGAGGCCATTTTCTACACATCCTATCTTATTGCGGCAGCTGAATGATGGAGCTTCATGCATGAACAAGGTTGATTAACAGGGAGGAGTTGCATTCAAAGCGAGCGCATGATGACTAATGTGGGGAGACGTGAAATATTTGTTCAATTTGAGATTAAAACTGAGCGTCCCCCATCAGAGATGATCATGAGTAGGAGGACAATTCAGATGACAGAAGCAGCGGGCCCGGGGTCACCGCAGGCAGAGACTGAGATGAAAAAAAATAAATAAATAAGCACCGCACAGCAAATTACTCCTTCTTAAAAGCACCCTTGTCTACTCTGTGATGTACAGGAGGGAAGGACATGAGAGTGATGTTGAGAACTCAGAGGGGACCGGGGTGTTGATAATATTAGAAATGGGCATGAGAGCTCTCCATTCTGAGACATGATGGAGGGTAGGATTTCAGCCAAGCTCCCATCAATAATGTGTCTAGCTGCACCTCTTACCTATTCCATCACCATCGCACCCATAGTCTCCTGAAAGAATGCCCTTCTGAGTATTATGGCTTTTATGTGATAGTTACCAACACATTTGTACTGTCTGAAAACTTTTCTACAAAGTACATAAAAACAGGAGGAAGCAAGAAACCTTGGTACCTAGTGAAGAATTCTGAACTTTGTTATTAAAGTAGATATACTGAAATAATATGTAAACATGAGAGAAATATTCCTATCATGTAGACTTTGGAGAAGTCAAGGACTGGATTTCATTGATTTTTATGACACTGAGGCAGACAAGATAATTGATTAGACATTGCGGTAAGTTATTTTGACAATTATGAAATCAAACTATAAAACACTGACCTTGTAAAGACATCATGTTAAAATGAGCTGTAAGACAATGAAATAGAAGGGTCACTGGTAAATAAAAGAGTGAGAGGCCCAATCCAGATTTACAGTATGGTGCTGCGTGTGGAGCTTCTGTCACCCCACTACTAGTTCAGTTAACATTTGATTTATTGGGTTGAAGACATTTTTGACTTTCAAATTGATTGGCTTGAATTGATCCAGCCATTGATTCAAAGTCTGTCTGTATGACTGAAAAACTGGAGTTAGGCTGTGTTCACACAGGCGCTGCCTGGAGAGTTTCTTGTGAGGAGAAATAAAAAGCAGATCGCGATAACGATATCTGAAGTCAGTGAGCAGCTGGCTAGCTCGCTAACTAACTTAGCTGGTTAGCACTTCTAGCAGACAATACCGTGTTGTGCAACAAGCAAAGGCTTACCAGATATTCCCAGTACACGTCCAGTATGATCCCACACTGTCTCTAAATGATGGGTGTTGTGATACTTTTTGTTGGACATGTCACAAAGCTCTGGATTTTCACTTATTACAACAACCAATTTCTCCACTGGCACTAATCCATCTTTGTTGTTGTTTTGGGAAACGGCGAGCCTCCTATGAAGCCCAGCCTCTCCTTCATCGTGATTGGTTGGCTGAGAAAAAAGCGGTTCACGTAACCCAGTGCTTTTCTGAAAGTTGAACCTTTCTCAACTTTCGAAAGAGCTCCGCTCTGCCAAAAAAGCCACCAGGCACAGCACTTTTTCGAGAGTGACTACCTTTTGTGAGCCTTGCAGCTGCTCCCCATATGTTGTAAAAAAGGCGGTGGCACTTTTGAAAAAACTGCTTCGTGTGAACACAGCCTTAGGAGTACTTTAAAGCTGAAAATGATCAATTTGCATTCCTCTTAAACACTGGAGCAAACTGAGTTATGGTGGGATCTAAAGTTTGCAAAGGGATTTTTTTCCATCAACGAATCTTACTCTTCAAAATCTGAGTATATATACACGTGTAACTGAGACACAAAATACAATTAGCGCTTTAACCTTCGCACCACTGGCATTATTCTGAAGTCATCAGCATGTTAAGGAACATGATGCAAGCAGCTCTGTGGGGGGTGGAGGTGATGATGATGGCGGACTTGATTGTCTGAGAAGCAGACTGCTGGGCCATCGATCCAGCACAACACATCACTCCATTTCCGTTTACAGAACCAATCACATCCCCTGCTGATTGATGTGCGGATAATTGAGCTGTCGCTAGGGTTTTCATGTTTCTCCTCTAGCCCGCTCCAGACTTTGGGAATTGTATTGTATTTTACTTTAACACCATTTACAACAAAGGACATCCTGATGTGTATTTATGTCAATATCCAGCCAGACTGCTGTCAGGGAGACAGAGAGATGCTACCTCCTGCGCTGGGCATGATAGACCACTAGCCTGTCCAGCCTAATTAACCTCAGGGGACAGGCCTCCTGCTTCCCCACAGGGTCAGGCAGTGTGGCAGCTGCTTCATCCTGACGTCACACCGTCACAGGCTCCGCTCTGGCTCCGTCTTACCACCAGAACTGACTCGCTACTACAGCTGCATACTGAGGTGACTGAATTGTCTTGTCAAGTTCACAAGCTGTAAACTGTCTTTTTTGGTCATGAAGGAGGAATTCTGCTATTTTAAGCAAATGGTAAAGCTTCACAATCCGATCTATAGCTGATTCCAAAAAACATACAAATACAGTACAGTAGTCATACACCAAGGGACATGGGGCATTATTAATCTTAGTGTCAACAGATTCTCAACAACTCCAAACTCTTCCAGTGTTAGTTGTAGGGAATATGGCAAAAAAGAAAAAACATGTTCCTCCAGAGATATATTAGAAAAAGAGAGAAATATATTTTACAATTTCTAACTGATATTGCAATGTGTGAATGTTTTAAATGTTTTGGACAGGCATAGTACATTTACTCAAGTACTTGCATTTAATTGAGTATTTCCATTTTGTGAGACTTTATATTTTTACTCCACTACATTTCAGAGGGAAATATTGTATTTTTTACTTCACTACATTTATTGGATGGCTGTAGTTACTTTGCAGAATAAAGTTTTACATGTAAAACATATGATAAGCTCAATATGTTGCAAACTATCCAACAGTTTATGGAGTAGTTAGAACATAAAAATACTTCTTACAGGTTTATGAATCAATAATTTAATACTCTGAAAGGGACCATTCTTCAAAATGAGTACTTTTACTTTTGATAAACTTTTGAATGGAGGATGTATTTTTCCATTATGATATTGTTACTCTTAAGTAAAGGATTTGAATACTTTTTCCACCACTGTGGACAGGTAATACCATGTGTTGAAACCAGTGCAGTAAGTGCCACAGGTGTTTGAAATATAATATCATAATATCATATTAAATGCCTTCTGAGAGAAATGTTTTTCTTTGTCACTGGCAGAAAAGTCAGATACCTTCCTACTGGTAATGAAATGCATTTTGGGACATACTCAAACCGGATGTCATGTTGTTATGGCAGTGCCAGTATGCATCTATTAGAAACTGTGATGTCTTATCACATTATCATTGTAGCTCTCATTACATATTCGACATCATCTGGAACTTTGAATTTCCTACTTTCATGTAAAATCGTGAGCTGTGGATCTGGCCTAATCTTCTTTATGTAAATTTTGTAATTATTATGTAAATGCATATACTTGATATATGTAAAGGCAGTTTAAAAGGCTAAAATGACATCCCAAAACACATCAAAACAAAATCCAGCGAATGGAGATCGTAACAAAGGGAAGAAGAAATCAGAAAGCAAGATTCTTCTTGTTATTTACGCCTTAGATAATGGTGATCACTAGACCAGATGGCCAATCTCTCCCAGCTAGAATTTACATTTGCGAAGTCCTGTCACAATGATGATCAAAATGGGTTTTCTCAGCGGTCAGAGCAGTGCCACTTTGCAGAGCACATTAGGGCACGATAACCTCCTATGGTGCCTTTCCAATGGCCAAGCAGCAGGTTAACGCTGCCCACATGGAAGCGCCTGGTGCCAGGGTATTAATAATTAAAAAGGCCCTACTTCTCCATCCTTGCATTGTTCTCTCTCGTGATAGCCATAAGCGAGTTGATTATCCTTTTCAGTGTCGACTCGGCAAGATTATCATCTGCTGCCCGCTGATACAGCGCCCATCACATAAATGCTCGCCTTCCAACAAACTGCATCATTGCTCTCGGGCAATGGCAGCTTCATCAGAAAACTCAGCCATGCACTGAGATGGCTGCTGATAATGCTTCCAACACAGCAGGCTACATTTTGGAGAAGTGTGTTCCCTCTTTCAAGAAAGTAGCAGTGGCCTTTTTGCTTATAAAGCCTTTAATAAGAATCTATATGGTTATTTTGATTAATAATAAATAATAAAAAATGAATACTTGCATGGAATAGTACATTATTAGCTAATGTGACTGCTGAATGTGTATTCATGTACTTATCTATGACGTAAAAATATAGTGGCTTATGAGGGCTTTTGAAAAGACTTCAATGCATTCATGCGAGCACTAATTGCCGAGGCAGTGGGTTATTGCGCAATACATTCACAGGCGTCGTTGGCCCTGATGCAAAGCAGGTTCAGTTTGTGTTGTTTTTAGCCCAGTCCTCAGGCAGCAGGGTGGTGGTGAGCAGGAAGACCGTTCATCGATCAGAGTCAAGCCCCAATGTCGGCAAGTAACCGCCCTGCTGAAGTGTCCTTTCTTTTTTAAGATTATTTTGTTTGGCATTTATTCGACAGATGAAAGTATAGAGAGACAGGAAAGATTGGGAGAGAGAGGGGGATGATATGCGACAAAGGTCCTGGGCCGGATTTGATCCCCCTAACCTCCACCCCACCCCCCCACCCCCCGGTCCAGCAGTCAGGTATCAAATTCAGAGAGGTTGAACACCAGTGAAATGAAGACCGGGTCAAACAATAGAGGTCATTTGGTAAGGAACCTAATTAAGATGCAGAGATGAGGGGACTTCCAAAGGATCACTGGGGCGTAAACAGTGGGAGTGGAAATGAAGTAAGGGGGAAAAGTTAGAAGATACTGTAGGGGGAAACTGTGCACTGAATACAGCATGGGCCTTAGCTTCTTTTATTGGCACAAGGCATATTTTACATGACAGTGGATGCCAATTAGTTCCAAAAACATTTTTGCCCATGCTAGACCATAGGGATGGAATTTATATGCATAGAAGAACTTCATGGAAGGTACAAACTTATGCTGCACGTTGCAGAGGCAAAGCATATTTCACTTTAAAACTTCTGGATGCTGTTGAACTTAGCACCCAAAGCTTCATTACTGAGGACAGTTTTCCCACACATCACTCTAATTTGTATCAGAATTTAAACTAGATGGCACTCAGAACGCATATCTCCGCCAACGCTATGCAATTGTCTAGATATGCCAGTTCCACATGTTGGATTTTCACCAAAAGTTAATTATTTCTTCCATGCCCCATTACCAACTTGTTTCAAATCAGGAGATGTGCACATTTTCATGACTGTACCTGAAATGGGACATGAGATCTGCCTGTTCAAATTCTTGCCACTTTTAAGCATTTTAGACGATTATTGCAACACCACATGGCCAATCAGCTCTATATCTGTTCAGTGGCCATTAGGGCCGCCCTTCTACCACTTCTTCCTTGCCCCATGACCATCTTGACACAAAGTTTTGTGGTATTACGTGAATCCGCTCAGAAGCCTTTTGGTGAGATAATAACCCCCGTCCAACTCGTGCTATGATGCAAGAGGTACACAGCCTAGACCTGGTATTGTGTTGAAAGGATGTGTTTCAATCGCTTTTTGGGTTCAGCTGTTGGAGATTGCTTTGGCCCTGTGGGTGTGTATTGAGCAGCACTGCCAGCGAACTGGAGGTATGTAAAACTCTACAGTGAAGTAAGTGACACATTTTTGACCACAATCAATCATCATGAACGCAAAAACTAGGAAAATAAGGAAAATAACTGGAATTATCCTTTAATGCACCAGTACTAGAACTGCAAGTAAAAATGTTTATTTTTATCTGTCATATTACTTGTCATATTACTTGATCTTTCAAGTTATAATAAAAATACTTTGTCATGTGTTGTGAGTATAAATTGGGTGTATATCTATTACTACTATACAGTAATAGGCCATGCAATTTATACCTTCCCCTTCAGAGGAATTATTCTGCAAAGAAACAAATTTCACATAGACCATCATCATCATCACCATGCAGGCCTATTAGTTTAGTACCAAACAACTGTCTTATGCTGCCAAACAAGAAGGCACCCACTCACAACCAATTAAACCAATTTTATCTATCCATCTATCCACCAAACAAGGAAAAAGGGAAATTATATATAAAACAACAAACACAATATGAAGATACTCAGTTTTTCCTACTCTTCCCAGCCAGGCTGTTGCCACTGAACACACACACACACACACACACACACACACACACACACACTAGCCACAAATGTAGGGCAATCAATCACCAAGCTAATAGCTACATCAAAATACATTAAATCATTTTCCTGGCTGCATCAGAGCAACTAATTGTGGTGTTTTTTCTTAACAATGTCCAAGTTAAATATATTTGAATTAAAAAAAAAGTCTCACAAGTCAACAGTGGTCTTTTTCACAAAAGTTGCAGAAACCAAATGCTGAAATATCCTAAGGCAAACTAGAGGACTTGTACATCTGAGAGAATATGCCCAATAGAGGATAATCCAATTCTCATTGCTTCAAGACTTTGGCAACCCAAAACATCATCACCACTAATTAGCGGACAGACTCAGCTGAGATCCTGAAAGCCTTGGCGCACGGAGCTCAGATTTCATTCACCTGCAGGTACCACAGAAAATTTGGGTAAGCACACACTCCACACCCACATTTTTGACACTGAGCAGCAGGCAGTCTGAACAGGAGAGAGGAGTGATGATGATAATAGACTGATGAGTAAAGATGCAAAATACGAAGTTGCATTTATGAAAACATATGAACATTTTTCTTTATTCTGAGGAAAGCCTTGCTGGTCCTGACAGCTCACCAACGGCCTTAATTCTATTTCAGAAAGTCCTCATAAATGTCCGTATAATATATTGTAGACATGGTGTTACAGATATTTGTTGGCAGTGCTATGCTTCCTATAAAGTGCATGCTTTCAGAGATATTGGGAAAGTACATTTTGGGCTACGTGAGGACAGACATGATCCGCTAGATGAAGAAATAACATGTCATGCTGCTGTTGAGATGTATTAGCCATGTAGGGGCTGAGAGCGTCCTGTGGGAAGAATGATACGGCTGCACATTCCTATCCATGCCAGATGTCCCTGAAGGGAGGAAGCTAACCCCTTTCATCTATATGCTTGGCTTACCCATGATTCCTGAAGCATGCGAGGGTGCTCACAATTGGACCCTTTACTCTTTATATGCCCCTTTAATTTGAATGCCTGACCTCCCGTAGCAGCCAGGGATGTGGACAAGAAAAATGGTGGCGCTTAGAGGGAGGCATGGATGAGAATGATTTTGACATTTGTTTCGGGTGTTGTCCCATTTCAGCATGGATCAATGTCCGCCTCACATCAATTTCACATGAGTTAGATCCGAAAGCAAACACAGCCAGAGGGCTATGGCTGTCTGGCGCTTGAATCTTTCAGAAGAAGACCTCTGGACATCACAGTCCAGAGCACAAGCGAATAACATATGCTCAGCAGCTGCCGCTCATCTCTTTACAGCCACTGCTGCCTCAACAGGTTTGTGCTCATACAATATATGGCTTATGATATACTTTTAACAGCAGGACAGGCATGCGCTGAAGTTTTTTGCCCCAATAAAACCAATATTCATTAAATCCTTTGTGGTGCATTCACACCCGGACCAACAATGAGAGAGCCCCATGGGGAGCCAGGACATCTCCGTGACCTGACTTTTATTTCCCCACATCTAATGTGAAGTTGAATAGCTCAAGACAATTAATTGAATAAATCAAAGGCAAGCATCTCTTTATATATTTATAAGTATTTAATAACACTATTACTCTTGTTGACATTGCATTTATTGGTTGTGTATATCCTTAGTAAAGCATGTCTCAAAATCACATTAAAACAGCAGAAACAACACTGTGGTTTGCAATTTGGACTTGCTCCCTGGGTGCACATTACAAGAGCAGAGACTCCAAGTTACAGCTCAGAGATGTTTACTGCAAGAGGCACAACACGAAGGAGCTCTCTGAAGTGGAAAGAGATAACACTGGGATCTGTTTGACAGTTTGTTGGATATCTACAAATTAAAGGGAGCACATGCGGTCCTCAAGTGAAATAACAGGTTTGATGTAGGAGATGGACGAAAATTGCAGACACGACTGTGTGCACAAAGTTTCAGTGCAACCCCAGCTATAAACACTCAAAAAGCCAGCAGAGTGGTGCATTCAGCTCCATTTGCAGCCAGTCATTCTTCATGCAGCCCTTGTGCCACTACACCAGGCGAAACTCATTTTGGTTCAATTGAAATGCTCGTGCTTTACTCACTCACTGGCGCAAAATTAGACAATACCTGCAATACAGTGAGCTCAATGACTATGTGGACAGCAAAACATTTTTCATGCTTTGTCCCCATAATATTATTGCTTTAGAGGTACAATGACCGGATTTAAGCAAAGATTACATGCACCAGTATTACCGTAATCTAATAGAATCAACTCTACAGATTTGATACAGTCCCACAGTGCATTTGTGGTTTTGCAAGCTGCAGTTCGCTAGCTAGAAACAATTTCATGATGCATTGTAAAAGTGCAAATTATCAGCCACAATAATACATGTCAGACAGGGTTGTGAATTGTGACCAAAAAGTCCTACCTTTTGGTAGACAGGTTATGTATTTCCAATCATATACATCCAAGTAAACATGTTCAAGTTAACATGAGTAGTCAAACATTGAATGGTTATTTCTAAATATGAACAGAATATCATGGGAGTTGAACATATGAAGATGCTATTTTGAGAATAATAGAACATTTACCACCTTGAGTAGATACTGCTCAATAAACAACTGACATGACCCATAGAAAATGAGTTTCTCAAGTGCTGCAAACCACCATGAAGCTTGATAGCATACAGGTAGCAAAGTGTCTCACTCCTGACTGAGCTGAATTTGCCTCTTGACGCCCACTGTATGACTGAGTACTGTAAATCATGATATGCATCACAGCAGTGCTAAGTAAAGAAGAGACATGGATGAATTAAAGACTTATGCCATCCTGTCGCATACATGTCAGGTCAAGAGCTCACAGTAGGAAACAGTTCATGATTTTACATACTCAAAGTCATTGAAATGGTTAATGGTAACTGTTTGCCTTGAAGTGACAAAGTGGTAAGTCAACACATAAGTGGTAATCCAACACATTTTAACACACTTTTTCAACTAGATGAGTGCTGTAAAATGAGCTGTAGATTTGAGTGACTTAGTATGAGCAGTAGGGCGGGTCAGAAGCCAATACCAGAGATCACTACTCATCTTTCCAGTGATATGAAATGAAATATCCCAAAGCCAATCATTCTTATCCCCCCATCATGCTATAGAGTCACTGCAATTTCAATATTCTTAGGGCGGTTCTCAGCACTCAATACTTCACCAGTTACAAATATAGTGAGCACTTTGTTATCGTTGAAACCGCAATTGGCCAGCTCATTTTTGGATGAGCTGTTCCTAAGAAAGAAATCTATTAAGTGTTAGCCTCCCCAATATAAAACACTTAGATTCAAAAATCCAGTTGACAGCTTGGAGCTCAGATTTCATTCATTCATCCATTTCACAGGTCCCACAGAAGTGAAACCAAGAGAATTATGCTGGTCTTAAATGTATTCATTTATTTATTTATTTTTTGACAAAGATGCAGCATTCCCATCACTGTGGCACTGCAGTATTGTTATTTGTCTGACGGTTTATGCATATCAACACATAAACAAGTAAGTTTCCTTTAAACTCAATTGGTCATTGGTGATTCAGACCTCCCATCTGAACTTATTAGAGACAGTGGTAAACAATAGAATTTTAATGTGCCTATATTTCTGTTGGGTGTGTGTTATGAGAACTGAAGCAGACAGCTAAATACATAAATGAAATAGTAAAGTTGAGGCCCTGTCCTCTGAGCAGACAGAGTTGCAAAAAAAAAAAACACAAAGTCCTGCTGGTTTAAACGTCGCCGGCTTAATGAACAGTGACGTAGAATAATCTCTCCAGCCAGGTCGCAGGTGCACACTCCAGGCTACTGTTAACTCAGTCAATCTGACAAACATTGATCAAAGGCACATGGGCTCAGAGAGATGCAGCACAGATCCCATAGAGGACTGCCTCTTAGGATGCAACTCACACAGCAGGTTATCCATCAAAAGCTTAACCAAGGGAGAAAATTGGTCAGAAATGAAGTTCAATGAAAAAAAAACCCAAAAGTAAATGAATGAAATGACGCAGAGAATGCAATTTTAGCTCATCTGACCCACAGCTGATAGTAGTATTCATGCAATATGTTACTTGATTCAAAAGGTGATGAGGATTATTAGTGGTACTAGCAATATATTGACTATCTTTCAAAGAAGGCTTGAAACTATCTGCTCAGTGCTGTGAACCAAAGTACAATAGATGAGCACTTCAGGACAGAGGCAATCATATTTCAGAAGATGATTGTGGGAAGTCCTTAGCACAAAACTGAAGAACTGATGTTTGGCTTTGGGGTTTTGGCTTTGATTTTCCTGTCTTAAGTGGTAGGTTAGGGTTAGGCAATTTTATTATTATTATTATTATTATTATTATTATTATTATTATCATTATTATCTACTTATCTTTATTATCTATTTACTATAACAGTCTATAATCTATTTATTTGTAACCCTTTCTGTCTCCTTATATTCTTATTTTATTTTATTTTACTTTACTTCACGTACATTTTAATCTACTTTTTAATCTACTCTTCTTTTCTGTTCAATGTACTCGCTTAATTAATTTATCTTAATTATTTTGGAAAGCACTTTGTAACAGTTGTTTTAAAAAGCGCTATACATACAGTTTATTATTATTATTATTATTATTATTATTATATTATTATTATTATTATAGCTATTTATCATTATCATCATCCACTGTAGATTTGGTATTTGTCTCTTTACAAAAGTAGACTGAACATGTTCTTCCAGATCTCATTGTGCAAAGGTGAAAAGTAAGATACCGATTAATTAAACAGGTTATTGCTCAACCTTTAAGCACAATTAAAGGAAATCATTAAATTTAATGAAATAGTGGAGCGCTAGTCTACTTCTCCAAAGGTTTTCCTCATTAGAATAGCCCCACAAGGTCAAGTATGTGATTCTGCTCTGAAGTGTTCAGTAGATGAGTTATGCCTTTCTCATTAGACTTATTATCCACAGGGAAGATCCTTTCAGGTTTAGCCTCCCACTGCCAACAACTCACTGAAAGGACACATGATGATAATTGCCTGTATAAGTACAATTGCCTTTATTGAGGTGAAATGTGTAGAAATTCTATAAGGAATGAAGTTAAATGAATGATTTTATTGATATCTGAACTCGTCAGATCATCTTCATGCAATTCCTTGACTCATTTAATGAAGGGACAAAGGAAGTCTTTAAAGCATAACTGTAGCCATTTTCGAGCGAACAAAAAGCCGTAATTGCAGATGTGACAAGTTCCAACCAATTTACACTGCCATTTGCAAGCCATCCATTTGCCAGCTTTACACACAATCACTATTGCTTTTGTTGCTAAGCAACACAAGACACGCAAGTAGTTGTTTACACTGATCAGCTGTTAAAGATGGCATCAAGGTTTTGTTTATCTCTTGCTCTGCTCTGATTTGTAATAAAATGTTAATTTGCGAATCTGTCCAGTTTCCTTCCATGGTATTAGTTCAGCATTTTTTAAAATTAGAAAATGTAGATAGCTAGCTAAATTTAATCATTTATGTTTGGTTTGATGGATTCAACCGAGCTGCCAAAGCTGTTGCATCTAAAGCTCAGCTCGGCTGTTCAACAGCTGGGCTCAAGGTAAAAATACACAATGGCATATGGTAGTTTCTGATTGGTTATCTTCGCAATATAGCGTAACACGTCATAACAACATATACCAACATATACCACATACCAGACGTCTTTTTAAAGCACTCCTTTCACACAGCACAAAAAGATGCGAATGGCGCCTTATTGGTGTTTTCCATCTTACGGATCAATTCTGACCAAAATCTTGCCATTGCTTCACTATAGAGCTGCTTCCATCTTGCTTGCCTGGGTGTTGGCCTTGTAGGACTGTACTGGAGAACTGTGGACCTTGTCAAGTACGATGGAAGTAGCTCTATAGTGAAGCAAATGACAAAATTTGGGTCAGAAACGATCAGTAAAATGAAAAGAGATAGGAAAATAGAATCCAGGTCAGAAATGGATGGAATTATGCTTTATATACGGTACAGCATTCTCCCTGCTGGTGAGATTTTCAACAAAACCTTTTGTGTAGCAAACCTTTTTGTCCACCAGTCTGTTAGATTTAGATTTGTGATAAACATAATTGCATGGATGCTCCTTGATGGAGGTTGCCTGATCCAATGCCCAAGCTCACTAATTAGGAATGTAGGAATAATCCAATGCCAATATTAGGTTGCCCTGGGCACCAGACCTGGATAAGCAGTTGTGAAGGTCATCCCCCTCAATCAGCTATAACTGGTTATCATGTCAGACCAGAAATCAGGACTCAGGAGGCTTTCAGAGTCAATGAACTTCATAACCTATTACCTTTATTGCTTTTAATTTGGAAAGAAAAAAACAGGGCAAAGGGAAATTATATGAACCAATTCTGAGCAAATACATAAAAGAACTGACATTTCCTGGCAGACAACTAAGTGGATCATCTAAGCACTGAAACTGTCAAACAAAACACAAAGAAATTAAAGGAGAAAAAGAAAATCCTGTCGATACTGTCGATCCTGTCGAACTCTCGATAACTTTAATTACTTGTTCAATAATCAATGAATTGTCATGCATACACTTTGTGGAACTTTGTGCACTAATGATTTTATTTTCCTGATAGACATGTGGATAAAAAATATACCCTGCCATGCTTGTGAATACTGTGCTCTTTGGAAAAAACAAACAAAAAAAGTTTTGGTTGATGATAATGAATTTCTCTAAAGACAGATCAATTATTAAATGGCTTTGGAGAAAAAAGATGAACTCCATAAAATGAATACCATCAGATCAATGCAAAATCACTGTAGCAAAGTAACCCAGACCACCTAATAGCCTGCAGCAGCAATTATAGATTGAGCAATATCCTCTGAGGAGATACAGGTCTCCAATCACTGTTTAAAATAAAACGGCATTTTCTACAGATATTATAAAGCATATTGCAGCTCTGAAAATAAAATGTTTGCACTGGCAAAGTATAAATAAATCATTGGGTACAGCGCTGAGCTACCTTTTTCAGTGTAATGTGGGAATCTCAGACTATTACTACATGGATTTGCTCTCCCACAAGCCAACCGCATTTTTTAACACCTGCTTCTACGTGAGAAATTGTAAGTCATGCTTTGTAGTTGTCAGGAGTGTCTCACAAACATCAAAGCTGGCAAAGCTGATTTTCAGTGTTTTACACCTTAGCAAATCTCTTCTAAATTCCTCCTCTGTCCCCCTTTTCTCTTTAGTTCTTAAGTCTTCACTTCTACAGTTTACATATGCTTGAAAAAGTATTCACAGAAAACGTTGCTATAAAATTCAAATCAAAATTCAAGAAATCTATGTGAAAGTGTAAAATTACAACACCAGAAAATATTGTTGCAAAAGTATTCACCCCCTGGGCAAAACTGTCTTCACTGACAAAACCTTACTCACCGTTTAATATTATTCCTACTTCATCTGCTACACATTTTGAATCTAATTTATTTTCATAATTGTTCTAACTTTAGCTTTCATGCCAGGACGTCTTATGCTATGTCGCTCTGTACTCTGTTTCATAATGCTGGATGTGTGGAATACCTGTGTCTCTTACTGAGGACATTTGATTTCAGTTCCTGTGGATTTAAGGAAAACAAGCACAGATCCTATACAGACCCACGGCGCGTGTGTTCAGTTCAATTCAATTCAATTCAATTCAATTCAATACAATGCACTGAAGCACTGCGACACAGTTATCAGTTAAATAATTCCACTAATGTTACTTAAATACCACAAGGTGGGCTATACGTTACCTGCCGTTAATGTTTCTAGGGCAGCAGAGGACGTGTTATCGGGTTACTGTTTACAAATCCCGTTAGAAACACAGGCGAGTTCAGCAAATGGTGGAATGTTAAGTTTCACTTTTCTTTTCACACCGGGAGACTCTGTGGATTGAGTTCAATGCTGCTGGTCTGCTGTCTGTACATGTCCATCAGGTGCATTAGAGATCGATTTAGATACATTTCTCTACATTGACCAACTTTTGATTTTGTGCTTCTGTATGGGAAACACTGCATCTCTTAGCCACAGACGCCCTCTAGAGGCCATCTGACGAAGTGCATCATCTCACTAAGCGTTACCTGACTGACTGGCTGACCTGAATTTGCCTCGTGATGCCCTCGGCTGCGCCGTGGGGAAAATAAAGTATCATCCTATATGTAAAAATAGAGAAGGTACACTTATATTTTCAGTCTTCAACTTTCATTATAAAAGTCAATGCAGAAATTGGCCAAAAATACTGAAATATAACCTTGCAAAATAATAACAGAATTTCTGTGCTTGTGCTACCCATAGGGCTGGAGACGTCAGAGTTTGAGTACCACTTAGCAAGCAAACAAAAGCCTTTTTGTGCCATGTTAGTTAAAAGAGTTCGGTAACGCTTTATTTTACAGCCCACTCATTACGGTGTAACTAGTTTGTAATTATGGGGTACTAATAAAATAACAATGCTGTAGTTACAGGGTAACAAAACAAGAAGTGCAGGAATTAAGGGGTAACAATTTTGTAATTATGAGAGATTTATAAGGTAGTTATGGTGTAACTGTTTTTGTAATTACTAAATACCTAAAAAAAATAATTACAGGGTACAATAACATAATTAGGGGGGACTAAACAAATCGGTGCTTGTTCCCTGTAGTTATGGAGTAAGTATTATTAAGTTAGTAAGTACTAAATTGTTTTATAAAAGGATTATGAAGGTTTTCAAATTCACTCATTAACTACTCACCCTCATATCAGTCGAAACACCGGTGAAGTTTGTTCACATAACACACAGCGAGTTAGCTAGCGCAGCTCCATGTCAGCCTTCTCCAAAACAACTGATGTGGCCGGGGATTGGGAAAACAGCAGAAGGGACTCCAGATGTAAAGCAGTCTAGACTCAAAAGCGCCACCTTGGAGCTAGGCTAAAGCAAGCATTGTTAACGTAGCTAAGTTCCTCTGTGAGAAAAATAAGAAACAGTTACATTTTCTACTTACTTGTGACAAAGTGTCCTCCACAAACATGGTTTGATAGCTATTATTTGATGGCTGCCAGTTTTTCCCAATTTCAACATGAATCAGCCTCTTCAGCCAACCTGTCAGAGCAGCAGCAGTACTTTATTGTTCTGGGTCTTCTTCTCACTTTAACATTTCACCTGCTCCAACTTTCCTGATGGAAACAGAAAGAATCCCAATCTGTGTCCCCTCAAAGTCTTCTGTTTGCACCATTAAAGTGACATCTTTTAGTCACTTTGCTTTAGACTAGACTTGTGCCTTGTACATGTTCTGTTCAGCTGAAATATGTGTTCGGGTCCTTTGCTTTATCCACCTGAGAATGACATTTTAGTAGAAAAAACAATTATTTCTATATATATTATGGAGCTTTGCTTCACCATGTAGAAGATACAGATTGGCTGTGATTAACCACAGAATGAAGTTGGACGGGTGATTAACATGGGGATAATCACTTGTTGAGCCACTACGGAGCCCCTAAAGTCCCGAAAGGGGATATTTTTTTTATCTTGTGCGCACAAGATAAAAAAATATCACCTTGTGCGATAATTTTTTATCTTGTGCGCACAAGTTAATTATCTTGTGCGCACAAGATAATAACTTGTTCCCACAAGAAAATTAACTTGTGCGCACAAGATAAAAAAATATATCACTTTTCGGGACTTTAGGGGCTCCGTAAGCCACAGTACAGAATAGCCAGCAAATACTTGCGCTTGTACACCAGGCAGTAGCCTACGGTAGAAGTCATAAGCTGCAGGGTCCTCACGGCAACCTGCAGACGTTCACATACCAGGAAGTAGCTCAGTGATTTTGTAACTGCAGTGGGTAAGTCAACACATTATTTAAATATTTGTTCAGCGATTCTCTTAGTTACAACAACACTGTGCTACCACAGCACTCTGGTGTTAACAGGTGGAGTTTTTAAGGTCAATGTAGTTTCACTCTAATAATGCGTACCCCACCAAGCACCTAAACAGTGCTAGCGCACTTGTTTTAATATGCAAAATTGCAGCTTTAAAGCTACACTAAACGATTTTTTCTGACCACAAGAGGGTGACAGAAATCGCAACACATTTTGTAAACACACACAGCAAACCTGCTGGGCTACAGAAGCCCTTAAGGACAAACCGTGCATAAAGGCTAATGGCTAAAATAACTATCGACGGTTACCAGTCTCGCTTTGCCAGATTTTTCTCCCGCTGAAGGTTACATGTCCCACAATGACAAGTGAAGAGGGAGGTAGTAAGTTTACTAGTTGAAAGTTGTTTCTAGTTGTTTTTTCAGGGAGGAGAGGGGGAGAGAGAGGAGAGGAGCTAGTTTTTAAAAAAAGGAAAACCTACGACTCAGGCTGAACGTGACAACAAGCTTTAGGAAAGAGGTGAAAACAACAACACAGCTGGTCCACGTGTGTGGCTATTTGTTTATATCATTACGTCTCACGGAAATCTCCACGTAGCACACGTTCATTTCAGGATTGGTTGCAGGGTCTGAAATCGCTTATTGCAGGTTTAAATATCATTGAGGTAGGTCATGCTTTGAGCCTCTGTACATAATTCTTTGACGCGAAAAAGTCATAGAATAC
Source organism: Centroberyx gerrardi (assembly GCF_048128805.1). Classification (NCBI taxonomy): domain Eukaryota; kingdom Metazoa; phylum Chordata; class Actinopteri; order Beryciformes; family Berycidae; genus Centroberyx; species Centroberyx gerrardi. Next base: position 23,325,732 of record NC_136003.1, read on the forward strand.
TTATATGATAATATGTAGCAAGCTAAAGTTGAGCCAGGAATACTCGAGCACAGATTATGCTGTAAGTAAATGATTATTGGATAAACAGGGTAAGCTTTGTTGGGAGCCTTCACTGCCTGATGTTGCGGCCTCTCTGGAGCGTAGGTGGGACTGCTGGATTTGAAGCCTATCCCCTACTGGGGCCTCACACTGCGAGCAGAAATGACATGACAAGAGAGAATGAACAGCCGCGTGGCAGGCCTTACACTTAATAAATAACTAAATGTATAAATATTTAATGAAGATAATTTAAAAAAGCCAGACTGAGTAAAAAATGCATGGTTGTGAGGGCTGAAGTAATCAGGGGGAACAATTCAGCCATCTCCCAATATTAAGATGATTTTTCTCTCCTCTTTCCCCACAAACCTGCGCCTATATGGATGGATTTGATTCTTGATACCATTGAAGGAGAAAACCTCACACTCCCTCTCCCAGGAGTAGACGTATATAGCAGAACCCTATTACTTTCTGTCATGTAGCTGCTTTTGTATGTAAAGCAAGAAATTTACAGAACAAACTATTTTTGTCACAGTCATCATGTCTTGTCAAACAGAGAACAGAGTTGACAAATGAGCTTTTTCCGGTTTAAGATAAATTATGGCATGCATGTGGATGAATGAGCTTCCAGGCACCTGGTGAATGATAGGGTCTTACCAAAGTCTATGAGCTGCTGAATCAGCGATCAAATTAATGGCAGAAGAAATGCTGAGATTCATGACTGAACAATTGAATGTTTATTTTGTTCCAAAATAAAGTGGAAGTGAGATTTGAAAGGGAGAAATCTCAGCACCTGGTGAAGTTGAGTGATTGGTATTGATCAACAACCCTATCAAACCCCCACAGATATATTATGGTCATTTTGTGCTATGGGGCAGTAAAAATCTCATCTACCGCCCCTTTAATTTTCCCATTTTCAAATACAAAATAATAAATATTATTAGAAAAAAAAAAGTTAGCAATTAACTTAACTTCACAAACTTTTCCAGAATAATCATTTTTGAACAAATATGGACCAAAACTTTATATTTCATTAAATAGTATTAAAAGGTTGTTAAAGCCCAATTTTGCCAATAATAGCCATTGCACTTTGCTGTCAGGTTGTTTTACATTTTACATAAGTGGGTTGTTGTTTATGTTTGTTTGTTCGTTTTAACCAGAGTACATAAACTTGAAGCATAGACCAGAATCTGCTCTGGATATATGGGCAGATAACAAGGAAGGCTATACAGGACTCACTAAATTATATGTGCATTAATGTACTGTACATTCACACACACACTGTAATTACTAAATAGTTGGTTTCCTGTGCAGTAAGCTTATTTTATTTATGACTTTTTTATTCAGAAACCATTTTGACTCATTTAAAACCATCATCACCTGTATGTAAATGGAACACTTGTGGGTATGATGATGCCGTTCAGCTGCATCATCTTGAAATAGATCCACTGGTCTTCATTTCAGTCCCAGTTGTCCATTGTCTTTTCTTGCGTGATTGTACTCGTTATGTTCAAGATCCAAACACACTTGTCTCCAGCCCCCGGTGTTTCATCCCATGATGCTTTGTACAAATTTAACTGCACTCTGGAATGGAACACCTACTGTCGTCTGGCACTGCAGGTTGGAAACTATTCCCATGTCTAACTGTACTCAGGATCCAAATACCTGTCCTCAGCCCCAGGTGTTTCATGTCATGAACAATGAAAGTCACTGGGAAAAAAAAAACACAGAACAAAGAACAAACCTTGACCATTACAGCACACCAATTCACCAGAGAGATTATGTGGAATAGCTGGCCACAAACAACAGACAGTTTAAAATTTAGTATTTATGTTGCACAAGTGGAAAAGTTTATGGATATATGTCAAGAAATTTCAGGCAGTATTCAATATCTGAAACTCCATTGTGTTCAATTTTATTTTATTTGTGTATTTTGGATTTGTAAATTTTGTGTGTATATATATTTTTGTTTATGTTTTCTTATTTTTCAATGTTCTGTTATTATTTACAATACATTTACAATAGTGTTATAGTTCGTTTTTTTTAGTTTTAGTTTAGTTTTTAGTTGTAGTTAGTTTTTAGGGTAGGTTTTTTTAAATTTTCGTTCTGTCAAAATAAATGAGTTAATGTAAAGGACTTATTGCAGACCTACAATGAAAGGAGATATGGAGATACTCTGGAGCGGGCGGGGCCATCTCGGCCAGGGCGCCACCAGGGCCAGAACCGCCACTGATTTGAAGCTGGAGAGCGATAAAGCGATAACAATAGAGAGAAGTATCCGGTTTAATCAAAACATGTCACAATGGCAAAGTGATTATCAAGAAGTGATTATCATTGTCATGTTGCTTATTGAGCTTTAATGTTGCCTCTCGCTGTGTTGTGGACCCACTATGGAAAGCTTTATCCACCTTTATCCTAATTACGCTCAGAATAATAGCTTGCTGTCAGGTGAAAACTGTACACTTATGGGAGTAGGATACTAAACATAGTCTTCAGAGCTTCCATAATGATCTTCTGGGGACCTATAATTTACAACTAAGATTTGTATTGCTGTAATAGGGGATGGAGGTACACAGTCATTTGCCAGCCACACTCCGTTTTGTTATTTTATATATAGGCATCGCTGGCAGCCATTTATCTTTTGTTTTCTATTTTTTATTTGCTTCCTGCATGGGCAAAGAATCCCAGCTGGGAAAATTTGTGTGGAGAAAGTGAAAGGGACACACTCCCCTCACTCAGCAACTACCAGCAAGGTGCCTTTGAGCAATACGCACAACCTCCACACACTCCAGTGGAGCTGCTGTGTGGCCCACAGTAGAGGACTGAGGTGGTAACGGCTCGTCCCCAGATAAGAGTGTCCGGGGAGAGAGGAATGAGCATGCATACCGTAGTCTTTATCAGAGAGAAGAGAAAACAGCGTGGGGGTATCGAGTGGGCGCTTCCCATCACAGATATTTGGTTGAATTAGGCCCACAACACCTCCAGAAGGCTCAGCAGCAAGTTCTGGCATCCCGGAACCAGCCGCCTCCACACCCACTCTCAACACTTAACTGAACTAGACTCGTCCACACTGCCTACATTTACAGCCGCTGTAATTCCCTCCTTCATTGTTGCTTGAAATAGAGATTTAATCTGTCAAAATACCTTCGGGAAGAAGATGAAAAAGTACTCTGGCACCACTTCACCCGCTGACAAGGTGCATGGAATGGGCAGGTAACACTGGAAAAAAACAGCAACACTTTCAGTACTTAGAACAAATATGTATTACTAAAACCAATGCATTTCGGCTCGTGGCCTTCGTCAGGGTTTTCCCAAAATACTTCTGGGAACCCTGAGGGGACCATGAACAAAGTTGTTGTTTACTACTGTAGCTTTTTAAAACCCCAAGCCAGAATTGAGTTTGCTATTTGAAATTTTATGTATAAAGATTTATGTTTTTCAACTTTTATAATCCACTGCAAGTCAAAATACAGGTATGTTTTATTTTTCCCTGTTTACAAACAGTACAATTTCCCAAATTGTATTACATCATCATCACAATTTCTCAGTCTTTGATAAACCATGGATCACACAAAAAGACACTAGGCCTCAACTGGCTCATTTTGGCTGAAAAAGTTTGTTAGTGTCCAATTATTAGCATTTGCTGCTTCATCACCCCTGGTTCCCTGCATGTGATTAGTCTCATGGTAGACTGGTAGACAGACTGTTCTCCTATCTTATTTCATGCAGGTGTAATGCGCTGCCAACACAGGAGAAAATTCTTTCTGAAGCTCAATGTTCGAATAAAACCAACAAAAACACAGGCAGCTTTTGCATTGCTTCAAGGTACGGGTGGGGCTTTCAAACAAGGCACCTTTAGGAACATTGGGCCTCATTCACAAAACGAGTTACCAGGGCGTCTACCTATGCTAATCAGCATCAACAGGCACGCGCATCCAATTAAGGAACAAGTGGCATTCATCATCAGATACACCTGGAATACGCAAAAATCGAGACTCTGCGCCTGCTTCATGAATCCCACGTTGGTTTTGCGTAGGCATGTTTCTTAAGAACAAAAGTAAGAACAATTTAAGAAAAGTTTTGTGAATGAGGCCCATTGTGTTGAATGTACAGTACATTGGTTAGTGTTGCATTGCCTTCACTCTGATATGGGATGCAGGGTGATTAGTTGAGATGTGAGCAGCTGACCATAGGCCAACTCCCGAACTCCTCAGTTATTTCAAGATGTGTAAAATGATGCTACCATGTGTAATCCTGCAGTCAAAATGTCTTTTGGTAATACTTCACATGAACTGTGGTTTGCAGCACATTCAAAATGCTTGAAGAAGAGTTTAACAGCTACATGACACATTCATGAATTTTGATTCAATCCTTGTCTCAGCCTCATTTAACACTTCTGTCATTTGTGACAGAGCAGCAGAACAATGTGTCAATTTATTGAGTGAAAAGTTCAAAATAAACCTCCTTGTTGCATTTGTTCTGTGACATGCAGAGGGGCCACACAGGCTCCAGGTTACAGGTCCCTGGGATGGGTCCCTCTTTCCAATCCTATTTAGATGTTGTATGTTTAGCCTTGATCGTTACGATGCCCAAAGGGCTGCAGTGCAACGGCCCTGAGCTGAGTACTTTTGGTCACAATTATACTTTCAGTGCAACTCCTAAGAGCAATACTTGATTGAAAATGTTGTGATGGGCTCTAGATTCAGTGCTGTCTGATCAGCAGTTTGCAGAACTAATAAGAGCAGAACAGCTTTGGTAACAGTTGTCTTGGGAGGGGCAACACTCAGCTCTTATTTCATCAGACCTCTGATTGCAGGGATTAATTAACTCTGCAGTCCTGGCAAGTGTCTCCAAAGAGTGCTTCCATTTTGATATGGGAATTCTTGATACAGATTTACTGCAGCTTAATTGGTTTTGGCAAGATTGCTTATTAGAGATTTTTGATTGACATCAAGAAACAATGTTGAAAGGCTAAAAATGCTGAAACTACACACGCTGCCACTGCTCCACATGACATGTGAAACTGCTGCTCATACTGTGCTTTTAACTAGTGTAACTTACACTGTATGAGTAATGATGAGTAATATTTTATCAGGCTGTATCTATAAGTTTACAAGCATTTCCCATCTTAAGACAACAGACACTGTAAGCATTATATCAGATGGTGTCAGGAGCCAAACAGGTTGGAGAGAAAAGATACCAGTTGGGGCCCAAAATGTGGAAATGCATCTCATAATAATGATAGATGCCTTCATTTATCATATTATAGTACAGCTATAGTAGCTGCTGTTGTAATTCTTTCTACACAGTTAAGTCTGTTGCTTGCTTAAACCATGCAGTTTCTGAACTGATGTGTTTCTGAACAGCTGCACAAGCCGTTTCAAGCTAGAAGGGCTAGCCGTCCCTTTGGTCTATGATATGAACTGCTGACTGGGTCGTTTCAAGCCACCAAGGTCATTAGCCCATTGCTCATTAGCCTACTGTTGTTGAGACTGATGTTAAGTTTGGGAATTATCAGTCGCGATATTATGGGTTAATTCTAACGGCTCATTCTGGGCAGCGCACCTAAATGCACCGCGGCCAAAACGCAAGACACATAGTTAGGAGGAGAAACACATCTGCTGCAACCAAGCTGCTGAAAATAACCGACAAAAAAAGGCATAGGCACGTTCAAAAAATGTCCCATGTGATCACTTGTCAGGAGAGAGTATTTTGAGGATATCATCATACCTTTTGTCTTTGCCCCAATTCAACCTTTGTGACAAAGCTCTGTCTGAACATACTGACCTCAGGCTACAGATGTGGTAACATTTCAAAACCATACAGCGGTCAGGGGTAGAGACTAAGAGGTCATGTAGTTCCGTGTAACCACAAAAGTTTGGCTATTCAGTGGAAGGACATATCTTGACAGTGTGTCTCTGTGCTTTGGCCAGTGAGCAGACAGGACTGAGTGGCTCTCCCTCGGGGCTGCCACTCTTTGCTGTCCATGTCTGCTGAGAGGATGAGGCACAGCGGTGAAGCCTCCCCGCGCAGCACCCCTGGGACCCAGGCCTGTGAACACTCTGTCACAAGCTGTGAGCACCCAAGTCAGACTCACATAGCTGTATTCCATATACTCCAGTACAGCCTTTAGTAAATGTATGCATTTCAGTCTTATCTGCCCAAAATGGTGTATTAGTTTTTGCTGAATATTTTCACATCTGCTATTTCACTGAAAATAGTAAATAGATAAAAGATTCAATTTGGACCAATTTGACCAAAAGTGAATTAGTGTAGCACAGTATAGCAGCATTATAGTTTGCCCTTATCTGATAAAATAAATTTGTTAGGGCAGATGTGAGTGGAGTACACACTGATTGGAATACATAGTGCTTCTTATTGGAGAGCAAAGAGATCAAAATCTAAAGCACACAGCAGAATTAATGAATGGCTTTCTTTATAAGGAGAGATCTGAAAAATAAAGTCAGTCAGTCCCCAAACCCCCATCCTATATCCACCTAGGGCCCAATTAGAGGAGCTTTAGTGACAAGTCAAGCATTACTGGCCTCCACAGGCCAAAGAGATCTGGACTCCTGTTTATCTCTTATTTCAATTGTAGATTCCCTGAAACCACATTAAAATTTGCCTTCAACGTGCTATTAATAAGTGCCAAACAACATAAGCTACATGGCCAATGCATGTTCCATTAGGATTAACCAGAGGCAACAATTCAGCGGGTGTATGGGGTTCAAGTCTTCATGAAGCTTGTCAGACTGCACAAACTTCCATAAGGCTTTAAAGGGTTCAGATTTGCAATTAACTAATGCAACAGCTAGGAGAACAATGCACCTTCCCCGGCCTCCCCCACCCCAAAGCTTTTCCATTATTTTAACAAGCACAACAACATATTGTATGTTAATAGATTTCTTCCCAGTCCTCTAGAGCTCGCCCTGCCTGTTGTCAGTCTTGCTGATTAACAGGAATACAATTAGAATTACAGGCGCTGTTTAACATTAGTATTCATGATATATGCCCCTATGCAGCTACATGTCTTCTCGCTGTCTCAGCCTCCTATGTCTTGTTGTTGCATCTTCAATGAGCGTCCCTATTTAACCTCAGATGAACAACATATTTAAACCTTGTCTTTCTTGTTGTGTTTATATTATGATCTCAGGCAAAGATAGCGAAACCTTCTCAGGATTACAAATAAATAATACTATGATTGTATATGGTAAAGTAGTTTTTCCTTTCATTTCACTTTCATTTCATCAGGCACTTTTAAAGAGGAGGATTCTTGTTCTTTATTTCTGTAACCAGAATATTGCTGAGACACTCAATACATGTTTTCATGATATTAATTTTGAAAAAAAAAAAAAAGTTTTTACAAGTGATTAATTTGTAATGAATTCAAAATGAAGCAGACACGGATCAGTGGCTGTCATAAGACAAAAACAGGTCCAGTTCTAATGGAGATAGTGTTACACACATATTTTGAAATTCATATGCAACAATGTAAAGTGCAAAACCTTTTCTATAAAACACACAGTCTATGTGTACATTTAGTGGATCTACTTGCCTATGCAGAGTATGTTATGTGAGGACTTTATTTTGCTCACATCTGTCATTGAGAACAAACCCTAAGAGGCACATGCTAAATGTGTCATTTATTCATGTAGTTTACTTAAAAATGAAGATAAAGAGAAATTAGTCTGAGGATTTTTGAGTGTGTGCTGGAAAGCTATGTGCAGGACACACACACACACACACACAGGTTTGTTGCATTTGTTTGATTTATTGACAGTGAGAGACCTAATTTTGACAGAGTGGAGTGATTCAAGATGCTTCAATTAGCTCACATTTCCGCTAGGACTATAGGAGCTTCCCTCACTTTGGATTTTTTTCCTGTTAAGCTACCGCTGTTTCTCTAAATATCTGAAGTAGCTGCTTAAATGTTTGATTCCCCATATAAACACCTGTTAGCACCAAACTGCTGTGATTTTAACCTTGCAAATTTTCTGTTTTAGTGTAACCAAAATGAGACTTCTTTTTCATGTAGCCTTAAGAAACTTCTAGTGTCATTAATGAGCCGAGTTAGCATCAGACGTGAAGAACAAAGCAGATAAATCTGAAAGTCATACAGTTTGCAGGCTCCATTCAGATGAAAGGCGCCTTGAATGGCTTCTATTTTACTGGCAACATTTATTCCCTTACGTTTTACAGCACATTAATAATGTGATGACTTTGTGCAGTGTACAAGAGAGTACAAAAAAGGCTTTAACAAAGACTTGTAAACTAGTTTTGATTTTTTTGCTCAACAATGCCAGTATCTTCCTTTCCATCTGTACACTAAACCTACAGTATGTTACAACTCCATGGCTGCCTGCAGCTGCTAGCTATTAGTCAAAGATCAAGACTCCCTTGGCCAGCATGCCGCCCCTCATAGAAGGAGCACTTTCTGCAATAGATGTAACAGATGTGCTTCTCCCTTTCTTGTCTTTAAGAATCTAGTTAACAGTGAGAAGATTATGCAGCTTGTGTATCATCTGCAGTCTCAAAAAGCATTTTGTCAAGTCCCCACTTAAACCGCAACCTGCTGTAAACTGTCTGCTGCTCTTGCTCTCATTCAACAAATTTCACTGGAAGGAAAGTTAAAATGAGGGATGTATGCTAATATTCCAATTCTTAAATCAAATGCAATGTCAATTTGGCAAACCCCGTTTTGTGAGCAAGTCAAAATATCTCGCAACCCTAGAGCTATGTAATTTTCCAAAAAGTATTCAGCATGACTTTCAATACACACAGGTTTTTCAAGTTGGAAAATTGTGTAAAAAAAAAACTCACTTTTGAATCTAAGTGTTAAATGTAAGGGTCAAGACTCATTTCTCTCTCGAAGCAACTTACCGGGGGACATCCTCACATCCTCGTATTAACTTCAATTCAATCAATACTTTCCATTTAGACAGTGAATAGATTTCCGCAATTGAACCTCCAGGGTCTAGTCAGTACCATTCGATAAATTGTCTTAATAGCTCACTGATGGCTGTTGTGATTTTGTAGACCGCTGCAGTGAGGTGAAAACATCGCAAGCTGGAATAAAACACAGCAATGATGTCCTGAGGAAAAAAAAAGAAAGGGCTAGACTAGAATCTGTTTATGTGTTTTTCCATTGTATTCCTGCTCACAGCGTATAATAGCCAATCATTAAAGTGGCACAAACTTTGTATGAATATAAATAGTTTTACTGGACAGATGTATTTCCCAAACATTTGTGCACCACATTACCATCTACACCAGTGGTTCTGAATCATGTAGCATAGAGGGCAGAGAGTCAGCAGGTTTTCACTCCGGCCAAACACTACAGCAGCTGATTCCACTGATTAACACACCTTCAACCAGAGAGCAGGAAATAATCAGTCAAATTGGCTGCTGCAGTGATTGGTTAGAATGAAAAACCTGGAGACTCTTGGCCCTCCGTGCTACATGGTTGAGAGCCGCTAATCTGCTCAAACATTTCAAGCCCCAAAACCAGTTGAGACGATGATCTCACATGTTCACATTATCCTAAGACAAACATAAGCCGATGATTTACAAGACTGTCGGAAATGTGGCACCGCCTCTCACAAATCAAGTACAATTGGATTCAGTCAGTAGTAGATGATTGAATTCAATATAATTCACTGATTGATGAACAAAACCTGGACTGTGGAATCTGGTGACTTGGTACCACTTGGTAAATTGAATGAAAGTCCATCCATCCATTTGTCACACGTGATTTGCTGATTGCATTTTTGACAAAACTTGGATAAATGATGCAACCCACCACTGTGTTCCGCCATTTTTAAAATTACACCAACTGGCTCAAGGGGAGCAGGATGTGTGTGTGTGCGTGTGCGTGTGTGTGTGTTCTTTTGTTTGGTGCAGAGGGGGTCTGCATCATTCACAGAGGATTGACATGTTTACTGGTGCATTATTAGTAGTAGTACTAAACGTAGTAGTGGTGGTGTCTGTAGTAGTAGTAGTAGTAGTAGTAGTAAACATTTCAGAGCCCCTAACACCCCTGTCCTGTGTAATTACCTTGCAAATGCATGATTGAGTCTGTAACATGTTTTATATGGAATTATTGGACAGAATCAGGTCTATATTGAAAATAAAGCATCATTTTATCTTCAAATATTGCATTCTTCTCACAGAGCAAACACACTTCACACCTCGTTCTTTTCTATCGCACCTGCAGCTGATGCCTTCCAATTGCTTTCCTCTTTTCAGCAGCTCCGGGTGTCTAAATGCAGCAATTAGCAGCAGTCATTTACATCGCAGGGTTTTATATCAAGCAAGACTTTTCTCACCTGATTACTATTGTGTTTGTGCATTGCACCTTAAGGTGTTTCATTTCAATTAAACCGAGGAAGAGTATTTGGGCACAATTAAAAAGATCTGAATGCGGTGTTACTTCAAGCAATTTTAGCAGAACAGAGTGGATGTTTTTCTGCTCTTAGCTACGTGACAAAATAAAAAATAATGCTTCCTTGCTCTCTAAACAATCGCCACAATCTTCAGGTAAGTAAGGCAGGGCAGAGAGAAATGTTTAACATCTCAGAGGGATGGAAACAATCCCTAATTCGGAAGTGTTCAAGCTCAAATAACTCGACGTTTAGCTTTGATGTTGCAGTTTTTTGGAACTGCCATGCTCAGTTTTATTCTGAATAGTTTATAGCATATGAATCTCATCATGCAGCACAGAAATATGACAGGCGGTAACCTCATGAGACTACTGTAAATTCTCACTCCAATCAAGAATGCCTGGAAGATATTTTCCACCCGGAGAACCCGGTGCTTATTCAGCTATGTGGAAAATTAAAGGAAATTAGAAATAGTGCTTTTAAAACAACCCGAAGAGAAAATTAACTGTTAAATGCTACGCAGCAGGTGGCTTCCTTTCCCTCTGTCTCCACTGTGTTTGTCATTGATCCAGTAAGGAACAAATATGATGCATGATGATGACCTTTTAGTGAAATGACCCAGGACTGTCACAGCTCTTTGCTGCCCCTTATTAAAAGAATGGACACATAATGCAGAAAGCCATAAAAGCACAGTTTCCAAAACGGTATCATGGCTGTCACTTGACTGAATGCTCCAACCCTAAGAGGAAGGCACAATACCTTCTAATTGCATCTGCTATACAACATAGAGAGCTCGATGCATTTCCTGCTTCCATACTTGAGGCAAAGTGTGTCTGTAATCCATTTTGAGTGTTTTTATTATGCACAGTGCAGCTTACTATGAATATTGTCCTATTAACTAAAAGCAAAAAGGAGCATTTTTCTAAGCACTTTTCCGGTGCAACCTGGATAACAAATTTTCCTCCAGAAAGGCTGACAATATGCACTGCTTTGGAGATCTGCTACCATCTGATTGATTTGACAAAACTTGGCAAACATGCGCTTCGCTGTTGGAAGATGTACTAGACATCGCACATCAAGATATCACATGACAAGTATGTTTTATTAAAGCAACAACAATCCTTAGAGCCAGCGCTCTTGCCTGACTATCTGTTTTGCTGACTGCTACTATGCGAGACTCTCTCCGATAAGGACTTGAAGAAAACTTTCAGAAACACGGCAACACATAACCCTATGGCATGAGGCGAGGCAATCCTGGTTATAATCAATATGTAGAGATTGTGATGATGAAGTGATTCTTTGTGTTTTTAAATTGTTTTTTGTTTGTTTTTTCACATGCATTGGTTAGAAGGGCAACAGGAAAGGGATTGTCTTAAATTCATTCTTTCACTACCTTCTTATTCCTGTTCAGGGTCACGGGCGCTGGAGTCTATCCCAGCATGCACTGGGTGGAAGGGAGGAAACGGGTCACTGCACAGGTCACCAGTAACACAGATAAACACACTCCCTTTCACACCTATGGGCAATTCAGAGTCTCTAATCCACCTGACGTGCATGTCTTTGGACTGCACAAGTGTCTTGAATGTTTAGGTTAATAAATTAGTTAATTGTCTTAGTAGTAGAATCAGCTTTTAAAAATGATATCTTGTGTACAGCAGTTGTCCATATGAAATGGGAAGAAGGGCAAATGGACACACACGCACACAAGAATGTACTAAGGCTTCAGACAAATCTTGACTCTATGGAGAGGAAATAAATATCTTAAGATAGACACCTAATACAGCAGGCACTTTCTATCTGTTAAATATCAAACAAAATAATTTTCAACGGCACATCCTCAAATTCCCAAAAGACCATAAATTCAGTAATCAGGCTGCGTTACATTAAGATGCGTCACTTGCTGTCAAGCACTGCTGTTAATGCACCATGTGCATAAAGCATGTCAGCCCTGTTGATGAGGCAAATCTCCTGGGATATCCCACAATGCAACACCAGCACAACATTTATACGAACTGTAAAATGTAATTAAATATAAATCATATAGAAATTATATAGAAATACAGTTATGTTTAATGAGAGTAATTCCCCCCGATGCTTCCATGTTATGTTATTATGTCGCCTAGAATAAAAAATAAGAGCAACCTAATTGAGATTAAACCAACCTACGCTGTCGCTGACCTCCCCAATACTGTCAACAGTGCTGGACGCTTGCTGCTCAGGTTCATTAACATTATACCGGTCTCTAATAAGGTGTTGTTGATCAACGATCTAATTAAGGAGCATAGTATTGACATGATGGGGTTGTGTGAAACCCGGCTAAAGCCAAATGACTTCCAACCCTTAAACAAATCCTCTACCTCTAATTACACCAGCTCACATGTTGCTCGTACATCCAAGAAAGGTGGAGGCGTCATGCTACTCTTTAACTTTAGCCTGAAACTTATTCCTCATACCAATAGCAAGCTGTCGTCGTGTGAGGTGTTCCTTATGTGTCCTTTTACACCAGCTAACAATGGGCCTCATTCATGTAACTTTTCTTACATTTTTCTTACTTTTGTTCTTAAGAAACATGCCTAACGTTGGATTCATGACTCGCGGTTTTTGCGTATCTCAGGAGTATCTGATGATGAATGCTACTTGTTCGTAAATTGTGTTGTTATTGATGCTGATTAGCAGAGGTTGACGCCATGGCAACTCCAAAAAAGTCCTGCTGACTCGAGGGTCATGTGCAACTGGAAAGCACTACTGCAAAGGTGGAGAATGGCAAAGAGACCCGAGAAGAAAAACTCAACTCTGAAATAGAAGTGTTGTTCCCGGGAGTGAGAGGGGAAAAAAACGATATACTTTTTTAAAAGTGTAAGCAGTGGAGTGACAGCAACCAAGAAATAAAAACATGGCAAGAAATTACTGATGCTGTCAACGCTGCTGCTAGAATATTAACTAAAACTAGAAACTTCTATCACATTACACCCAGTTTGACCTCCCTTCACTGGCTCCCTGCCACATCTGACTGTAAAGTGCCGCTGCTCACGTATAAATCGTTACACGGGCTTGCAAAGTTATATTCATCATCGCCCCTTATGTACTCCCTCCTACCCTCCAATTTCAGGACGCCGGTTACCTAGCTGTCCCGAGTGAATTCAGCAGCAGAGTGAGCTCCCCATCTTTGGAATCAACCTCCTCTTTGGATATGAAGATTTCCAGAGAATTAGCTTCCCTAATCGCGACTCACAATCTACTCTCAATGTCATTCGACCAGCCACAGCCTATGTAGCTCGGGACAGTCTCTTCTCTTACTTTAGTTTAGGCGGCATTAACATAGGACCCGGCTGTTGGGAACCCAGTCTAGTGCTGCCTCTTGGCCTGTCTGCATCACTTTCCTCACTGCCTGTCTGCTGCCTCTATGAGTGTGTAGTGGCTCAATACGTCTGCTCCGAGTGTATGGCTCGTGTTTAGTGCAGTATGTGTGTGTGTGGCTGTCTGTTTGCCTTTCCCCACGTTCAGGAACCTGTCGCACACAGTGATTTTACCTGGCAGTGGATGGGCGTATTGGCCTAGCAGAAGTCCCATCTTGATTTCACCTGGCAGTAGACGCCGGCGCTGCACTATAGCGGCCAAACTCCCATCTTTCCACCTCATCATGTTTCTCTCTGTCTTATTTGCTTCGCTATCTTATTGTAATTGTCTATTTTATTGTTCTGTCCCAGCACCTATTGTACGTTCAGCCATCCTGGTGAGGGATTCCTCTATGTATGGACCTTGTCCAAGGTTTCATCCATTTTTGTTTCTAATAAGGTTTTTCTCGGGAGTGTTTCCATGTCTTCACTGACGGTCTGAGGTGTCTGGTGTCTTGTGCTTTGCTTTGTTTCCTTGTGCTTTATTTTGTTTGTACACTGTATTGCATCATTTTGTTTTATGATTGTTGGCTAGTTAGATCTAGGTAGGCTTGTCTTTGTAAAATCCTTTTCAGACAGGCTTTTGTGATGAAGGGCTAAATAAACCTGACTTGACTTTCTTAATAATAGAAATTTATGTATACATAACTGCTCAAACTAAACTAACTTTTCACTCAATTAATGGATTTCTGACACTCATTGTTGCTAACAAAAATGAATTTGAAAGTTGTTTTTTTCAGTGGTAGCTCACAAAGCACAAGATGAGCGAACTTGCTAGTCATCTGTATCTCCAAACTCAGAGCAAACAGGTGGTTGATTTGTTGAAATGCATTTATCCAACAATCATCTTTAGCAGGAAAACAAATCCATACTCATTAGCAAATATTTGCCAAGAGGCACCAGGCCCTAATTCACAGGACCGGTCTCAGCCAGGCTGTTATTTTAATAGTGAGATTAAAACACTGCACTGAACGTGCGCTTCCATTTCCTTCCATCCAATTTGATCAGTCAACCAGCAAAGAGCAGTCATGTGTTTTTTTGTTTGTTTGTTTTTTCAGTATAGCCATACTTCACATTCATACAGCACCACTGTGCTCCACTGTTGGCCACTGGGCAGCTCAGTTGGAGTAATCGGTAGTTAAGTGCCTTGCTCAAGGTACTTTCCTGCTCTGCTTCTCTAACTTTCAAGTTCCACTGTGGGGTTAAAGGAATATGGAGAAGGACTGTGACTCTTCTACGTCAAACCTTTTTTGTTAATCTACAAATAGGCCATTAAATGACTTTTACATATTTCTGCATTTGAAAATATGAATTTGTCACTGTCTGATATAATACTGAGTAATACATTAGGGATTGTTTCACACCACAATAAGCAGGAATTAGTGGGCCAACAGCATAAACTAATAAAGAGAATGTTTATCTTCCAAGGGACATGTGTCATTTGAATTTAGGCACAACTTAATATGGCTCAAATTGAGGACAAAGCAGTGGAAACTGCTGTAGGACACACTCTTTTGGTTAGCTCATTAATTGGGTGGCAATTATGGGAACAAATCCTTCAGGCTATTCTCTGCAGCTGCACTGCATGTATCATTGTGCTCTTGATCCATTAGCGATAGTCTCATCAGTCCAATTCAAAACAAATTCTAAAGGAAAAGTACTCTACGCTTGAATAAGATGTCCTCATATCACTTAAAACTTTAATTCCTAATAATTATTTTAGTTTTGGGTTGGGTTTTTTTTCCGATTTTTTTCATGGTTCTATTGAACTTCAGTTCAATTATTTTGCTCTTATAGACTGAAACATAATTTTTGTACAGTTCTTAAGCAACCACATGTTCCAGTAGTCATAACAAGACAAAGAACAATGTCCAATAGCAAGCACAGAAAAAGAGAAAACAGTTGGAGTCATGCAGTGTCAAATGAATCGTTCTGTTTTGTTTTGTTTGTTTTTTACTGTCCTGGGTGTTAATAAGAGGGTTTAACGCTGAAAAATGTGGCCCAAAAATGCCAAGAAAGCAGACAAAGAGGTAAAAATGAAAGGACAATACCAGTGTTTCTCACGTCTTGTGTAATATCCTTCATCATTCCACCTTTTTACAATGTTCAATATAGGTCATTTTCCACTGCATGCCATTGCTGATATGATTTAGAGTAGTTTTAGGTTCTTTTAGGCTACATTTCATAACACAGTGTAGTTCTACAAATCCGCACTGGTCATACTACAAAGCCTACAAACACATGGAGCAATTTTGTGGTGGGTCATCCAATGATGAAAGCATGAAGATGTGTATAACACCATATGCTCTATAACATGCTCTGTGTCCACCGTTATTGGGCTGTCAAAGTCTCCTGTTACAGCAGATATTTTGATTGGTGAGCAAAAGAGCCGTGTTTCAAAATTCTAAAAGCTTATTTTATTCCTTCGTATGAATTGTCAGTGATTGATTACCTGTGAGTTCCCATTAGACAGGTGTGCCGTAGTTCCCACTGGGTGTGCTGTGCATAAAAGGTATTGACGCTAAAGAGCTGAGCCGTGCGTTAAAAAGGTAAATATGAAATGTATTGTGCATGTAGGGACCGTGCCCAGGTGTATATACTGTATGTTACCTAACTGTATAATATAAGAAGCAATGTGGGTCTTTATCCAAACACACACGTATGAGACCCTCGCACATACACACATACCACTAAAGACGCATACATAAATATACAGCTGCACCTATATATGTAAAATAAAGGCGTGGTTTGCCTACTACTACTACTGTGTCTAGCGTTGAAGGTCGGAAAACAATGCATTGAGTTCAGATTCAGCATTTGAATGCAGCGGTGTGTGTGGTGAGACACTGTAGTCTCAACACAGGTTTCACACAAATTAATCACTGTGGGAGAGCCAAGAAGGTCATGCAAAAAGGCCCACAGCCTCGGCCGTGATGTGATCACTCATCAGCACACGTGGGAACGCCCTCGTCTTTTCACGGCTTCCATTTTACACTGTATGTTTGTTTTTATTTTGATTTTCGAGCCTTGCAAAGAATCCAAAATGGAATTGGAAATGTCAGATTGTTATTAGATCATCATGGAGACACAGCAGCAAGACTCTATAATGCAAAAGAAGAGACACTGCAATAAGACAACAATATGCAGTACATAGTGTATAAGCTACATTCGCAGTGGCAACAGACTGTATGCAATCTATTCTAAAGCCGTGAGCAGGAGCATGTATAATACTGAGAGGATTCAAGAATATGGCATGGCAGGTATACAGTATCTCTTTAATTAACTATAATCCTCTTAAGACTTAATCTGCAGTCTGTTGTAAAAGTCTGGAAGCAACTTACAGGGAGCAACAATTTTTGGAGAGAATACTCTAGCTAGTCAGAAATATACAACAGTGAGAGGAAATTAAAGAGACTGTGCTGAGGTTTTGTTTTTTTTAGTGTTTTGCATTTTTAATGAAAAAAGATAATCATAATATAGATAAAGGATGATGTAATGTGGTAGAAACCTGGTAGACATTTAGGTTCATAATTGTTTTAACTTTAGCTTTGATTTGTTTGTATATTGCATTTTAATGGGAGTTTTTTTCCCCCATCTGAGCTCAGCCAGAGAACAATACTTGTTTTCCCTCTTTCAGATGCGGCAAGACTTTTAGTTGCTCCCTGGTTTATCTTGTAGAAACTGTTTTTAGTTGGTTGAAAGTACGATTGCCTACTTGCAGGTTGGCCAGAACACACTGAATTACACATTGAATTCAAAGTCATCGGTAAATATCAGCATGCCTCATTTGTGAAGTTGCAATATCTGTCTGCGGTGACCCAAAGTCAGCTCACCAGTAACCAAGTTTCCATGTGTCTGATCGTTTGTTTTTATGAATGATTAAATGCTATTGGTTCACCTATGACATTTTCTGCACATTTAATTATACAAATTATACAAAAGTAAAGACAATAGCCTAATTGCTGGCTTTAAGTGCATTATATTGAAATGTTTTCTATTATTTTTATGTGTATCTTTTTCTCCTGTTTATGTGTAATTGTTTTGTATTGTTTTTTATCTGCTATGGATTTTTTAAGATGAGTCTTGAATAAAGTTTGGATTGAATTGAATATATGGTTCTTGCAAGATGCAAATGTGTAGATTTTGTAGTAAGATTTTCAAGGTAATTAAAAAAGTATTTAGTCTATGATTAATGAAAAAACATGCAAACCGACACTGTCCTACTAACTGGTGGCACACCCAAGAGAATTATCCATTGGACTATTGTTGGCATTTACACTGAAAAGATTGTTAGAGTTGGTTTATATTGTGTGACAAATTAAATTGTTTATCCCCTGTGTTGTTTACTGTCGTATTAGTAGTTTCTTTATAACCACTCATAACTGTATTTTGAAACTTTTAAACTATTTTATGTAATAATACTACAGTTATGAAAATCATGGACCTGTAATTTAAAGGTTTATTATAATCATGAGGTTATGGAAGAGGTGAAGGAATACACAGTTTTGTTTTTTCTCATTTTTACACTTAGCTGACACTGGAGTCATTGACTTTGAGTTATAATTTGCCACAACCAAAAGAGCCATCAGATCAACAAAAAATTTCCAGCATGAGCTTAAATTTCAGATTCCCCCAGTATTCAATAATAGAGAAAACATGGCCATTGCCTTCAGTGTAATGGTCATACATATCAGTTATGCTAATTTCCGTCTATATATCATGATGGATCAGCGCCTCGTTCAGTCAAAAGCCTCAGCAGAAGCCACACAAACAAGGAACCTTTACTATTTTGATTATTTTGGTGTTACACATTCAGTCTATTGCCTTGCAGATGAGAACCAGTTTGCATGACTTTATTGGCAAAGATATTGACTGTAATTGTGGAAAGTGACTGCCTGTCATTAGTTTTTCACACGTGCCAAATCCTTTAATAACTAGAAGTACATGTGACCCACAGAGTCAAACAGTACTTCATCTGCAGCAAAACGGATAGAGATCATACTGTATCGAGCAAGAAAGAAAGTCCAGATTGAGTAAGGAAGTGAAAATGAAACACCACGCCACATACTATGTTTGACAAGATTCAACATGAGTGCTGACATAGTAGACACAGTAGATCCCTCAAATTTACTGTATGTTCCCTTTTTGCTTCAGCTTTCAGGAAGCAATCATCTAATACCTGTGTGTCACATTCACAAGCCCACGAGATCTGATAAAAAGCTGCTGTAACCTTCTTGAGAATGGAAACTACGAGGAAATTGATATCTAAAATATACATGAATATCCTATAATAATATGGATATTAATTAATACAGTGATATACTTTAATACAAAAATACCTTGTCCAAAATAGAATATGAGCATGCATGTCTTGAGTAAGGCTTGCAGCCATCTTGCAAGGTTTAGGAATGTAATCGGGGCGAAATATACGCAAAATTGCCCAACCAGAGTGGATTTGTTTGTGTCTCTCTGCCTATTTCAGACCAGCATCCTGATGATTGGTTATTCATCCATTTTCACTGTGATTGCACATCCTGTGTGATGATGGAGAATAAGCTAATTTCAATTTTGTCATGGATAATGCCACTTCATTTTCTGCTGCTGAATCACAACAAAACATCTATCAAACTATCCACATAAATCATCCCTGACAGGGCATTTAAAAACAGATACACATTAAAATCACAAATGCAGAGTAACACGGTGCCTTGGCTGTGCACTTGACTCAAGCTCAGCACCAGTAAGTCCACATTTGGCATCAGATCATCAGTTAATGCACTTCTATCAGTGTCCACAATTACGTTGATTAATAGTGACATTTCATTCCATTTTTTCATAACTTGCAATTGCTTTCCCTGGAACAAAGTAAATGTGTAAACAATGGACAACCATGCACAAGACAAGATGGACAACAGAGTATTGTGTGTGTGTGTGTGTGTGTGTGTACGTGTGTACGTGTGTGTTAGTGCTAAAGAGGCTATGGTATGAAACAACTTTCAGCTTTGTGACTTTTTTTTTTTCTTATTTCCTGCAGATAATGTATTTGGATGAAAACACAGAGTCATAATGTCATTGAACGCTGATGCACCATCGGCTTAGAGACAGCTTTCCTGCTTCATGAAAACGCCAGGTCTTTGAGCAGGAATAATCGATAGGTCCGCTCCGTCATTTTTCCCTCGAATAAACTTGAATGACTCAAAAAGCCGCTGGTGTCCTGCCAAGGAAGACGCAGCGCTTGTGATCCTTTTTTCTCCCATTTCATGTCACGATTTCCAATAGATCAATCAATAGCATCCACCTGTGGTCCTGCTGAGCTAAAGCAGCCTTTTTCCCGTCCGGCCCAGCAGTCTACGGCTGTCATAGTGGAATATGCCACTAAGAATCTGAGGATGCACAATGGACTTTTTTCTTAATAATTATTTTCCATGATGAGAACTTTTATGTCAGTATGTCTGTCATACAGGTGGGGGGAATATATCAATCAAATAATCTCACAGAAGTGCAATTACATTTTATACCACAGTTAGGTAACCCAAAGAGGTTGTTGTTCCATGTTTCAGTAGAAATAACAAGCATGGAATTGGTGATAAGCTGCAACCACATTGGTGCAGGTTACCTTATTGGGGCCGTTATGACAAGTGGTAGCCTATAAAGTCAGCCTGTACTTGTTTAGATTCACTAACAAGTAGATTTAGATCACTAATAAAGATATTCATGAATATGCCTAATCAATGATCTGTTATTTAGGCCTATTCTAGACTGTGTGCAACATCACTCAGTGTTACCGAGCTAAAAGCTTCATTTTGTTGTGGGGTTTCTTAGGATCTTGGTGGAAAAATCTTTAAAATTTTCCATGACAAATAGCATGAGGTGAACATTCTGTGCTAGCTGGGTTCAAGAGTCAAATTATTTGCCAACCTCAGGATCAGAGCCTGGGACGCCCCACATGAAATCCACTGCCCTACCAAGTGAGAAATGACACTATTGTGGCGGCCTAATGCCGTGAACACACTGACTGCAACAAATCCACAGCCTTCCACTGGAAATTCATTCATCCCCAATGGGAGAGTCTGTTACTGCTGTATTACTGCGTTGGGTTTGCATTGAGTTGAACTCCAAGTGTTGCATGCATTGGAACATTTATCCCACTTTTGCGTTATAATTGCATATGTAAAACAAACCAAATGTTGTCAAAATGGCAGTAAACATTGTAATAAATTTAAATATTCAATATGAATTAACTTTGCATGGTAATAAAGTCATACACAAAACATAAAGATTCAACATTTGTTGTTGAATACCCATACCAAAAAATTTAATGTTCACAAAAAATTGTTTTCCCTCCATAATAAAACACATCCCTTTGTTCATATAATTCAAGAAATCCCAAAACCGCATTATGAGATGCTTATGGAACAACTCTTTACAGTGAATTGTTCAGCTCAATACACAAAGCTCATTTTAATCAAATTTTCAATCAACAGCAACATTAACTGTCCTAATCACTTACCAACCAACATACTGTTAAACTAATTCATTGTTGAACATCAAACTAGTCCAAACTGCTGAATGGCTCCCATGTAAGTGTTTGTTTGTTTGTTATTTTTTTCTACCGAGCCATGACTCATGTAGGTGACGGCCCTGCAAGACAAAGAACTGGCTCATGTGAGTCATGATTGCCAAACAAAAGAATAAATATCTGTCTGTGTCTGCGTGGCTGTGTGTGTGTCACCTGCACAACCTGCAAGGAAAGCTATGAGACTGAAAAGTTGGTTGCTAAAGGACAGCGACCAGACAGTGACACACCAAGAATGTGTCTAAGTGCACAAGCTAAAAAGTGTGGAGAGAAGTTTGGTTTGCCAGATGTCATTTCCTGCAGATGAACATTGTCTTCTACTTTTGTTTTGTTTTTCAGCAGTACTTTGCTATCGACAGTGTTTTCCTGAAGCAAATGTGAAGCAAATGTGACATTATTGACTGAAAAGTCCCATTTCAACACACTGCAGTGCAGCAATTGTGTTATCACCATGACTGCAAGCTATATAAACTTTCACTCTTGAGTAATAAAGCTTCAAATTAATCTGGCAAATCGTGTTGTGTTGTTGTGTTTGCTATCAGTAGCCCAGACTGCAATGTTTCATCAGCACACAGCAAGCCAATAAATGGCGCTTTCCAGTGAAGAACAGCCACTGTTTGGAAACAACTCAGTTTCCTCAAGTCCTGAATGAGGGATTGAATGGGGCTTTAGCAGACTTCTCAACAATGTAACGTAAATTGAGCCTGTGGGCCCCAGAGGATTCTGGTTTCCTTATTTCCCCCTCGATTGGTCACATATGATGAACGGAAAGAGAGTTTGAACCATTAGTTAGCGCAGACAAAAGGGCTGAAGATGCATCACCGTCCACAACGCTATTCTCGAATAACACAGAACACAATCTAAAATACAGAGGTCTGTGAAGTTGAGTACTGCTGCTGCTGTTACTTTATTGAACCTGATGTGCAGTTAATGAAAGGAAAATGAAATTACTACTTCAGAGGTTATATTATGCGTTGATGTTATTGCTTTGTTCTTTGGAAAAAAAAAAGGTTTCGAAGGCTACTCAATAATAGAAGAACCAGTCAACCATTCAGAAGAAGGCTCTAAAACATCTAGTTTTCACACTATCAGTAATTGTTAGACCAGACATTACATTATTTGCTCCTGCATACGGTCTTCTGAAATGGTTCAGAATCAAGCACAAACTGAACAGCATCGTTTTAAAAGCCATGTCAATAAATAGCAACGGCATTATATTTTGGCCAACTGTAATAATGCTCTGATCTAAAATGGCTCCATAACTAGGTAGCCTGTCAAAACACAAAATATATGCCTCTTATTTATGGAACATCAATAATATGGATGTTCTGTCTGCAACTTGCTCCTTTGATTAACTCACTTCATTCGGATCTACTCTCTTGGGCTGGCTTTCAATCCCAACTTCAATCGATGCCCTTTCTGTTTGTTAAACAGTCACATGATCTTGAGTCTTATTTTTAGTACCAGCAACATAATCATTTATTGCATTGCTATGCTGATTCCAGATTATGCAGTAAATTCCTTGTGTCTGCTATAAACTTTAAGCATCAGGCTATCAGAAATATCTATAGCGGCCCTCGGGGGACATAACAGGGTTTCACTCAACATGTCATTAGTATATTAAGTAATGAGTCTTATCATGTTTCTCTAAAGTCATACTTCATATTTTCAATGTTGAATATACCGCAATACATTAGATAACAAAAGTGCACTCGGTTTAACGGCACTTCTGTTGCATCGTTATCAGTCAACTTGATTCAAAGTATTCATTATTGTATTATATGAGTCAGGAAAGCAGTTCCCATTTCATAATGAATCAAAGCAAAGGAATCTGTAGGAGTCACAAAGTTTCAATTCTCTGTAGCCGACTCTCTGATGAGCCACTTCATTACAACGGAGAAGAAATAAAACAGAGCAATTACTTTGAGAAGCTCTCGTCATTAAAGGGAAAATCCACCCACAATCGGAGCGGAGATACGTTATTCCCATGACTTTTGGACAGTCCTCACTTCATAATGATTCAGTTCTTATTTGTGAACACGAACGCTTCTCTCCCATAGCTTGAAACAAAAGAGCTGCGAATCTCCTGAGGACTGCTGAGCTGCTGCATTGACAGTGATTACTTAGATAGACGCCTTAGCTATAAGTGAGTGGAAGAAAGTTGGGGTTGGGAAAGAATTTTCATTATAACTATTGTATGGTTTTAAACTAAATTGGACCCTAAATGCTTGTGATTTCAAGTGAGACGGACAAAAATCTTTCGTATGGAAAATCTGGAGCCGTCTCTGGAAAAAGGCATTGCAATTATTCCTCAAATGAGATCTTAGCTTGCTTTGAATATATGTGAAAGATAAACAATAATCCACTGTTCTTCATGACAGCAGATATACTGATTTATGTGACAGCAATGGGATTGTTTTATTCTTTTCAACAACCTTACTAGACACCAGTGTGTTGGTCTCCAGCAGTGTGTCGATATCAAGTCTGTTGGTGCTAACTGACAGCAGACCTACTTTGATCAAATATCCAGCCAGGACTCACAGGGCTTTCTCAGCAGAAGTCAGAATTTTTGCTTCATTAGCCATTTTTTGTTTTCATTAATTCACACTCACAACATCTCTCCTGTTGAGAAAAACAACCAATTCAATTATTCCACCTGAACACAAACAAAAACAGCATCTACTTTATTCCTGACACAGTCAATTTAACTCAGGCTTAATTTAAGGAAAAATCAATCAAAACAGTACATAGACTTTTGACCACTAATAAATAGCTTTTGTGGATATTGCTACAACATTAAAATGACCACAGCCATAAGTTAAATATCTTGTATAAGTTGCAAGTAGAGTAGTATTAGTAGTAGTATAAGATGTAGGCATGACATTGTGTCATATGGCAAACCAGCTGAATAGAAATAATGAATATGATGAAGGTATTTTGATGTATATCATGTCCAACTGTCACAGTGTCACTGCAGACTTCTCATTTACATAGAACAAATCAAGCCTATCTCTCTCTCTCTTAATGAGCGGTATCTAAACTTAATGCGAGGATTCAGCCTTCAAACCGCCCTACACTTGTGTTGCATAGGCCTGCTAAATAAAAGCAGAGGAAATTGTTTCACAGACTAAGTTTGTTGTGCCTCGTGTCTAGAACCTAACTGAGATAATTTACACCGGGAGATAAGGTACTTGTATTAGTCAACTCCAGCTCCAAGTTATTGGCAAGAACCATTTGTGGTCACACAGCGAGTGAGGGACATCGATTATGAGAGAGTGCGATCCAACTGGGGCGAAGCATCACGAATACACCGCCTCAACTGAGTCAGACGAACCTCCTCCAGTGTCCAAATAACTATGGCAGGCTGCGGGAGACAGAATTCAAACTATGCTGTTCACACACACACACACACACACACACACACATCTGTGTCTCAGTTTATCCGCAAGGCATCGCACTATAAACAGAAGACAGAAAAATAAGAAGACAGAAACCTGCACTGCTGCTGTGGTGAAGAGAGATCATTTCACTGTGACTGACTTGACACTGGTACACTGATGATTTTCCACTGTTAGTTTCCAAGTTTTAGTTCAAGACTTCATTAGGAGATAATTCTCTATCACAGTGTGAAACATTGCAGTGGTGGAGGTGGTGATACCTACATCCACGGGTGATACTCTAGTCTTAAAAGAGGTTGCAATCCATTTGACCGTTGCAGGAGAGCCAAGAAAGTTGGTAAAAGACTGACAGCTTCCACTGTACCAGAGTCAAGCCAGCAGTTATACAATAGGACTATGATATTCAAAATAAAACCCTTATTGATCAACATTTGTTGTAGCCTTTTTTTTACCAAAGTACCAAAGTGAAAATAAATATTAAATGAGGATTATAATGTAGTAGGCTAACTGAAGATACATTTTTATTTTCAAAAAAATATTTTCTCAACATACATATTTATACACATAACGGACTACCAAAAACTCACAAAAAACTCACAGCAAGAAGGACCTTTTGCGTGGAGTTTGCATGTTAGATTAGATTCAACTTTATTGATCCTCATAGGGAAATTGGGCCATTGCAGCAGCATCTAGGATACATCAAAGAAAAGTAGGATATAAATACGAATAGAGCAAATGCGGGTTGTATAAATTTATATAAACAACAATTCCAACACTCAGATATCTTAAGTAGAAATGTACGCAAAGAAGCATGGAATCCAAAGCATTAGCAGGATGTGCACAGCAGCAGCAGCAGTATCACTAGCAACAGAAAAACAACGTGAAGTTTGTGTATAATGAGATGTGAAGAATTGTAAAATTATTTTAAAAAAAATAATATTATCCCGTGTCCACAGTGCCTTCTGCCCAATGTATGCTGGGATAGGCTCCAACAAAGGGAATAAATGGGTTAAGAAAATGAATGAATGAATTTGGAAGCATGTCTACTACCTTGGTCATTTCAGTGCTGATTCAGGCTGACTTTAGACTGGCCAGTGCAACGCCCACTTCCCCATTCTCCAGCCTTTATAGGAACAACTGTGCTTCGGCTTGTTAGACAGAGAGTTCCTTCTTAGCTTTCTGGCAGGCCTTTTGTTTTCAAGACATCAAATATTAATATTTAGCCTTAAATGTACCTGTCCAGAAGGCGTTCTTCATCCACCATACAATATGTTTAGTGTTTTACAGATACAGTTTCCCTCCATATATAATCTAGTGATTCCATTAAGTATTTGCACATGCATTTTGTTATTCTATATCCCAGCAGACCTTTTTATTTTTGAAAGCGACTCATTTTACACTTTTAATATGAAGGCTTCAGATCGTGTGGGGGGGGGGGGCTGGCCACAATGTCCCCATTTATTTATTGTCATCAAGCAGATTTCATACATGATGACAATTTATGTATATTGTATACAAATATACTTGAATACTCACATTCACACACACCCACACACACTTAGGTATGTATGTACTGCATGTGTATGAGGGGTGGATGCATATTCCCATACTCCCATATGTCTATGCACAGGTATACACATATTGGCCCCATGTCAGAGTTGTGCACCTCCAGAAGTTTGAAACAACAGACAGCATTGCCGTTACGTAGACGAGCCTCTGAGCAGGATCGGCTGAACGAAAAGGAACCAAAGGCCAATACCGGTGGGGTTTTGGATATCTGAATTTTCCAGTTGGCTAAAATAGCCAACTGGAATTTGCAGGTGCACGGTCATCATTGAAGTGTGAGAAGCATGACTGCCAAGGTATGAGGTCTGTGCTCATATGAGACTCATGCACATCAAACACATAAAGCATGAACCAGGCAATATTCTAGCTGGTTTGACTCAGCTCTCAGCCATGATGTCATCTCTCTCCACCACAATGGCTGCCCCACCCCCTTTTCCATTTATGATGACATGCCTTCTGGGTAATCTAAGACACTCGCATACACATACAAAGTTTGAATTCTGTCCTATACAGCCTCTAATATCCAGCTGCCCTGACGCTAGCCCCCCCATGATGGGCTTATTTGCTCTGCTCTCCCTCCTACCAGAACCATCTCAGCAACCTTGGCCATGCAGCCCCAGCAGCACTACAGTGATGCCCATGGGAAAAGAAGCACAGAGCAACAAGCCCAAAATACCCGGGTTGTTTTTCAGCCAAAACGTGTTTTGCTTCTGCTTTTCCCCTTGTATTTCACAAAATCAAAGGACCATGGCAAGAAACGTTCATTCATTTAACAGCAGGCTGAGATGGCCAGGAAAATGGATGACATTGCAATTTTGAAACAATATCAGAACAATAAAATTGGAAACAAAGAGAATGCTCAGCCTGCAGAGGGGAGCAAGTCCTTTCACAAAAGTTTCCAAAATGGTGGATTTGCAGCAGCGCCACCAGCACCTTAAAAAGAATGAAAAGGAGGGGACCGTGCCCAAAGACCATTTTCATGAAATAGAACCTATACAGCAATATGAAGCTAACATGTGGGGAGGTTGTGGGGGGGAAAGGTTGCGACTGTGCAGAGCGGTGGGCAGGAGGGGGACAGATATAGAGACGTTAATGGGACTCAGGTGCTGCTCGTTGTCTCATCAGGCCGCCCCTCCTGACCGGCGCTCAACTCGGCCCTGTTTGCCACATGCATCAATCAGACTTTGTACTGGACTTTTTTCTTTTCTCTTTTTCATACCTTTCATACCAGATGCATTTGAATATAGTGTGGCTTCAATTTGATTCAAAGCTGCAAAAGATTGAAACAACATTTTTCTCATAATTTGACGCTTCTTTCCCTTGTTGTTACTTTGCAAGGCCTTGCTTAGAGAGCACCAGATTGTAAAAAACTTTAATTCTGGAGAGTGCTTCATAAACAGTGAATCATGCCTGAGATTCTTAGCAAGTTAACTTCAAAGCCTTTTTGCAGGTTCCTGTGGCAATAAGGCAAAACAAGAAACATCCCAGAGCGAGTCATGGGTATGCCTCTGTACACACGCACACTTTCAGAATATTTTCTTAAATCCCAGTTGATTACTTCCCCCCGGGGACAAACACTGCTTTGAATCTCAGTGCGTGTTTTATTTTACACTGCAGCAGAGGCAGATAAACACTAAGTGGTTAAAACAAGTGAATAAAACCTAAATGATAAGCTTTGCTGGTTTCAGTCTTTTATCGTTTTATCATTTCATCTTTCAGCATACGTGTGATATGTTGTCTGTGTTGATAGTGTGCTGTATGGCAACACTGATAACAGTAATCCACGCTATATTGAAATTGAAAAGTGCTCCATGTTAACACAGGATCCTCGCAGATTATATGAATATTTAAAATCACAGCTTGACTAGACCGAAACCAAAACCGGTAACAAGTATCATTCAACCCTCTTGCATAACAATGAGGACATCTTTTTTTTTTTCTCTCTCTTCATTCATCAACCTCCTGCTGCTTTCCATTCTGAGAGAATGTTAGATGCCTTGCCAAAAGTGTTGTCTTCCTCTCCCGCTGG
This sequence comes from Centroberyx gerrardi, assembly GCF_048128805.1. Lineage (NCBI taxonomy): Eukaryota > Metazoa > Chordata > Actinopteri > Beryciformes > Berycidae > Centroberyx > Centroberyx gerrardi. The sequence continues at coordinate 23,354,111 of NC_136003.1, forward strand.
TAGAATGACAACTCCCCCAATAGGTGAAGCTTTGCACCTTCCAGAAATGAAACAAGTCAACCATAACAACCAGTAGAGCACTGTGGGAGCGCTCAGACAGCCGGTCCGATCTGTCTACCATTCTACTTGAGGAAAATAAAACCCAACACAGCGCCTGTGGTTGTACAATCAGCTCTCCATACAGTGCTGACATGAACCCTAGGGGCACCTACTGTAGAACGGTGTCAAATTCTGCCTTCAGCATCTTTAGAGAGATTAATGAGCATGTGTACTCCAAAAGACTCCCTCGCTTCCACTCTAGCTTTCTAAGTAATCCAGGGGGGCTTCCAGTCATTACCTGAGATGCTAAGTGGGTGAATTTTACTTCAAAGCCTTGGATTTCATAAATGTGGATAATTTATAGCAATTAAATCATAGCATGGCAGCAAAGAGGCAATGAACTTGTATCTACTTCCAGAAGATGTAAATGTTACGCCTTGAAAATTAACGGCTACATCCGCAACGCAAACACGAGTATAGTTTTGCCCCAAAGACACGTGAAGTTTTTCAGCATTAAATATCAAAAAAATTGTGGGCTGGGAGAAACTATTTGTAAGTAGATGAATAACGGTTCAGTAAAATCCAAAGCTGATCATTAAATTATCTTTTTGCAAATGCATAATCAGCATTCGCATTAACATTTTGTGGTGGAATGCACATACTGTTATTTCCTCTGTCCAGCATGTAAAGGGTTAAATGAAGTAAGTTGTCATACAATTAGCCCTTGCACCATCTGTCTTCTGCCCAGTGCTCATTCCCAGTTGCAGCTTCTCATTTATCTATCCAACCAGCAAGCAGATCGGCCCCTCGATCCCCAGAAGATAGCTACCCACCTGTCCCATGACAAGTTAATTAAATGGAAAAGAAAACAAAAATCCAATTAAAACTTATATTCCATATTTCTGGTCTCTGCTCTGCTCTTTACACAGAGCGCTCAGACTGGGAAATATTGTGGTTCTGCTGCAGCCTCGGCTTCTGTGTAACGACGACGATCCATCACAAAGTTATCCTTGCTTTGTCCTACCTCTTGACCGGGTACAAAAACTTGTTCTGACCTTAGGAAACTGAAGCATCAAGCCGTTTGTTACACTGTGAGGTAACACAAAATGTCACAGCAACCACCGAGCATAGAGATGTACAATGGAGAGGAAATTGCTGTTGTTGCAGTGGGACAAACCTGTAATCATCTTACCTGGGTAAAACCATTCCAACAGCATCAGTTCATATGAATAGTAGTGTTTCATCACTTCACTAAATTAAAGAGAGAAACATTCGAAAGCACCGTCTTTCATGTTTTTTTGAGGAGCTTGTTGCTTTTTTCTAATTTGCCATTGAGTAAGTAATGCTTTGAGGTACAGTAATGCAACAGTTCAGTGGGAAGCACAACTAACACTGCCAGGGTTAGGGGTTTATTTCTCACCCATGACAAAAATGTGTGCACTCTTCATACTGTATGGCACATTTGATGAAAAGCTCCACCAGATGGCATATGTTATTTCATGTTTTTTCAGTTAAAAAAATATTAAAATAGTCTTTGGATCGGTCTCCGTCCATTTGTCAGTTTCTTTGTGTGTTTGTCTTTGGTCCAATTTTGACCAAACCTGGGGAGGATGATGGATCTGTTTGTTCATCCAAAGTTTGTCATGTCTGATATCTCAGACACCACTGCTCTGATTTTGATGGATCTTGAGGGAGAATGATGCATCTCACCACTGCATTTACGTATTTTCAAAATTATACTGATTGACCCAAGGGAGTGCTATGATTACCAGTCAGAATTAAAAAGTTTAAGAAGCTGTATATACCACACCATAAGTTTGATGACATGAAACTTGGTGCACATACCCAGCTATCCTCACTATACAACTTTGTTTCTAGGACCATCCATGTCAGCCATTTTCAATTTATTGAAAAATGTTTTTTCCCCTTAAACTTTTCTTCTTCTTTATTGGTACATAGCATAAGGAGACTGAGCTTCACCTATACTACAAATTCTATACACTCTATACTATATATATATATGCTATTAAGAGAGGGGGGGTAATTGCTGCTTGATTGCAATTGTTATTGATTTGCGCAAAAGGTGAATGTATCATTTGTGGGGGATGGCATGTTTACTGTTACCTAGTTTAGTTTAGTTAACTAACTAGTTTTCATTTGGATAACACATGTTAAAAACCCCCATACATCTAAAGACCTATTTCCATTGTGGTATCTGATCATAAATACATGGACCATGAACAGTAATAATTTCATTATGACGGTTTCCTAAAACAGATAAATTACATCAATAACATGCATTTCAATTAATGTTTTCATCATCACACCTAAACAAAAAATAGCAAACATTATTGAAAATTCAACACAGCACAGTTTGCTTGGGCTCTCGATCAAACAGCCTCTTCCAACTGGCCAAACAGCATTGGCCAGTAACTGTTCTGGTGTTAAATCTGTCTATGTAAATGTGGTGCTGTGCTGTGGTGTGGTGTCTCCTGCTTGAGTGAAGCAGTAGATGGGAGTCCAACTGTTGAAAATCCCATGTACCATATTAAGCCCCATTTGAGCGACTCACTCGACCCTCGACCAGCAGCCAGTTCAGGTCTTTGAAGTGGCTCCTGCCGACATCCTCCCTGCGGCCGAGTCCTGACACGACCCTGACCAGTCTGTTCTGAAGCGCCTCGAGCTTCTTCACCACCATGGATAGAGCCTCGTACCAAGATAACATCGCATAATCAAAATGACACTGCACAGGGCTTGATGCTAATAACCTGGCACAGTCCTTGTCTAGGAGATTAGCCTTTCTGGCCAAAAACTTCTGTTCTGGTGTTGACCTTATCTAGAACCTTCACTGTCTTACTCTTCCCTCCCAAACTGCTATCAAAATACAACCCAAGCATGATGTTAACTGATCAGTATCTTGGTCATAATCAGCAAATCACAGAACTAGGAGCAAACCAAATACCATTAGACCATTAGCTTTAGCCAAATAAGATGTGGCCAATCTTTTCACAAGCAAAAAAGCATCAAATTCATACTTGCATATGAGCTGAGCCATAAAAAATATCTGATCTTAAGATATTTCTAACCTTTATAGATGCTTGAAGTGTTTACAGATACTAGATGCTTGAAGTGTTTATAGATCTTCCTGGTCTTCAAAGGACAGTTGATGATGACGATGAAGCATGTTGCCTTTCCCATAGGCTCCACAGATGGTTTAGAGTTATACCCATGTAAACAAGCCGCTATATTTTTCCATTGTGGAGTAGGGATGTTTTGACATTGCAAATCACAAATCCCCCAAAAAAGAGAGATGAATTCCTGTTGCGTACCATATTTTTCAAGCAGAGTAACCAGTGTAAACGGGGCTTAACTTGGGCAATTTCCATAGAGACTGTGTTTAAGAAGTCAAAAGCCCCCTCCTATGATCCACCGTTTTAAGAGAAGCAGTAAGCTGGGGGAATATTCAAAATGAACACCATCCACAGTCCCCATCCCCCTCACCACTCCTGCACTCTTCAACAACCTCGGTTTCCACTCACTCCCCATTCAGTTGATTTTGTATGGGGTTTTTTTTTCGCCGTAAAGGAAATAATTTGTTCATGCATGGCAGAGGTTCTTGCTATGCCAAAACCTTGCAAACCCAAAGCATCAAATTCTGATCGATGCATTGCCAATAAATATGTTAACGTAGAGTTACAGTTCCCATCTGCAGCCATTTTCCATCGCTCTGCAGGCTTAGTTGATATGGGGATGCAAAATGGTGTGAGTGAGAGCAACCTGTATTTTGTTGTTTCTCTCTTTCTCTCCAACTCTCCTCCCACCACCTTCCCTTTCCCTATTTGCATTAATACTTGTGACTTTTTTTCAGCAGGATGGTTCCAACCTCAAAAAAAAAAGCAAAGATCAGGAATTAGAGCACTTTATTTGCTGCTGACGTGTCCTTTTGTGTGACGCTGCCAGAGAAGTTACAACATTCCCTGGAAGCTTTTGGCTGACTCCAAGATACTTCATGGTGTGAGATGCACTGGAGCGCCGGAGCTGTAACCTGGCAACATCATGTTTGAACAGGTATGAATATTTAATTGCATGCTTCATTTTACCCGCCCACATCCTCGGAGGGAACCCAGTTGTTTACAGATAAATTTCCCGGTGTCATTATGTCAAATGACTTGCCAAAAAACATCGAGAGCGGTGCCAGTATGAAGAGTTGCAGCCATACAGTCCTGAGATTTCAAGTTCATTTATCTGGGAGGATGGTATGAAATTATCATGATAATAGCAGTCATTACTTTGTGTCAGTGAATGCCTTCGTGGCTCTGTCAACTAACATTTGAGGATATGCTTGGAGAATGATGAATGTTGTCAGTCGAGCAATTTATTTTGGCAAATCAGGTCAGCCAAGGGAATGAATGGCAAGATGGTTAGAGGAGATATTACCATTTCTTTAATTTCCTGTCAATTTGCAACTTCAGGTGGGATTTAATATGAGAAAATACTGTTTGTTTTTGTTATCAACACAGAGCTAAAATAAAAAATAACAACATTCTTTTACAAAATTCATCAGCTTTTAAACTTCTATCATATCCCATATATACTGCATATCATTTAGTAGTTTGCATCTGAATGTTATGTACTCTGTTAACATCCAAGTCAGTACAAAGTCCCTCAGCCATCTGGCATTCAAATAGCATGTGGCCAAACAAACCCCACTATGATTTCAAACCATTTAAGAGATTTCTAATTTTAAGTCTGAAGGCCTTTGGCACAAGAGCAAATAAAGCCAGAGCATGCAGGAGGAAGCAGGTATATCTATTAGGAACTCACAAGTGAATGCATTTCTATTCATGAAAACCTCTTGTCAGAAATCCCTTCCTCTCAGAGTGTGTGTTTATATGCACAGAATAATTCAGATAGTGGCTCATACCCCGATTAAGGTCATACTCAGTATTAGCTGTTTATATGCATCCTCATATCCCGAACGAGAATAACCCCTTATACATAAATTGGCAGAATATTTCAAAAACTCCTGAGGAGAAAGAACTCACAAAGACCAGCAGTAAACGGGATGAGGTTTTTATATTGACATATCGTTATTATAATCTTATAATCTTATTATAATCTTTAATAAACAGGATATAAGCTTATCCCGGCTCTTGTAAACGGGATACGATGTTAACGTGTCACCTCAAAAAATACTTTGATATCCTGAATAATGTCGGACTGTTAATATGCGTGCAAACGTACTCGACGAAATACAAATTCAAGCAGTTCAGTCAAACCGCTCATGTGAGGCAGAGGAGGTTTGTTTTTGAAATTGAGACGATTATAGAAGTGATTGAAACATCTCTGGATCAGATCTGAATTTTAAATTTGGTGCTCTCCAGCTGTTTTCCCCTCTCTTAATTTACTAATATTTACATTTGAACCAGCAGCTGGCCATACAAGAATGAATTAACCTGTGAATGAATCATCATTCATCCTCAGCCCCTGAGTGCTCGGCTCCAACGGAATTTACATAAATCCCACAGTAATTTTGGAATAATTTTGATCTAAATAGCAAAAGGGCTGAATAATCAACAAGTAATGAGAAGTAAAATTGGTCATCTGTTCACATCTTTCACTATCAGCTTCATCAATAGGCATGGCTGCTCCTATTCATTCCAAACAATCATCTTTAGAGGTCAGTTCCTCTTCTATCAAGTTAATTTTACCAGAAGCATGAATGTTTCAGCACATATCACTCATCACTCTTGAGAGAGAAAGGCCAAATAGCAGGCTTATTAATTTATTCATGTGAATCATCCCTTTTTTCGCTGCCATAAATGCAAATTCAGTCATGATTAGGTTTCTAATTTTCATTTCATGGGATAATCAGACTTCAAAAAAAAAAAATCATTTTAGGGCTAATCTGATTTCAGTAACGATATTAATTTATTGGTAATTTAAAATACATTTGTCCATTAAAAAAAAAAAAAATCTGAGATATTCCAGTTAAGCCTGAACAGTCAAAGTGAATAAAATTGTGAAGAAATTGTATTCAGGGGAAATGTTAAAACATTAGAAGACAGTTAACATGTTGGGGTTGTCTATTAAACATGGGAAACCCCAACAAGACAAAGTTGTACAATATGATAAAAATATTGATTTACTTCTATCTAGTTGTATGTTTCATTTATCTAATGTACTCCTTGAGCACAAGAAAACTGTAGAATAGCATTGTAAAGTACCTCTTCTCACTTGAAGATTGATGTTTATTTTTTAATGATATGCACAGCATCCATAATGCATATTACACACAACATCCTCGAAATGCTGCTCCCTTATGAGGCCCATTATTAAAACTGCAAAAGATGCCACTGTCTTGCAAGTCACAGAAGAGCAATGTGTACATAAAACAGTGTTGACAAAGCAATGTTACCACAGCAAGGTCTATACTACACTATATACTGTAGTATAGTATTATACTGTGCACACTACTACTGCATTTTGTGGTATAAATTATATATGGCTCATGTCTCTTACAGCTCTGGTAGAAATGTTTCCATTTATTTCACAGCCAGCAGTGGTTTCAAACTATGGCCAGAATAGAAACAGATGAAGCATGAAAGAAAAACAAAAAAAAGAAAAAATAAACTGCAATTCCCAAAGTATTCAGCACACTGGTTGAAAAGGGGAATCTGTCTACTGGGCTGTAAATATTCCAGAGGAAATGGACATCTCTCCACTATCAGAGAGCAAAAGCCCAACAACACTTGTGGTGTGCCAAGCTTCAATATCATCCCACTTTTTCATTAGTCATGCTGTATGTGGCTCTTTTATGCATTAGCTTTTCCCTTTATAAGCTCTTAATGAGAGAATGATTACATATTTCTACATGGCTGGCAGTGCAAATTATTAGCATAAGCACCATTGGTAAATGACTTTCTCTAACAAAAACAAATACCGCACCGACTCTGTAGAACAAACACTGCGGGGCAAACAATAACTTCCCAGAAAACACAGCATTGTGCTCTTGAGGAATACCGCACTGATGGTTCTTGCATAGGTTTACATATTACTCATTCAGTGCTGTACACTGTTAACTTTGTAGGGATCAAATCAACCTGCAAAGGGAACTTACATGATGTTGTACCTGTGCTTTCAGTGCTGAAGCCTCTCTGATGCCTCAAGAGTGCCACCTTCTGATGAATGTTTTCACCAACAACTGAGCCTTTTCTTGATGTTCAGACTCTTCACTATTGCTGATCAAATATACAGTTGACACTTCTGTGACGAAAGTAGCAATCACTGTGATTCAGGATGTGTAAATTAGGGGAAACACATTAGAAAAACAAAATGGAAGACTACAATCATTTCATCGGCTTTCGGTACGTTCTAGCGAGGAAATACAGCTCAGCCGAATCCTTCCTGCTGGCTTTTGGCTTCAAAGTCCTTACGCTGCTGAACACGCGGGACAGCCTCTCCTGGAGTGTATGAGCGAGGCTCCCGTCCCAGTATTTACACACCAGAGAGCCGCCGGGCCGCAAAATCTTCTCAGCCAAGTCTATGAGAGTCAAACACGAGGTGATGAGCTTCTCGTGGTCCATCTCCCTGAAGCCGCTGGCGTTGGGCGCCATGTCGCTCAGGATGACGTGGGCCCGGGCGCCGGGGAGGAGCTCCAGCAGCCTGGCATGTGTGGCGGGGTCAGTGATGTCATGGCTGGACAGGAAGTGGGCGCCGTCCAGAGGTGCGATGTTGAGGAGGTCGATGCCGACGACTGTGCCACGGGGCGATTCTGTGTCTAGGATGGAAGGAAACATTTCCATGGTATTTTATAACTAGATTTTCCTGTCATCAAAATGCTTGCTGTGCTTCCTTTAACTAATTAAGTTGTAGGCTAATTTATAAGGGTAAAAGAATGATGCATTTTGAATTTATTAGCCCATAGATCCCTTACAAAACTTTACTGCGGTAGGACTTGGAAGCGTTCTTGTGGTATTTATATTATACTTGGTTTAGGTACATACAAAAAATGCCATAAAGTACCGTATAAGTATCATATAATATACCATACCAGAACCACAGGAGTAGCAAAATTGAAAATATGCCCAGAGATAGTCAGTCCTCTCCTATCCTACAACTGAATCCCACCAGAGCTTTTTCTGCTATATCCCCCTAGTCTGCCACCCTTGTTTCTTTCCTACTGTCTAAATAAAGAAAAAAGACAAACACTCTAAAAAGGTGAGTTGACTTCCCACTCTCCTTCAACAAACATCCTGTGGCGGGGGTCTCAATGTGCCACGGAGGGCCGAGAGTCTGCAGGTTTTCCTTCTAACCAAAGACTACAGCAGGTGATTTCACTGATTAGCACGTCTTCAACCAGAGAGGAGAGACTAATCTATGAAATCACCTGGTGTTGTGATCGGTTGGAACGAAAACCTGCAGACTCTTGGCCCTCCATGGTCCTCCTCGGTCCACGTGGTTTGAGGCCCCCATCCTATGGTACACTGTCTGAGTGAAAGCTTGAAAATAAGTTTTGAACGGTTGAATTTGTACTTTTATGTTTTAGGTTCTGTGATCATAATAAAGTTTTGCACACTTGAAATATAAAATTTGCTTTGTAATTGCAGTCTGAATGCTTGTAACTGTTAATAATGTTTGTGTTTCTAGTCTTTTGTTTACAAATTTTCAGCATTTTAAAACTTAGCTCCAAGCTTTCAAGCATTCAGATTCCTATGGTAAAGTAGGGCTGGACAATAATTCAATGTCATCGTTTATCGTCTTTCATTAGAATCATATCGTGATGAAACGATACAGTAATCTAATTTAGACAACAATTCTGTTGTCTAAATTAGTGACAAAAAGCAAATAAAATAAAAATCTCACATAATGAGAATCAAATTAGGGAATATTATTTCAAAACTGGAGATACTACGTACTACGTTCGTACTTTATATTACCATGCAGTTACATGCAATGATTTTGCATATCCTACCAATATCAATATAACTTCGTATGATGATGTTGGCATTAAATAAAGTGTATATAAAGTAGCTACCACAGCTTCTGTAGCAGGCTACTTGTACAGCAACATGGTACTTTACCATAGGAGTGATTTTGTAAAGCCACTCACCTGTCCCAGCTGAGTTGACCCTCTGCACCGCTATCTGGCTCCAGGCTCCGGGCGCAGCGCCGCAGTCCACCACGCTGTATCCGGGCTGTAAAATCTTGAACTTGTCATCTATCTCCAGCAGCTTGAAGGCGCTTCTGCACCGGAAATTGTGGACACGAGACGCTTTGACGAAAGGGTCGTTCAGCTGCCGCGCGAGCCAGCGCTGGTCCGCCGCTGTTTTACCTTTCAGGTTGTGTGGAGTCTTTTTCATGAGACACAACGAGGTATGTAGACATCTCTTATGTAGCGAGAAACACAACATTGTTTACACTGAACCGGCATCCATGCAGCCTGCGGCCCACTGCGCTTGCGTACTAGTAGTACAACTTTCCATTGGTCGAGAAGGGACACTGTGTGTAATCCCTATACTTCCCCTTACTGTAAGCAATGAGATAAATAGTTCCTACTGGTTCACTTTTGGCTTATTAGCTTTCTATGACTTGGACAAAATGTATTATTTTTCCTCTGTGGGCTCAAGAATGAAAATCACTTATTGTGGCCTTTTTTTTTTTTTTAACATAATGCATACATAATGCTATTACTGGAGATCAACAAAAGCCCATTATAATAAAATCACAAAATCACATATAGGCTATTTTCAGTTTTTAGAATTAAAATGTAAACATCTTTTATGATCTTGTGATACTGGCCTTTTATATATGAATGGCTTCCATTTGAACATAAAGTACACAAATAAGTATGGGCTTACTTTCTTAAATGCTTACTAAGTAGCCTATTTATATTAAAGCTTATTGCGAGACACAATAAGCAAACAACTTTGAATACAATAAAATTATGTTTCTGAGGATCTTTATTGCATTGTAGCGTTATTTTTGTTGCAGCAAAGGTGGAAAAGTATCATTTATGAAAAGGGGAAATTTAAAGTACAGTGTATTGATTCCAAAATGCAAAGTACAGCACAGTAATGCAGGTGCAAACAAGTGCAAGTGCAGTATATTTAATGTACGTGCAAATTGTCTTCTTCACTCCATTTCAACACTGCTGTACAACTCCATTCAACAAATTAACACTCCTGGGGGTGAATTAGGTGACACCTCTTTTTGTCCATCTCAGGCATCTGTAGCCTTTGTCCTGACCTGAGGGTAAGATGCCCCCTTGGTAAAATGCCATATGCATGTAAGCTGTAAGAGAGTGTATGTGTCATGATACAACATGAGTAAGTTTATTGTGAAGACCAAGTACTCTTAGGCTGTAGTGGCAGAAATACAAAGGTGGGCAAACTATGAACTCCAGTCACTTAAATCAGTTTGACACTACTTAGAAATCCGATGTTTACTATGAGTTTACATCATAAAGATTTATCTCAGCCGAAAAATGGGGATAAAATCTATTCCGCAAAAAAACGGTGTGTAAAGTGAGTTACAGGCTGATAGCGTTAGTTGTATGAGAACACTAAACTCTCTCTGGTTTCTAGTCGAGCCCATTTCAAGGTAACGCATTTCCACGGCTCTTTCAAAATAAGGCTCGAAATCATGATTTCACTTCGTCATAACGTGACGACACGAGGCTACTGTACGCGGGAACCATTCATAACGAAAATCAAAGCCTCTTCCACTGTTTTCTGATAATACATCTTTCCACGGCTAGTTTTTCAGTGTCAGTCTGTATCAGCATCTGTTTTTTGGCCTTTTGAAAAACTCACCAGGCATAAAGTGAATAGGTAAGGATGTTAATGCAGTGTTGAGCATAGCAAATAGCAGCTAGGTTACTGCTAACATTAATTACAATCAGAGGTGGGGACTCGAGTCACATAACTTGAACTCGACTCAGACTCGAGTCACAATTTTAATTGCTTGAGACTTGACTTGATGCATGACTTGACTTTGACTTGTACTTTGAGGATTTGAAAATGTTTCTAAAGTCTTGACAAAAGATCTTGTGTTTGTGTAAATTCCTTCGATTGAAAGTTATGAGATTTGTTCCACCAGACGACTGAATTTGTTGAAACTGATTATAGAAATCAAACTCATGATGCACTTACCAAGTTTTTATACTATTAAAATGATATTGTATTGAAAAGTCCTGGATATTTGGTTTTCTTTAAGATATTAAATTGATACTGGACTCTTGAGTTGTTCTGACTTGACTCGGTGTTCTACATTTAGACTTGGGACTTGAGACAGATTTGGGACTCGAGGAAAGCTGACTTTGCCACACCTCTGGTTACAGTGTATTTATGTAGCTTTCATCACCCCCCCCCCCCCCCCCCCCCCCCCAGACAGGTGAGATGTTGACCTCTAAGCTGCTGACCCTGGTGCTGGTGGTCCGGCCGGGGAGAGTGCTGCTGGGCATGAAGAAGAGAGGCTTTGGAGCGGGGAAGTGGAACGGCTTCGGGGGCAAAGTTCAACCCGGAGAAACCATTGAAGATGCTGCAAGGAGGTAGGTTCATCTCACCAAGGAGTTATGTTAAAGGACCCACAATCCTGAGCCCGCTCCTATCATTCTGATAAACATGCAGTTAGTGTTTTATGTTCTGTAAGCCACGGTGATGATCGCCTTGCTCTCGAGACCCTGTTGAGACGCTACGTGAATGTGAAGCCAATGAACAAAGCAGTAGATTAGGGTCAGTATGATTTCTATTGTGGGTTTACAGTTGACACTTGTTGAACCTGTATTTTCATTCTCAGAGAACTGCAAGAAGAAAGCGGTCTCACAGTGGATGATCTTCAGAAGATTGGGAATATAAAGTTTGAATTTGTCGGAGAAACAGAGCTGCTTGATGTCCATATTTTCAGAGCCGACACTTACAATGGAGAACCAACAGAATCAGAGGGTACGATTTCCACTGGAACTACCAAGACCAGATGTCATGTTCATCTGTCTCCTTACATAGACACGTGTGTTTACACCTTGTTTTTAGCCCATTTACATTCCCATGCCCTATTTTACTGTCAGGTTTTTCTTACTTTGTGGCTCTCATTGACATGACAGTTTAATGATGCATCTAAAACAGAGTCAGTCTTTGGTTTGTGTTTATCAAGGTATTCCACCATTGAAAAGGTTTTGTTGTCACCACTGTGGCCCATTTGTGATCTACAATGGAAAAGACTTACACTACGTGGAGGGGGCAGCTTGCACCACATAAGTGGAAATATTTAAACTGGCCCTATATCAGTACCATGGGGTATTTATGCTCAATTCCCGAGCAAGGGTTGATGGAAGCGTCAATTGCTACCATGATAGATACATTTTTTGATGCACTTTGGAGACACTACGACAATTTCAACTCAGGGTTTCTTTTTTTTCACCTTTATTTATTCAGGGGGAGTTTCACGAGCAGCTCCACTGGAGCGGTTGGGGTTAAGGGCCTTGCACAAGGGCACCTCAGTGGTGGTAATGAGGGAGGGGCAAGCGCTGCTTTTTCACTTTCCCCACCCAGATTTATCCTGCCGGTCCGGGGGATTGAACCGACGACCTTCCGGTCACAAGCTCGCTTCTCTAACCTTTAGGCCACCACTGCCCTGACAAGGCAATAAAGAAGAAACCTAAGTGGGTGGGTGTAAATATAAAATTGTTCCCTGCCACTGAAAAGGTGGAAAAACATTCAATAATGCTGCAAAGTGTATTTCACTTTTTGGTTCCTTGAACTTCGCTTTGACATTATCCGTTGGTTATTTCAGATTGCATGGCGGTTATAATTTTGATTATTGTTTATAGTTACCAATTCCAAAGCAAAATAGACCATATTGTTCCTGCTGAGCACACTGATTGAAACACTTACCTGGGAACTTGCTAACTTTTGGTTTGCACAGACATGACTGAGTAGGGAGAGCAGATTACTGGAGTCTGAGGGAACAGTAGTGGAGGGAAAGAAGCTCCACGTTTGCCCTTGCAACTGGCAGAAAGTACAAACCTTGAAGGGCCTTTAAAATACACCCAGGAAAGAAGAGGTGCTTGACAGAGGGAATGCAGAGACCCTGCATTGATCAGTACTTCTCGAGAAGTCAGTCAGGTCAATTGGGTGAAGTCCAGACAGGTAGAAGCCGCAGCTCACTGAGGAGGCAGATATTAGCACTGAAACACAGAGACTGCAGGGCGGAGAGTTCGAGCAGTCAAGGGAGGAAAAGATCAGTGGGCAGAAAGTTCAAGTGAAATGGACTAAAGCTAGTGGAAAGAGAGGATGGGAATCTGACAGACTACAGCTGAGAATAAACTTGATAAAATGGGGGATAGTATCTGCGACTCCTAAATCGAAAGGCTTGGAGTTTACAAAAAAGAGAGAAGGCCGTCTCCGAGCCATAGAAGTCGAGGCAAATGATTAACTTCAGAAATCACAAATTTTCAACTATAGTGTCTATATTTTTCAGTACAAAAGTAATACATCAAATGTTTGATTTTACTCCCATCCATAGCAAAGGATATCAAAGTTACATCAATTGTGACATTCTGTAGTTCAAGTTACAAGTTTAACACAGGAAATATCAAGGTTAAATGTAGATCATGCAGTCTTTCTTTATCGAGGAAAATGATGCCAAAGTTAAAAAGGGTATAGCTTGTTTTGTTCTTAGAGAAGGATGAGATTTCATCCAGGAGTGATGTATTTATAGTTCTCCAGTGTCTGTGATCTTCTGTGTTGTGTATTTCCTACCAAAGAATGACGACATGCATCCAGAAGCATAAAAAACAAGCCATCAGCATCATTTTCCTCAATAAAGAGACATGATTTACATTTAACCTTTATATATCCTGTGAAACTGTCACTAAACTAAAATGGAAATGTATGGTAAAAAGTTTAAAAGAACATCATCTTTGTTTCTACAGAACATTATATAAGATCAAAAGGAAATTAATGATTTATTAGTGTAAAGAAAAGGACACCATTACATTTGCATTGGTGGATATACCTTGAGATTAATAAGGATTTCTGTCAGTGGTATACACTGTAAGGTTTCCCTCAGTTGGATTCTATATATAGTGGAAGGTAATACAACCTTGAATTACATATATAACAACACAAACTAATGCACTGAACAATGACCTAGGTGGTTCAGAAGTAGCAGAAAAAATGATGGAGATGGGTGACAAACTATGATCCTGGCATTTTCCTTTTAAGATGTTAATGCAGATGATGAAGGCTCAGTATCACTCTTGTAAGCTTCACTAATAATTTTCTCTTTGTTTTCTAGAGATGAGGCCTCAGTGGTTTGAATGTGACCAAATACCTTTCAGTCAAATGTGGGCTGATGACATCCTGTGGTTTCCACTGCTGCTTCAGAAGAAGAAATTCGTGGGCTACTTCAAGTTCCAGGGTCACGACGTGATCCTCAGCCAGAAGCTGGAGGAGGTGGAGCAGCTCTGAGACACTTAGTGACATCATGACGGGACAGAAAACACAGTCAGTCCTCCAAGTTCCTTCTTTACATGCGGTTTAATGTTCCTCATACAGTGTCATTTGTGGGAAGAAATGGAAAAACCCTGAAGACTTCGCAGAAGAGTGTTTACATGTAAAATGACAAGGAATTGAGGATGACACATTTTCTTTTTCCTTTTTTTTCAGTCAATATTCTGCAGAAAAAGTGACGACTGTCAACATTTTTTACTTCATTTTATATATTCATTGATATGTTCAAAAATTCAAGGCAGCAGTACATTGGAAAAAAATTATCCTTGTATGTTTATTCTGTCATTTTATTTTTCACGTTAACTGATGTAATGCGCAAATCAGCAAGGATTTTTTTTTTTTACCATATTTACAATATCTACAGTAACAATTTCATTGGATTTCATATTGGATGTGTGCACATTCAATTAACTTGATTCCAAATACATTTTTTGCCAAAACAAATGTGTTATATATATTACTTACTTAGTCCATAAAATGTTTTGTTGAGAAAGACAATATTGTGACAATATACATATTCTGCTTTGCATCTGAACATGATCCATTCAAACACAATCAGGATCAAAGTCCTCAAGATTACATCAATCAGTGACAATTTGTGAGGTAATGTATAAAATATGTTAGCTTTCATATTTGGCAAACTGTCCCTTTGATATTTAGAAAAATATATAATGTTCTGTAAATCTATAAAGTATACAGACAGAAATGAGCAACATCGTGTTCATGCCAAATATCTGAGAAGCATCAATAAAGACAATAAATCACCTTGAACTGCATCATCACCAATCAGGGAAACTTACAATTAGGGTTCAAATCAGAGTTCCAGCACAGGTCTGGAAATGTATGGAAAAGGAATTTGGTAATATCCAGAACTTGAGAAGTTTGGAAATCACACAAAAAAGTATGGAAAAATATTGTACTGTCCTGATATACTGTATATACATTCTGATGTTTGAAGAGTAACTAGTCAGTAGTGGCAAGACGACTATCAGCAGAAATCACAACAAAAATCTTCTAATCAAATCAAGAAATTAAAGTTTTGAAAAAGTATGGAAGTTTGAAATTGAAACCGTGTAGGAACCCTGTTACATGAACCCTGGTATTGCACTAATGCATATTTAAGTGGCATCATATCATGTGTCTTTGGTATGTAAATCAATAGGTAATAGTGTTATTAGTGCCATAAATCATGCCACTAGTGCCAGAGCTTATCATTTTTATCAATGATTCTTCAACTCCTGCCCTTTGTAGTATTCTACAGTACAAGTTTAGGCTATTAGGTCTATTTTGTTACCTACAAACAATTTAACCAGATAAGACAAAAATATTTCTATGCATGAATGTAAATAATGAAAATTACCAAAGTTATAATAGAGTAATAGCACAGTTGTTCCCCACAAAGAATATCAAGTATGCCACTAAACTTCCTTATGATCTAAAATCTGTATAAAAAATATATTGGTCCACAGTTATTCAAAAGCAAAACCCAAATACCTTCATGACTAAGGATTAAAAAAAACATCCATCCCTTAGTAAAGCAAAACCTTCTGTCCCTCTGTGTCAGCATTTCTCAACTATCTTAGTGTGTTTAAGTTCTTACAAGTGAGTTAGAAACATTTCTGGTTCCAGAAATGAGTTGAATGCATGAACATGCCGTCGTCCTCCACTTCTGCGGAAAAGTCCCTTATCATAACAACAACTTCGGGGGATTTCCTTCCTTGTCGGCAGTATTGGCAGTTTTCTAGGTGGATTCTGAAAAGGACATTATCCTCACCGAGAAGGACATGATGCGACAGATTTATGAGCGCAGTCTCCCTTTGAGCGCCATCTCTATCATTTAGTGTGGTGACTGATCAAACCCAGTGAAGCAAAACAGCGAGAAGTTAAGCGTCATATATGGCAGACCACTCGCATAAAAACATCCTCTTCCTGAAGGCAAGGTATATGGTGTAATAGAACAGTTTGAGGCACTTTTTGTGTGCATTCTACATCTTCCCGTAGTTCACAGACCAAGACACTTGTCAGTTTGTGATCCTCATCAACAGCGGAGGGAAAACAGTTTCTCTCTTGCACCCCATGTAGGTATGTTTGGGTTTTTTAGCAGGGGGGTTGCATCCCATTATTGCCACCAAAGAGACATCCGAGCTTTGGCTGGAGATCGTTCCACACCGCACCCATCTGGAGAAAGAGCAAAAAGGCCAGTTACTTCTCTTCATAAAGAAATACATAAACAACAGCACATTATAATGACTCCAACAAAATTATGCTTAGTGGTATGCAGCTAATCATTCACATCCCTTTGATATGAAAAAGAGAAACACGATTAGTAAAATTCGAAATCCCCAGAAATCTCTCTAAAATGTTGGCACATGGGAATCTTTGGGCGAAACTTTGATTCAGGTATCTAAGCCAAGAAACCAGGACTGTGTGCTTTATTTGATGTAAAAAAAAATAGGCAACGGTATCGGGGCGATTCACTTAAAAAGAGTTGTGTTCATATGAAATGTAAGCCAATTCGAATCCTAGATGAGAAGTTTATCTTTCCACTGATGCCATCCACGGTTATTGGTTCTTTTGTTGGATTTCAAAAGTAAATTTAAAATTGATTTGATCCTCCCCCACAGTGCCGAGTCGTACTGTGTTGAGGAACAGAGGGTTCTGTAGCAAACGTATTTTATTTATTTTAGCCTCACCTCTCGGTGTCCTTGGACCTGGGAGTTAACAAAAGCCCCCAGAATATGGGATGTGATAGGGAGGTAGGTGAAGATAAGCTGCGTCTCTTGATGAAGGCAGAACAGAGAAAAGTAGTTCCGCAATTCCATGGTCTGAATTGCATTTTCTTGCTATTAATGGAAGAAAAAAAAATACAATGTTAAACTGTCAACACTGATCATATGATAATACCCAGAACTGAACAGTGATTGAATAATTTTGTTACCAGAGCTAAGATGGGGCGGATAAAGCTCTGCTAATATCACCATAACATGCTGACACCCACAAAATCATTTAATTACATGTTAATTGGATCTAGATTTGACTCACAATTGAACTATTGTTAAGTCCTGTCCACCTCAATTACTACTGCTAATGCCAAGTAGCAAAACAGTGGGGTCTGTCATTGATATAGAAGCTCCACACGAGCTGACATTATGCCATGGATGGATATATTCAGAATTTTAAGGACTATGTGGACATGCTGAAATCAGAAGCACGAATGTTACCTTGAGCTATTCTGGAGAGGCAGGAAGAGGTGCATTTGTCAGTTTTTACCCTAATGCTCATTATAATACAGCACAGCTAACATTAGTGGACTTAACATTATGCAGTGTTGGCACATAGTTGTGAAATAATTACTTTTCTTGCTCATCAGTGCTGAAATCTTGGGAAACGTTACTGGGATGGACGTCAATGGACTAATGTGGAACATGTATATACACACATACAGTATATACATACAGTATATACAGTATATATATATACAGTATATACACACACATATACACTCACGCCATTTTTTCTAGTTTTTATTGCCTCAAGGCCTGAAAATGAAAAACCTATTAAATCAGACTTTAAGACCTTCTCAACTTTCATTTGGATACAATAACGTGAAATGTCAGGGTAAAAACACAAGGCTACTCGTTTCTGACAGTGTATGAAATATGGAAAACTAAAACACCTTGGTGACTATCTCCAAATAAATGTGCAACAACATCCAAATGAAAGTGAAAAACATCTGAATATAAGAAATTTTGAATCTTTCTAGCCTCTCAGAATATCTCACATCATTATTGTATATACCCAGTGTCGTTTCACCATTTTTTCACTCTCACCTATATATACATTATATACACATATATGAGTCTATGGAGTAGAAACATTAACTTGTCCAAGGGTTACCATCGAGTTACAAGGTACAAGGGTTACTGTCATATACTAGCATTACCCCAATTTAACATTTTATTTATCCATACTTCTCCTAGTGCTGACTATTTTGTTAAAATCCAACAACTAAAACAACATGTTACCTAATAAGAAGCACCCTGACCTGGAACATAAAACACTCTGCCAGAGAGGGAAGGAGGGAAAGGGAAGGAGCACCTGAACAATGCGCGACTCGAGCTGCTCCACAGACGCCTGCTCTTTGGGCTGCACAGTGGCGCTCATCATCTGCCTCTTCATCACGCTGTACTTCTGCAGAGCTCTCTGATGCTCGTGGAGTACGCCCTTCTCATGCCGCTCACACAGATCCTAGGCAGCACCACACAGAGAGAGCTTCACATTTACTGCAAAATCGCATGGTGAAATACAGCAGTAATACCTAATAGCCGAGGGGGATGACATGACCCTTGTTGAAATTGCTAACGGTAAATTTTAGAGTTGAAGTAAGGGAAAGTGACGATACACCAGCCCACCAGTCCCCTTGTTAAATCTGAACATCCCACCCACTGATAACAGCTACATTTCAGAGTGAAACAGGCTTGTCAGACCGTCGGGGTCTGGACAACATGTAGGTACGCTGTTATGAAAATGGTTCAATTAGGGATGAATGATGGTAATAATATCTACTGGGAAAATTGTTAATATTTAACAAGGGGAAGTGGTGAACAAGTCAATTCCTGTTTATAGTAGAAGGGGCTTTCCAACATAGGGAATCCCATCTCCTTTCATTCTCCCTTTAATCGCACTGAATTCAGTTACTACCTGGAACTGAAACTAGCTACTGTTGAGCCACTGTAAATACCATGCAGCCTGCCTTATTATGTCTGTCTAGCTCAAAACAACAGCTTGATTTTATTGCCCTGATGGATTAAACATCGTTTGCACTTCAACATGCATTGAGCATCCCAAGAGTTTCCCATTCCTATGTGTTTTACTGTATGTGTTGAGGTGACAGAAATTTTTCCCACATCAAAACACCTGTCAAAAAAGGCTTGGGACCCCTGGAGGTGGGCTTTATATCTTTGACCCCTTCATGTGATGGTTTAGTAGAAGTTAAATGAGCACAGCAAATATCACCAGTAAAACCGACTCACTCTGTATGATTGTAGCAAATCCAGGAAAAGATTCAGTTTTTCCACCACATCATCCTCTTCCCTTCTGCCCTAAGGATATTGGCAAAAATGACATTTAGTTCCCAGAGCCAGTTTTGGGAAAGGCTAGTAAGGCAGGTGGCAGGTATAACGGACTGCAGGCTGTACCTGTTGAGCAGCTTTGTCAGACAGCACAGCGAACTCCACAGACAGACCTTTCAGAGACTGACGCAGAGTTCCCCAGGTGCTTCGTGAAGAGGCCAAGGAGGGGATGGACGTAGCATCTGAACCCAGCGTACTGCAACAACCCGTGTTATTAAGAGGAACAGAATTTAATATTGTACTGCTTTAGCTGCCAAACTCATTTCAAGTAAGCAGCCGTGAAGAGAAAAAGAAAAGAACTGTGCGCTGGAGACACAATAAAACACCAAAGATTAGAGGTCTTATGAAGAAAACTTGGTCCAAAAAGACTCTGGATACTGTAGAAAGATTTTAGGTTTATACCCCAAAATAATGAAATACCTGAGCTCTCTCCCAAACATGAGGAGATCAGTTGCGTTCTCCTTAGAGCGCTCTGCCATTTTCTCAGCTCTGTCCCGCAGCTTGTGGAAGCTGTTGTGGATGTTTCGAATCAGCTCCCTGCTCGTCGAGAACTGGGCCTGAATGTCAGTGGGGAGATATTCCTGCAAAAGCAGATGCGACAGATTGTGATGTTTTGTGATGTGAACATCTAAAATGCAAAAACTAGATTTGGATTTTTCGTTCAGACATAACGTGACAAACCTTTGCCTGGGTTGCAATTCTGTTGGTCATGAACTCATCGCCCATTTTCTTGCAAGCATCACGCAGTTTAGCCTGAACATCCTGTTTGGACAGCGGGATGGGGGGTGGGGGGAGTGGGTAGGGTGGAGTGGGCAGAGATAATGAGTAACCGGGACAGGATGCATTTCATTGTCAGTCATGACGATAATGCTTATTGTGCAATAGCCCAGGCCACAGGGCAAGGCAGCGAGTTGAGGAGGGCCACATACGGAGCCATTGAAGGTTAGGAAGGTCTTGACCAGCTCGTCCTCGGAGAAGAAGGGGTGCCGCGCCACCAAATTAATGAATCTGCCGAGAGCGCGCCGCCGTCCCTCAATGAACTCCCGCTCAGAGACGGAGGCCAGGACTGTGGACAGACACCAGAGCAAAACAAAGACCTCCTGAATCATTTTGTGGCAAGTGGAAAATCCAGTGTCACACAGCATTTTATACTGCAGCTAGTAGGGAATAAGTGTGCCGTGAGAATAATACACTCAGCCGGGGGGGCAGAGGGTTAGCATAAACTAATCTGAAACCCATGCTTTAAGTCAACTTATATGATGCAGTAAGCCTTTAATAGATAGATAGAAAAACATTTTATTGCATGGTGTATTATTTTCCTTAGACACGCAATCAGAAATCCTCCTGACAGCACTGACATCCTATTCATCAGTCCCAAGTCATTGTGAATTGAACAATGTTCATTTTTTCGCATCACTGGTTTCCTTGTTTGTTTCAGGCAACAACTTGGATGATTGGCAATGACTTGTGTTTGAATCAATGCGCCCTGCAGGAACAACAGTTTGCATTATAATTGACAGCTATAAACATTCAACAGACGTTCTGTATCAAGCAAACACCGCTCAGCTAGTCCATGCTCACATGACTGAGCATCACAGGACTTTTCATTACAGGGATATAAACACAAATCATACCAACAAAGCTATGTAGTATGAAATTCCCCTGTAGATAATAATGGATGCAAAATAGAGCTCTGATGAAGGAAATGCAGCAAAAAATGAATACACTGGTTCCTTTCTTGACATCAGGGTTCAGACAGAGTGCCGTACCTCCTTTTAACATTCTTTTAGGCGGCAACGCCGGCACCATTCTGTAGGCGAATCTCTGCAGCAAGAGCTCATGGAAGACATCAAAATCACTATATCGCCGGTATACTGATATCTTGAAATGCTGGAAAACAGCAAGAAAAAAGAAGAAAAAAAAACAAAATCAGACAATGGGCGAGTACATGTGGGACAAAGCTTTCTGCTGTGAATTTAGTTAGGGTACTGATAATAGAAGGGTTCAGATCAGGGCCTGGCTTTTCTTCATGCACATTGCAAATGTTTACTTGACAAAAACCACCGGCTCTGTTCTGCCAGGAGCCCCAGAGTAAATCATTCAATGCCTCTCTACATGTACATTGATTTTTGAACTTTCTGCCACAGTCAATACAGCCTAGTTGTTTCTCAAAGCCAATCAAATGCACAGATACTTGAGAAATCAGAAGTTAATTGAGAAGAATCGAACCAGCAAGAACAAATTTCACAGGGTTTTTTTCACAGCTTCATTTTTGTATTCTATCAAAATGGTGCTCATAACACTGAGGTATTTTATTCTAATGAGGGAAAGACAAATATGAAAAATCATTTATACCATATTTTGAGCTTTTCTTGCCATAATTAACAGAATTTAACTCACCATGGCTATTCTAACTAAGTAAACACATTAGTTTAATATGTAGTAGGTTTCAGTGGATGCCTTGCCTGGCTGGTGACCTGGTACTCCACATGTTTGAGGAACAGGCCCTTCTTCTCAGGTATGAGCTCCACCTGGACCGTGTCCCTGGCCAGCAGCTTGTCCAGGGTCTGGGACATGGTCAGCACGTCTTCCTGAGCTGGCTGCATCCTCAACGAGCTCAAGTCCTTCGGCTCCCCCAGCTGGGGCTTTGGTAACTCTATCAGGCACAGACCCACCACCAACCTCTAATATTTGTTTTTCGTGATGAAATCAATACATCTGAGATGAAATGAAGCAATTTCCCCAACTGTGGAATTCCTGTGTTGAAATCACTTCTCTGTATCCACCAGATTACATTTCTCACCCTAACACAATTGTCTCTGGCAAACACAGTATTGTATGTTATTCATGTGATCGCCTATTCACCACTTCTTGCACATTCCAAGGAAGTCATGAATAGAATGTAATGTACTGCAACAAATGCGGAAACTGGCTCTCGCACAGATGAGGAAATGTGACACATCAGTTTCAGGGTAGCATGCAGTCAGCTGCCATATTGGCAGCACCTGAAATAACAGACAGGGCCTTAAATAATCACAGAAGGTTGGAAATGGAGCTAACTCAGGACAGTATAATGGCTACCTCTATGAAAACCATAAAACTCCTCCCTATCATCTTCCCCACTATGGTACGAGTGGAAGAAGGCCATACTTATACATGGCCAAAGCTTCACTCGCAAAAAAAAAAAGAGTTTGTCTCTTTTTGTGAAAGAAACAAAACGTGTTGAGTGAAGAAACTGCTCTAAAAAAAAAAAAAAACAGAGGATTTTTTGTACAAGTGATTCCAATCTAAATCCTCCCGACTCACTCAGTCTCACTCATACCTTACAACTGTGTTACAATTATATTTCCTGTTGAACACGATTGGTAGGCCCATCCCTTAAACCACTCCAAACATTATTATAGGTAAAATGTTACAGATGGCTCTTAATAGGAGTGAAAACATGTTGAATCCATTGTGAACCAATAAAATAGTGACCCTGGCAAATGCAATAACTGCTATAGGGGCAGCTAAAGTTGCCCTTAGACACACTGAAGAGTTACCAAGCTACTCATTAAACAACTCCTTTACTGCGGTGCTGTCACCTACCTTGTATGCAGTTCTCTAAGAGTTTGGGGCTTGGTTGCTTTCCTTGCTGAGCAAGAGCAATCAACGCGAGCGCTTTATAGAGGGACAACTTGCTTAGAAATCCATCTGTGGAGTCAACATGCTCAGCAATCTGGGAAGGACAAAGAAGACATAATATGACACAAAGGTCACAGTTTCTCAATCCAAGATCTAAATTCAACTGTGGTTTGCATACCACAATGCAAAAAGTGCTCACTGGACACAACGGCTACAATATGCTAAGAAGTCAGCAAAGATCCAACCGAACCATGAGCCACCGCCAAAATACTCCACACTATTTACTTCACTATTTATTTCACTATTTACTATGACAATATTCTTCACCCAGAGCACTTTGATAAGGCTGCTGCCTTGTATCATTAGCTTATATTTCAGCATAATTTCATAGCAGTTCTCTTACAATTATGCAAATAAGCAAACAGTAGCTTTTCTAAGACAAATATTTGAAAAGACAAAATTTGTGAAGGGTTGCCAACTTTTCAGTGGCCATGTCTTTTACAGCCTGCTGTACCATTGCTAAAAAAAAAGCCTATACCAGCTTTGTGCCAACTTCATGTTGGCAAGTTGTTATTACAATATCAATTTTATCCATATTGCATAATATTAACCAAAGCATAAATCTCTCGTCAGTTTCAATTGACCATATGACCATGTTTTATCGGGGATACAGTTGAGGATAAACCGACCTAAACTCAATTTATTCCTTTTGCTTTGAAGAATAGAGTTATCCACCTTTTTAGGACGGCATAAAATTTTATGATGTAAATTCACAGTGTGCATCATAGTAAGGAGTATCAAACTGATGTAAGTTAGAAAATAATAGTTTTTTTTAGGGGAAAAAAGTAGAAAGTGACACTTTTCTGAAAATCTAATTGGTTTTTGTTAATACTGGGGGTTGTTTGCCTTATGATGATCACCCAGTGGAGGTCACAGTCTGCCCCGCTTCTCATTTTGATGTATTTTCACACAGTAAGTCACTGCAGGTGTCCACACCTCACCTGGCCTAGAACAGCCTTGTGGAGGTCGGTCCTTTGGAGCAACCGCTGAAACACCTCAACCTGCACTCGCTCATCTGTCCTGCAGCGGATGGCCTCATATACTTCCCTGTAGTACGGGGGAACTGACCCTGTAAAGAGGAACCACACCTATCAGCAGTGTCACCCTAGTGAAAAAACACCTTAATATCCCTATAATATGCCTATAGGGTCTTTTTTTTAGCTCCTATCATATGGCTATAGGATACTGTATATTTTATGGTTACATTGATATTTATATAGTATTCTTCTAAACATTATTGTAGGATTACTATTTCATGAGAGGAATATTCTTGAAAACCTGAAAAAAAAAAATGTGTTTCTGCTGACCAAATCAAACAGCCGTTCACCATATGCAAATGAAATCCAGAAGCATGCAGCCTCATATCAGTGCAGATCATCAATAACCTTATCACAGCTTTACAGTAGTGTGAAATGAAGATAGGATATTACTATCACAATAGGCCTGCTATTACAATACAAAATAATACATTTTTCAAGTGGCAGGAAAACTGCATCAAAACTTTCAGAAAACTTTTTGACATTTTACATAGTGTTTAACAACGATATGCAGTGATAATATTGCTCGTAAGGTAAAAACAAATAGCCTGTCTCCTTAACAGGTGAATCAAGGCCAGATCAGTCACTGACGGAGGCTGTTAGGATGGAGCTACTTAATTCCGATGTTAAAAGCACCAAAAAAGTTTTCAAGGGTTAGTTCATCACATCGCGACATCAGCAGCGAGCAGAGAATTCCCCTTATTTAAGACATCTTAAAAAACATTTTAAGCGGACTGACAAAAATGCAACACCAAAGTAATTAGGCTAAACTGTGACAAAAGTGTGGTAGGAAGACTGTAAGAAGTTTTCGCACATTACCTTCATTGATCTCTCCTGCCATAGTTCAGATTGTCATGTGAGTACAAGAGCACCTCCATGTGATTTCCTGAAGAAAAAAAACGAAAAAAAACCAAAGGAATTTACTTCTTAAAGTTGTAGTGAGCCTTGGACAAAGTCCAAACCGGTCCAGACCTGGAGTAGAGCAATATAAAATGATACTAATGTGTATTGGTATCACTGAAAAGTTACTATATTTCAGATATTGTAACAATCTAAACTTTATGAGGTTTTTGACGGTGCCAGCTGAAGACGCGCCTGTGCTCGTTTGTATATCTCTCTCCCTGCCTCATTCTTCATGACTGAGAAGAGATGCTAATGATTGCCAGCTTTGATCGTGTATAGTAAATCTTACCAAATAACTTCGACAACATTCTTGATTAGATTAATTTATTTTTTTAGTTGTTCGAGTACTAGTTATTTTGGTGGCGTTCCACAAACTTGCCACCAGAAGTAATGCTGCCTTCAGGAGCTCCTCGTAAGCTCCTGCTTCCGGGTTCCCAAAGTCGTAAATATGACTTGTCGCATATTCAAGTGATTTTGATCAGAAATTCTAACAAAATAAACACAGTAACAAAAGCAGTGTTTTGGTGGGCGTTATTTTATTTTAGAAACCAAGCGACAGAGCTGCAGCGGCAGAATGAGGAGGAGAAGGAGGAGAAAATGTGCATCAGGCATTTTAATTTGCAAGTCAAAGGTTGTTATATGCATCACTTTTCCAACCATCAGTTGTTGAGATGGCTTCATGCTCTTCGCCCTCTAAACGTGACATCTTGGTATCATAGAAAAGCCCCACTTTCCCAGTCGTATTTACCACTTTATTGGGTCATTCGTGTGCGCTCCGCTGGTAATTACAATATGTCGACACTACCTGAAGGCATCATTAGCATACACTTTACACTGCCAGCAGCTGCAAGGCGCCTCTGGGTGGCGCTGCTGGGTCAGTTTAAGTGGGTTTAACGGGCCAGGGTGGCTGCCAGCTACTTGATCGGATGCCGTGCACAGTAGCGGTGTCCGAGCACATCCTACTCTAGTCCGATATTTGGATGCAGGTTTTGCACAGAGGGGCTTGTTTGAGCGGCTGTTGCGGACAGTACGGAGGAAGACTGTATGAGATGAACTGAGGGATTTACTAACTTGATAAACCGGGATGTTATCGGAGACCGAGGTGTCAAGTGGAACAAAAGAGACTTGTTATTCGCATCGGTGCCCGAGTCACAGCGGACGTAACTAACCAGCCCAGCAGCTAAATTGGCTAACGCTAGCTACGATTTTAACTAGCTAACATAAGAGAACTGATGATATCAATGACATTTTAATGGAACATGACACTCGGTAGTTTCTACCGACAACAAGATCCCAACTACAACCAGCTAGCGTGAAGTCGTTTGTTTATGTTTGGGACTAAGTTGACTGGTTAGCGAGCTAACATAGCTCGATATTAGTGGCTAAGCTTCGGTTCGCTGGTTACTAGTTAGCAAGCCAAG